>NC_084615.1:23649478-23709478 GCF_033978795.1 Nerophis ophidion
TACAAAATCCGACAGAATTGTTGTATAAAATTGTTACAATTGACGATAAAAAGTTATAAATCCGACTAAATTGGTGTATGTAATGTTACAATTTAAAATACAAAGTTATTTGTATTTATAATCCAAACACATTATTGTATTAAATGTTACAATTGACAATACAAAGTTATTTTTAGTGCAAAGTCCTACTAATTTGTTGAATAAAATTGTTACAATTGACAATACAAAGTTAGTTTTAGCACAAAATCCAACTAAATTGTTACTTAAAATGTTACAATTGATAAGAAGTTATTTTTAGTTCAAAAGCCTGCTAAATTATTGTATAACATTTTACAATTGACAATAAAAAGTTAGTTTTAGTACAAAATCCGACTAAATTGTTGTATAAAAATGTTACAATTGACAATACAAAGTTATTTTTTGTACAAAATCCTACAAAATTTTTGTATAACATGTTACAATTAACAATAAAGTTATTTTTAGGTTAAAATCCGACTAAATTATTGATATAAAATGTTACAAATGACAATACAAAGTTAGTTTTAGTACAAAATCCTCCTAAATTGTTGAATAAAATTAATACAATTGATAAGAAGATATTTTTAGGTCAAAATCCAACTAAATTGTTGTATAAAATGGTACAATTGACAATACAAAGTTATTTTTAGCACAAAATCCAACTAAATGGTTAAATAAAAATGTTACAATTTACAATACAAAGTTAGTTTTAGTGCAAAATCCGACTAAATTGTTGTATAAAATTGTTACAATGGACAATACAAAGTAATTTTTCGTACAAAATCCTACTAAATGTTGTATAACATGTTACAATTAACAATACAGTTATTTTAAATTTAATATCCGACTAAATTATTGATATAAAATGTTACAATTGACAATACAAAGTTGTTTTTAGTACAAGATCCTACTAAATTGTTGTAAAACAAGGTTTCAATTGACAATAAAATGTTATTTTAGTACAAAATCCAACGCAATTGTTGTATACCCATGTTACAATTGACAATACAAAGTTAGTTTTGGTACAAAATCGGACTAAGTTTGTGTAAAAAAATTATACAATTGACAATAAGTTATCTTTAGTTCAAAAACCAACTAATATATTGTATAAAAAGTTACAATTGACGTACAAAGTTATTTGTATTTAAAATCCAAACACATTATTGTATAAAGTGTTGCAATTGACAATACAAAGTTATTCTTAGTGCAAAATCCTACTAAATTGTTGTATAAAATTGCTACAATTGACAATACAAAGTTAGTTTCAGTACAAAATCCGACTAATCTTGTGTATAAAATGTTACAATTGATAAGAAGTTATTTTAGTTCAAAATCTGACTAAATTTTTGTATAACATGTACAATTAACAATACAGTTATTTTTAGTTTTAAATCCAACTAAATTATTTATCTAAAATGTTACAGTTGACAATACAAAGTTATTTTTAGTACAAGATCCTACTAAATTGTTGTATAAAATTCTTGCAATTGACATTTGTTCCATTATTGAAAATGCAAAGTTAATTCTAGTACTATGAAATTGTTGTATAAAAATGTTACAATTGAAAATACAATGTTATTTTTATTTAAAATCCAACCACATTATTGTATAAAATCTTACAATGGACAATACAAAGTTATTTTTTGTACAAAAGCCTACTAAATTTTTGTATAACATGTTACAATTAACAATAGTTATTTTCAGTTTAAAATCCGACTAAATTATTGATATAAAATTTTACAATTGACAATACAAAGTTATTTTAGTACAAAAGCCGACAGAATTGTTGTATAAAATTGTTATAATTGACGATAAAAAGTTAGTTTTAGTACAAAATCGGACTAAATTTGTGTATATAATGTTACAATTTAAAATACAAAGTCATTTGTATTGAAAATCCAAACACATTATTGTATGAAACGTTACAATTGACAATACAAAATTATTTTTAGTACAAAATCCTACTAAATTGTTCTATAAAATTCCTACAATTGACAATACAAAGTTAGTTTTTGTACAAAATCTGACTAAATTTGTGTATAAAATGTTACAATTGATAAGAAGTTATTTTTAGTTCAAAATCCTACTAAATTATTGTATAAAATGTTACATTTGACAATACAAAGTTATTTTTAGCACAAAATCCTACTAAATGCTTAAATAAAAATGTTACAATTGACTATACAAAGTTATTTTTTGTACAAAATCCTACTAAATGTTTGTATAATATGTCAAAAACCAACTGAAATATTGTATACAATGTTACAATTGACATTCAAAGTTATTTTTAGTACAAAATCTGACAAAATTGCTGTATAAAATGTTACAATTGACAATACAAAGTTATTTTTTTGTACAAAATCCTATAATTTTTTTGTATAACATGTTACAAACAACAATACAGTTATTTTTAGTTTAAAATCCGACTAAATTATTGATATAAAATTATTGATATACAAAGTTAGTTTTAGTACAAAATTCTACTAAATGTTTTTATAAAATTATTACAATTGACAATACAGTTATTATAGTACAAAATCCTGCAAAATCGTTGTATAAAAATGTTACAATTGACAATAAAAAGTTATTTTTAGCACAAAATCCGACTAAATGGTTAAATAAAAATAATACAATTGACAATACAAAGTTAGTTTTAGTACAAAATCTGACTAAATTGTTGTTTAAAATTGTTACAATTGACAATACAAAGTTATTTTTTGTACAAAATCCTACTAAATTTTTGTATAACATGTTACAATTAACAATAAAGTTATTTTTAGTTTAAAATCCGACTAAATTATTGATATAAAATGTTACAATTGACAATACAAAGTTAGTTTTAGTACAACATCTGACTAAATTTGTGTATAAAATGTTACAGTTGATAAGAAGTTATTTTAAGTTCAAAATCCTACTAAATTCTTGTATAACATGTTACAATTAACAATACAGTTATTTTTTGTTTAAAATCCAACTAAATTATTGATCTAAAATGTTACAATTGACAATACACATTTTTTTTGTTGTACAAATTCCTACTAAATTGTTGTATAAAATTGTTACAATTGACATTTGTTACATTATTGAAAATGCAAAGTTAATTCCAGTACAAATCTGACTAAATTATTGTGTAAAAAAGTTTTTGTGTACAAAATCCTATTAAATTGTTGTATAAAAATTTTACAATTGAAAATACAAAAGTTATTTTTATTTAAAATCCAACCACATTATTGTGTAAAATGTTACAATAGACAATACAAAGTTATTTTTTGTACAAAAACCTTCTAAATTTTTGTATAATATGTGACAATTAGGGCTTCACGGTGGCAGAAGGGGTTAGTGCGTCCGCCTCACAATACGAAGGTCCTGCAGTCCTGGGTTCAAATCCAGGCTCAGGATCTTTCTGTGTGAAGTTTGCATGTTCTCCCCGTGAATGCGTGGGTTCCCTCCGGGTACTCCGGCTTCCTCCCACTTCCAAAGACATGCACCTGGGGATAGGTTGATTGGCAACACTAAATTGGCCCTAGTGTGTGAATGTGAGTGTGAATGTTGTCTGTCTATCTGTGTTGGCCCTGCGATGAGGAGGCGACTTGTCCAGGGTGTACCCCGCCTTCCGCCCGATTGTAGCTGAGATAGGCGCCAGCGCCCCCCGCGACCCCAAAAGGGAATAAGCGGTAGAAAATGGATGGGATGGATGGATGTGACAATTAACAATACAGTTATTTTCAGTTTAAAATCTGACTAAATTATTCATATAAAATGTTACAATTGACAATACAAAGTTATTTTAGTACAAAATCCAACTTAATTGTTGTATAAAATTGTTACAATTGACAATAAAAAGTTAGTTTTAGTACAAAATCCAACTAAAATCTTGTATAACATGTTACAATTAACAATAGTTATTTTTTGTTTAAAATCCAACTAAATTATTGATCTAAAATGTTACAATTGACAATACAAAGTTAGTTTTAGTACAAAATCCTACTAAATTGTTGAAAAAAAATGGTACAATTGACAATACAAATTTATTTTAGATCAAAATCCGAGGAAATTGTTGTATACAAATGTTACAATTGACAATACAAAGTTAGTTTTAGTACAAAATCCTACTAAATTGTTACTTAAAATGTTACAATTGATAAGAAGTTATTTTTAGTTCAAAATCCTACTAAATTATTGTATAAAATATTACAATTGACAATACAAAGTTATTTTTTGGACAAAATCTAACTTAATTGGTGTATAAAAATGTTACATTTGACAATACAAAGTTAGTTTTAGTACAAAATCCGACTAAAACGGTGTATAAAATCTGATGTTAGTTAGTTTTAGTTCAAAATCCCAATGAAATGTTACAAACCCCGTTTCCATATGATTTGGGAATTTGTGTTAGATGTAAATATAAATGGAATACAATGATTTGCATATCCTTTTTAACCCATATTTAGTTAAATATGTTTTTTTTTTTTGCAAATAATAATTAACTTAGAATTTCATGGCCGCAACACGTGCCAAAGTAGTTGGGAAAGGGCATGTTCACCACTGTGTTACATCACCTTTTCTTTTAACAACACTCAATAAACGTTTGGGAACTGAGGAAACTAAATGTTGAAGCCTTGAAAGTGGAATTCATTCCCATTCTTGTTTTATGTAGAGCTTCAGTCCTTCAACAGTCCGGGGTCTCCGCTGTCATATTTTATGCTCCATAATGCACCACACATTTTCAATGGGAGACAGGTCTGGACTGCAGGCGGGCCAGGAAAGTACCCGCACGCTTTTTTTACGAAGCCACGCTGTTGTAACACGTGCTGAATGTGGCTTGACATTGTCTTGCTGAAATAAGCAGGGGCGTCCATGAAAAAGACGGCGCTTAGATGGCAGCATATGTTGTTCCAAAACCTGTGTGTACCTTTTAGCATTAATGGTGCCTTCACAGATGTGTAAGTTACACATGCCTTGGGCATTAATGCACCCCCATACCCTCACAGATGCTGGCTTTTGAACTTTGGGTCGATAACAGTCTGGATAGTTTGCTTCCCCTTTGGTCTGGATGACACGATATCGAATATTTACAAAAAAAAATTGAAATGTGTACTCATCAGACCGGGCTTCACGGTGGCAGAGGGGTTAGTGCGTCTGCCTCACAATACGAAGTTCCTGCAGTCTTGGGTTCAAATCCAGGCTCGGGATCTTTCTGTGTGGAGTTTGCATGTTCTCCCCGTGAATGCGTGGGTTCCCTCCGGGTACTACAGCTTCCTCCCACTTCCAAAGACATGCACCTGGGGATAGGTTGATTGGCAACACTAAATTGGCCCTAGTGTGTGAATGTTGTTTGTGTATCTGTGTAGGCCCTGCGATGAGGTGGCGACTTGTCCAGGGTGTACCCTGCCTTCCGCCCGATTGTAGCTGAGATAGGCGCCAGCGCCCCCCGCGACCCCAAAAAGGGAATAAGCGGTAGAAAATGGATGGATGGATGGATACTCGTCAGACCACAGAACACTTTTCCACTTTACATCAGTCCACCTTAGATGATCTCGGGCCCAGAGAAGCCGGTGGCGTTTCTGGATGTTGTTGATAAATGGCTTTCGCTTTGCATAGTAGAGCTTTAACTTGCACTTATAGATGTAGCGACTAACTGTATTTTGTGAGTTATTTTCTGAAGTGTTCCTGAGCCCTTGTGGTGATATCCTTTAGTGATTGATGTCGGTTTTTTCATACAGTGCCGTCTGAGGGGTCGAAGTTCACAGTCATTCAATGTTGGTGTCCGGCCATGCCGCTTACGTGGAGTGATTTCTCCAGATTCTCTGAACCTTTTGATGATATTATGGACCGTAGATGTTGAAGTCCCTAAATTTCTTGCAATTGCACTTTGAGAAACGTTGTTCTTAAACTGTTTGACTATTTGCTCACGCAGTTGTGGACAAAGGGGTGTACCTCGCCCCATCCTTTCTTGTGAAAGACTGAGCATTTTTTAGGAAACTGTTTTTATACCCAATCATGGCACCCACCTGTTCCCAATTAGCCTGCACACCTGTGGGATGTTCCAAATAAGTGTTTGATGAGCATTCCTCAACTTTATCAGTATTTATTGCCACCTTTCCCAACTTCCTTGTCACGTGTTGCTGGCTTCCAATTCTAAAGTTAATGATTATTTGCACAAAAAAAATGTTTATCAGTTTGAACATCAAATATGTTGTCTTTGTAGCATATTCAACTGAATATGGGTTGACAAGGATTTGCAAATCATTGTATTCCGTTTATATTTACATCTAACACAATTTCCCAACTCAAATGGAAACGGGGTTTGTAGATAAAAATTTTAGAACTGACAAGAAGTTATTTTTAGTTCAAAATCCGACAAAAATATTGTATAAAATGTTACAATTGACAATACAAAGTTAATTTTAGTACAAAATCCTCCCATGTCTCTGTCCACATTTTTTCCTAATATGCACATTAAAGCGATGATATTATGATTTTTTTTCCCCTAAATTTAAAACACTTCCTTGTGGTTCTTTGGTCAAAATGTTGCATAGATGATGTTTTACAGATCATCTTCAAGCCGCTTTCTGACCATCTTTTCAAAATGCACCGTTTTGTTGGTGATCATACAGGTCACACTGAGGGTGGCCTTATAGACAACTTTAACACTGTTACAAATATGCGTCACACTGTGAACCCACACCAAACAAGAATGACAAACAAATTCAGGAGAACATCAGCACCGTAACCCAACATAAACACTACAGAACAAATACCCAGAAACCCTTGCAGCACTAAATTCTTCCGGGCATACTTGCCAACCCTTCCGATTTTCCCTGGAGACTCCAGAGTTTCAGTGCCCCTCTTGAAAATCCCCCGGGGCAACCATTCTCCCGAATTTCTCCCGATTTCCACCCGCACAAAAATATTGGGGGTGTAGCTTAAATGCAGTGCTTTTAACATCCTCTACAACCTATCGTCATGTCCGCATTCCCTTCGTACAAACAGCATGTCGGACCAGATCACATAATATATATGACACACATTGTCACAACGTGGTTTTCGCCGCTTACTGCGAGGTTTGTTCTCTCGGGATGCAAACAAACTATTCCGGACAAGGCTTGCAGGTAGGAACTTATTTACTAATCTATCTACAAAATAACATGCAAACACCAAAGACAAGCGTGCCTATCGCACGCGGAAGCTAAAGCGAAAACTTAGTGCAGGAAAACATGGAACTATGGACAAGGCAAAAACTTTGGCATGAGATAAGCAAGACTTACGTAGAGGGTTGCGTGAAGCAAACAAATGACGCCACACTGAGTGAAGCCAAAGATTAGACTAGATAGCCCTCTGATTAGTGCCCTGGCAACAGGTGAGCATCCCAAACACTAACCAGAGGCAGGTGAGTGCAATACGTAACCATGGTGACTTAACAAACAGGAACTAAAAGAGTCCAAAACTAAGAAAACATAACAAAAACATGATCCGGCGTCTGTCACACAAATGAATGCACAGCATACTTGGTCAACAGCCATACAGGTCACACTGAGGGTGGCCGTATAAACAACTTTAACACTGTTACAAAAAATGCGCCACACTGTGAACCCACACCAAACAAGAATGACAAACACACTTCAGGAGAACATCTGCACCGTAACACAACAGAACAAATACCCAGAACCCCTTGCAGCACTAACTCTTCCGGAATGCTACAATATACACCCCCCGCTACCCCTCCCACCCACCTCAACCTCCTCAGAGCATGTCCCAATTTCCAAGCTGCTGTTTTGAGGCATGTTAAAAAAAATAATGCACTTTTTGACTTCAATAATAAATAAGTCAGCACCATGTTGGCAATTTTTCCCATAACTTGAGTTGATTTATTTTTCAAAAACATTGTTTAATGCATTCAGCGGGGCGTCACAACAAAATTAAGCATATTAATGTGTTAATTCCACGACTGTGTATATCGGTATCGGTTGATATCGCAATCGGTAATTAAGAGTTGGACAATATGGGGATATCGGCAAAAAAGCCCTTATCGGACATCTCTAGTTAGAACTGTACCCTACTTTGTTTCAAAAATGGCAACAGCATAGCATGAATGCCCCGCAACAAGAGGATAGAGAAAAAGAAGGAGCTTACCGACGACAATGGCGGACGCATGCACATTTTCGGGACTTATGCAGATCCCAAGTAAACATCAGTAGGTACCAATAGGTAAGAAAAGTTGGTTTTACATAATAAAATGCGAGATAATGTTTACTAATAGGTGCCATTTTGGGGTCCTTAAACACACACCATAATAATAATGTACGTTGAAGCTCAGTACGTTTGGCTACGGTAGCCGTAATGTTGCGCCTTCCGTCAAACTGTGCGGCTTTGTATCTTACCCAAAGTCGTACTAGAAATATTTTGACGGATTTTTGAGCATTCTATCTATCTGTCATGGTTCTATATTCTCAAAGAAACATCGCGTCATTTATTTAACAGGCATCAACTCGCAGTCCACACGTATCTTTAGTGTGTGACCGCCATCTACTGGACCAACGTATCATCGCACTGTGTACCACTGTCAGGTTCAAACACGGATGACATATATTAAACAGACAAGAAGCAAGGAATCATGCAGACACAAAGTTCAATTTAGCTCATGAGGAGAACGCATGGTGCTGCACACTTAGTCACAGTCTCGTCCTACGCTCTAAGGTTTATCTCCCGCGTCCCTCTTTTTATCCAGAGTTCCATAGTCAACATCACTGAGGCCGCCTTTTAAAAGGAGTGGTCACATATATTATGCAAAGCAGGTTAAGGACGCACAGTACGTGATGGAATGGGCTCAAACCTTGTGATTTCGCCTTGTACCTGTTTCGTCTGGGTTTTGTCATCTTATCTTCGTTGAGGTCCTTGAAGTCTCTGCTTCGTCTGCGTGCTGTCATCTTATCTTTGTTGAAGTCCTTGGCTGTTAGCGGGCTAAAATGAATATAACATCTGTGGCTGAGGCCACCCCTCAGACAAGAATTGTTTTCTTTGCATAGATTAGAAAAAGTCTAACTTGAGCACAATAGCTAATAACTTAAGCAACTGACTTTAAGCATACTAAAGTTAGTGTGATAATATATACATAATTATTCTAACAACCACTTAAAATAGCTTCGAGGTGAGTAAGCATAACCAGAAGTAATAAATAAATAAATATTTGAAGTGAATTATACTTATATAGCGCTTTTCTCTAGTGACTCAAATCGCTTTTACATAGTGAAACCCAATATCAAAGTTACATTTAAACCCGTGTGGGTGGCACTGGGAGCAGGTGGGTAAAGTGTCTTGCCCGAGGACACAACGGCACTGATTGGATGGCGGAAGCGGGGATCAAACCTGGAACCCTCAAGTTGCTGGCACGGCCCCTCTACCGGCCGAGCTATACCGCCCCACCATTTATAGTGTAATAAATACGGCACACTGAAACTGTATTCATAAATATGCAGGGTTACCTCTCTGATTGCAAACAGAACCTACAACTTCCCATACTTGCAGTACTATACTGCTCACAACCTCAAGGGGGCACATTTGTAAAATATATAAACAATAATAATACAATAGCTATTTTTAACCAATAGCTGCATTTCCACCCAGTTATTGTGTGCTCATTTCTAAGTCTGTGTGATGGCGGGCCCACAGGAGGATGCCGACCGCCTGTGTCAACGCTGATGGAATGTTTTCACCAAAGGATGCGAGAAGCTTTGAAGTTCAGACTTGCGCTCCTCGTATTGCAAATCTTCTTCCCCGCATGTCTCTCCTTGAGTTCTCTGCAAACACTTTTTTTTTTCCTTTTTGCTGCTGCTTCGCATTTCGTCAGCAACTGACTTTTCCACACATTCAAGACCTTCAAGAGCAGTCTTTTCTCGGCAATTACAACCAAACATAGTTGGGTGAGATTGTCCACAGCTGGTGAAGTTAGAAAGTCTTTTGCGGTGCTAATCAGCAGTTGGCTTTTCTACCAATTGAGCTCACGAGCGGTTTCTCTCCCTGGCTGCTGCCTTTTAACAGAGCGACAGGTGATTAGATAATCGGGCACAGGTGGGCCATCTTACGCACATGTCGCTGATCTTGAAGCCGGTTCTGGCACACCCCGTTTCGCTGCAAGTCCGCAGGCCACGCCCTCTCCCAGAAACAAAATGTGCACGTACTAGATAAACTTTTAAAGAGCACAGATTTCCGCCAGGCCCCATTTTCCAACATTAAAAAACTCATATTAATCCTGAATTGGTGATGGAGATCTCCCCCGAAATATAATCACTTGTTTTTTGTACCAGGGGTGTGGAATACTTGTGCTTCCGGGTACTTCGGACCACCAATCATCGACATGCCAGGCTCTTACAGGTTTGCAATAGTGTTTTATTTCAAATAAAACCTGCAAAGTTTTTTGGGGTGCTATTCAGCAGTTGGCTTTTCTACCAATTGAGCACACAAACGGTTTTTCTTCCTGGCTGCTGCCTTTTCACAGAACGACAGGTGATTAGATAATCCGGCCCAGGTGGGCCATCTTACGCACATGTCGCTGATTTTAAAGCCTGTCCTGGGACACCCCGTTTCACTGCAGGTCCGCAGGCCACGGCCCCTCCCCAAAAAAAAAAATGTGCACATAATACTAGATAAACTTCTAAAGAGCACAGATTTCCGCCAGGCCCCATTTTCCAACATTAAAGAAAAACAAATATCAATCCTGAATTGGTGATGGAGATCTCCCCCAAAATATAATCACTTGTTCCTTGTACCAGGGTGTGGAAGACTTGCGCTTTCGGGTTCTTCGGACCACCAATGATCGACATGCCAGGCTCTTCCAGGTTTACAATAGTGTTTTATTTTATAATAAAACGTGCAAAGTCTTTTGGGGTGCTATTCAGCAGTTGGCTTTTCTACCAATTGAGCACACGAACGGTTTCTCTCGCTGGCTGCTGCCTTTTAACAGAGCGTCAGGTGATTAGATAATCAGGCCCAGGTGGGCCATCTTATGCACATGTCCCTGATCTCGAAGCCGGTCCTGGCACACCGCGTTTCGCTGCAGGTCCGCAGGCCACGCCCACTCCCAAAAACAAAATGTGCACATACTAGATAAACTTCTAAAGAGCACAGATTTCCGCCAGGCCCCATTTTCAAACATTAAAAAAAACTCATATTAATCCTGAATTGGTGATGGAGATCTCCCCCAAAATATAATCACTTGTTCCTTGTACAAGGGTGTGGAATACTTGTGCTTCCGGGTACTTCGGACTACCAATCATCCACATGCCAGGCTCTTCCAGGTTTGCAATAGTGTTTTATTTTACAATAAAACCTGCAAAGTCTTTTGGGGTGCTATTCAGCAGTTGGCTTTTCTACCAATTGAGCACACGAACGGTTTCTCTCCCTGGCTGCTGCCTTTTAACAGAACGACAGGTGATTAGATAATCCAGCCCAGGTGGGCCATCTTACGCACATGTCGCTGATCTCAAAGCCGGTCCTAGCACATCCCGTTTCGCTGCAGGTCCGCAGGCCACGCCCCCCCCCCCAAAAAAATTTGAACATAGTACTAGAAAACTTTTAAAGAGCACGGATTTCCGCCAGGCCCCATTTCCCAACATTAAAGAAAAACAAATGTCAATCCTGATTTGGTGATGGAGATCTCCCCCAAAATATAATCACTTGTTCCTTTACCAGGGGTGTGGAAGACCTGCACTTCCGGGTGCTTCGGACCACCAATCATCAACATGCCAGGCTCTTCCAGGTTTACAATAGTGTTTTATGTCCAGGGTGTACTCCGCCTTCCGCCCGATTGTAGCTGAGATAGGCGCCCGCGACCCCAAAGGGAATAAGAGGTAGAAAATTAATGTATTTACAGTAAAACGTGCAAAGCCTTTTAGGGTGCTATTCAGCAGTTGTCTTTTCTACTAATTGAGCACACGAACAGTTTCTCTCCCTGGCTGCTGCTTTTTAACCGAACGACAGGTGATTAAATAATCAGGCCCAGGTGGGCCATCTTACGCACATGTCGCTGATCTCGAAGCCAGTCCTGGCGCACCCCATTTCGCTGCAGGTCCGCAGGCCACGCAAAACGTCAGATGCGGTGGTCTAAAGCACGTCGCCAAGGGATTCTAGAGCAGTGGAGACACGTTCTTTGGAGCGATGAATCATGTTTTTCCAACTAACAATCTAATGGACAAGTCTGGGTTTAAAGGTTGCCAGGAGAACGCTACATTTTGGACTGCATTGTGCCAAGTGTGAAATTTGGTGGAGGAGGAATTATGGTTCGGGTTGTTGTTCTTCAGGAGTTGGGCTTGGCCCCTTGGTTCCAGTTACAGGAACTTTGAATGCTCCAGGATGCCAAAACATTTTGGACGGTATAGGCCGGTTGGTAGAGTGGCCATGCCAGCAACTCGAGGGTTCCGGGTTCGATCCCTGCTTCTGCCGTTGTGTCCTTGGGCAAGACACTTTACCCACCTGCTCCCAGTGCCACCCACACTGGTTTAAAATGTAACTTAGATATTGGGTTTCACTATGTCAAGCACTTTGAGTCACTAGAGAAAAAGCGCTATATAAATATAATTCACTTCACTTAACAATTCCATGCTCCCAACCTTGTGGCAACAGTTTGGAGCGGGCCCTTTCCTCTTCCAACATGACTTTGCACCAGTGCACAAAGCAAGGTCCATAAAGACATGGAAGACATAATCTGGTGTGGATGAACTTGACTGGCCTGCACAGAGTCCCGACTGGAACCCGATAGAACACCTTTGAGATGAATTAGAATGGAGACCGAGAGCCAGGCCTTCTCGACCGACATCAGTGTGTGACCTCACCGATATGCTTTTGGAAGAATGGTGGAAAAAAGTCTAAATCAATATCCACCTACAACTATTGGACCTGATTCCCCAGGGAAAACATGGTCTCCTGGCTAAGGTAAATATTGCAGTCAATTTTGGAGGGTGTATTTTGACGTCATGTTCAGGTAGAATCCAATAAATTGACCAATATGTGAAGTATATTTATATAGCGCTTTTTCTATAGTGACTCAAAGCGCTTTACATAGTGAAACCCTTTATCTAAGTTACATTTTTAAACCGGTGTGGGTGGCACTGGGAGCAAGTGTGTGAAGTATCTTGCCCAAGGACGCAACAGCTGTGACTAAGACGGCAGAAGCGGCGATTGAACCTAGGACCCTCAGGTTGCTGGAAAGCTACGCTGCCCCAAGATCAACACTGATTGATGTGTGACACGCTATTTTAGCTCATGTGTCTTGGCTCCTCATCCTTGTTTTGTGCTTCTTGGTATTAACGGGGAACTGCACTTTTGGAGGGAAATTTGCATTGTTCACGATCATTCTGAGACAAGAACACATATCTTTTTTTTCTTTTTTTTTTTTTAAGATTTTAAAGATGAAAAAAACTAGAGATGTCCGATAATGGCTTTTTTGCCGATATCCGATTGTCCAACTCTTAATTACCGATTACGATATCAACCGATACCGATATATGCCTAATTTTGTTGTGATGCATTCAACAATGTAACAAGGTTTTCCAAAATAAATCAACTCAAGTTATGGAAAAAAAATGCCAACATATCGCTGCCATATTTATTATTGAAGTCACGAAGTGCATTTTTTTTTTTTTTTTAACATGCCTCAAAACAGCAGCTTGGAATTTGGGACATTCTCTCCCTGGGATAATCCTGATACCCACTACAACTATGGGATGTATTATACTTGGATTTACACAAAGTGCAGTATTTCTTTATTTTTTTTTAAAGGGGAACATTAGGCACAATTTCAGAAGGGTTAAAACCAATAAAAATCAGTTCCCAGTGGCTTATTTTTTCCATCCATCCATTTTCTACCGCTTATTCCCTTTCGGGGTCGCGGGGGGCGCTGGCGCCTATCTCAGCTACAATCGGGCGGAAGGCGGGGTACACCCTGGACAAGTCGCCACCTCATCGCAGGGCCAATGGCTTATTTTTTTTATTTTTATTTTTTTTCAAAATTTTACCCATCATGGAATATCCCGAAAAAAAGCTTTAAAGTGCCTGATTTTCGCTATCTGTAAATCCACCCGTCCATTCTCCTGTGACGTCACATAGTGACGCCAATACAAACAAACATGGCGGATAGCACAGCAAGATATAGCGACATTAGCTCGGATTCAGACTCGGATTTCAGCGGCTTAAACGATTCAACAGATTACGCATGTATTGAAACGGATGGTTGGAGTGTGGAGGCAGACAGCGAAAACGAAATTGAAGAAGAAACTGAAGCAATTGAGCGAATAGCTACTGAAGCTATTCGGCGATCGCCTTCTAACCAACGATTGCATCTTTTGTCCAGACCACTAGAGCAACTGAAATCTGTTGATTGGTATGTGTTTGTTTGGCATTAAATGTGGGTGGAGGGAAAGGCTGGATGCAAATATAGCTACAAATGTACATACAGCTAGCCTAAGTAGCATGTTAGCATCGATTAGCTGACAGTCATGCCGCGACCAAATATGTCTGACTAGCACATAAGTCAATAACATCAACAAAACTCACCTTTGTGATTTCGTTGACTTTATCGTTGGAAATCAATCTGCTTTGAGTGTCACAGGATATCCACACATCTCTGTGCCATGTCTGACGTAGCATCGCCGGTAAAATGTGCAGACCAAACGAGGGACTTTCGCATCTTTTGACACTGGTGCAACCTAAATCTGTCGATTGGTGTGTGTTTGTTTGGAATTAAATGTGGGTGGAGGGAAAGGCTGGATGCAAATATAGCTACAAATGAGGCATAACGATGCAATATGTACATACAGCTAGCCTAAATAGCATGTTAGCATTGATTAGCATGCCATGCTAATCGATGCACACTCCACGTAAATCAACTTGAATCTGGCCCTGATCGTGTTGTTACACCCTCCGACAACACACCGACAGTCGAAAACAGTCGAAAAAACGGAAAATAACAGAGCTAATTTGACTTGCGTGTGTAATGTGTTTGAGAAAATGGTGGATTGCTTCCCGTTGTAACGTCACGGGTGAAAGGTTATCGCTCCGACAGCGAACAATTGAAAGGCGTTTCGATCGCCAAATTCACCCTTTTAGAGTTCGGAAATCGTTTAAAAAAAAACATATGGTCTTTTTTCTGCAACATCAAGGTATATATTGACGCTTACATAGGTCTGGTGATATTGTTCCCCTTTAAACATGCCTCAAAACAACAACTACAAAAACAATGAAGGCATGCAGCTTCAGTCCAGAGTATACTAGAGTAATAAAGTAAACAATAAGATAGTCCTCCTTTAGTGCAAGACTGCCTGGCATACTGTATAACAGGAAATTATAAACTGGGCTCAATCTGCCCTGCTCTAACACATTTGTATGAGTAACACAAATGTGCTGCAAGCTGGTGGTGAGTGCTTGAAGTGGCCTACCAGTCAGTCAGAGCTTCTTAAATGCTGCGTTGAGACGGGGCACCTCCGTTCACTGCAAGCTGCAAAGTGTGAGCCATGCAGGGCAGACTATCCACACCAAACTCCACCGTAGCTTTTGCCATATTGCGTACGTTGTCCCTGATTACAACGTGGGCATTCGCTTTGGGGTGGGTTTTTTTGTATTTTTGTTTTTTCTCGGCGGAGTCTTTAAGCGACAACTGTGTGGTACTACTTTTTTCCGGTGTTTGCTTTTCATCCATCTTCCGCTTGTATTCATCGTTTATCTCCTTATGATTCTTGAAGAGGTGGGAGATCAAATTGCTCGTATTAGAGCAGGGGTGTCAAACTCAAATACAGAGTGGGCCAAAATTTAAAATTGAACGAAGCCGCGGGCCGAGGTTGAACAAATTAATCCTTTAATAGGGACCCAAACAAATTTTGCATTGAATATTGACCAAGCAAGGCTTATATAACTTTATAGTGACAGGCAAAATCGAGTTTTAAATAATAATAATTGAAAAATATCAATGGCATATCAAATAAAATAAAAATACAAATTGAATGCCTCTTTTCGGCGGCGGGTTTGAGTTGGGGCGGGGTTTGGTGGTAGCGGGGGTGTATATTGTAGCGTCCCTGAAGAGTTAGTGATGCAAAGGGTTCTGGGTATTTGTTCGGTTGTGTTTATGTTGTGTTTATGTTGTGTTACGTGTTGTCATTCTTCTTTGCTGTGGGTTCACAGTGTGGCGTATATTTGTATCAGTGTTAAAGTTCTTTATACGGCCACCCTCAGTGTGACCTGTATGGCTGTTGACCAAGTATGCCTTGCATACACTTGTGTGTGTGTATGATCCGCCTATATTATGTGAGTGGGCCGGCACGCTGTTTGTATGAAGGAAAAGCGGACGTGGCGACATGTAGAGAACGCCAAAGGAAGTGCTTTTACGGCCTGCCCCCAATGTTATTGTCCGGTTGGAAATCGGGAGGAATTCGGGAGGGGCACTGAACTTCGCGAATCTCCCGGGAAAATCGGGAGCATTGACGAGTATGAGTATTAGGGGTGGATGCGGTGTTACAGCGGCGGGCCAGCTCTAAAGTTAATTTGATATTGCCTAAAGGGCCAAATGAAATTACACGGCGGGCCAAATGTGGCCCGCAGGCCAGAGTTTGACACCCATGTATTGGAGGAAGACATCCTGGTTTCTCCTTGCATAGCCAACTTTTTGCAGTCATTGAAAATTGCCAGTTTTTTTTATCCGTCAGAGACACTTTAAAATAATCCCAAACCATGTTGTTAAGAAGTCACCAAGCGAGCTCACTTGTTAGCCACGGCTACAGCACCGGCAACAACACACTCTTGTTGTTGTTATGCTCCGCTCACGGCGGTTTGATGATGTCATCAAGCATCGCCAGTAAACCTCTCATGCTGAAATCGTCAACTCCTGTGTTGTGTGTGGGAGAGGGGAGAGTGGAGGGGCTGCTGACTGGGAGACGCAACTACTCTGTACTTCTCCCTACGTCCGTGTACCCCTCAGTACAACAGCATTTTAAAAAGTCATACATTTTACTTTTTGAAACCGATACCGACAATATCCGATATTCCGTCCCAAATACCAAGCTGCTGTTTTCTACCATGTTCAAAAAAAATAATGCACTTTGTGACTTCAATAATAAATATGGCAGTGCCATGTTGGCATTTTTTTTTCCATAACTTGAGTTGATTTATTTTGGAAAACCTTGTTACATTGTTTAATGTATCCAGCGGGGCTTCACAACAAAATTAGAAATAATAATGTGTTAATTCCACGACTGTATATATCGGAATCGGTAATTGAGAGTTGGATAATATCGGATATTGTCAAAAAAGCCATTATCGAACGTCTCTAGTTTTACCTGAAATTATGCTTTTTTATATGGAATTAACGACCTGAATGAGGATGGGAGAAATATTCATCTTTAAACATAGCATTACAATGAACAGTTACGACATGCAAAATTACCATTGGGAAGAGATGATAGAAAATGTCGTGGACGAATAAATATGACCCATTCAGAATTCACACGGACAGTATGGTGGCCCAGGGGTTAGTTATGGGCCTCACCATAAGAAGATCCTGAGTCGTTTTGCGTTCAGGATTTTTCTGTGTGGAGTTTAGATGTTCTCCCCCCGTGACTGCGTGGGTTCCCTTGGTCTACTCTGGCTTCCTCCCACCTCCAAAAGACATGCACCTGGGGATAGGTTGATTGGCAACACTATAATTGGCCCTACAAACAAAAGGCGTTCACAGTGGAGCTACAAAACTTAACGCAGGGAACAAAACTACCACAAAGGCAGAACTATGAACATGAAACAAAACTACTTACGGTGACGAGAACTATGGCATGGACTGAATGAACACAAGAGATCCAACATGAGCAGAGTAATGTCGCCCGGTCGACTACCTGGCAACTACAGGCTTAAATAGTGACATGATTAACAACTGGTATGTGAGTTAAAACAAATGAGGCAGGGGAAACTAATGAGTTGTCATGGAAACCAAAACAAACCAGGGTGCGCAAATACATGTCACAAAACATAACAGTGTGTGAATGTGAGTGTGAATGTTGTCTATCTGTGTTGATGAGGTGGCAACTTGTCCAGGGTGGATGGATGGAATTGACCTGCAATCGTGAACAAAAACCTAACATGTGTCCCCGGTCCCTTGGCAGGCCAGCCCTTCAAGTTGGACCCTAAAACGGCGCACAAAAAGCTGCGTCTCTCCAACGACTGCCTGACCATGGAGAAGGACGAGAGCTCCCTGAAGAAGAGTCACACCCCGGAGCGCTTCGGCGGAACGGGCTCGTACGGAGCGGCCGGCAACGTGTTCATCGACAGCGGGTGTCACTACTGGGAGGTGCTGCTGGGAGCGTCCACCTGGTGAGGAGCGCACACCACCACACAAACGAGCGGTATTTGAGCCTGCGAGGAGGTTTGTTGGCCCAAATCTACAAACCCTGTTTCCATATGAGTTGGGAAATTGTGTTAGATGTAAATATAAACGGAATACAATGATTTGGACATCATTTTCAACCCATATTCAATTGAATGCACGACAAAGACAAGATATTTGATGTTCAAACTTTTTGCAGGTAATAATTGACTCAGAATTTAATTTCACGTGCCAAAGTAGTTAGGAAAGGGCATGTTCACCACTGTGTTACATCACCTTTTCTTTTAAAAACACTCAATACACGTTTGGGAACTGAGGAAAATAATTGTTCAAGCTTTGAAAGTGGAATTCTTTCCCATTCTTGTTTTATGTAGAGCTTCAGTCGTTCAACAGTCCGGGGTCTCCACTGTCGTATTTTACGCTTCATAATGTGCCACACATTTTTGATTGGAGACAGGTCTGGACTGCAGGCGGGCCAGGAAAGTACCCGCACTCTTTTTTTACGAAGCCACGCTGTTGTAACACGTGCTGAATGTGGCTCGGCATTGCCTTGCTGAAATAAACAGGGGCGTCCATGAAAAAGACGGCGCTTAGATGGCAGCATATGTTGTTCCAAAACCTGTATGTACCTTTCAGCTTTAATGGTGCCTTCACAGATGTGTAAGTTACCCATGCCTTGGGCACTAATGCACCCCCATACCATCACAGATGCTGGCTTTTGAACTTTGCGTCGATAACAGTCTGGATGGTTTGCTTCCCCTTTGGTCCGGATGACACGATGTCGAATATTTCCAAAAACAATTTGAAATGTGGACCACAGAACACTTTTCCACTTTGAATCAGTCAATATTCGATGATCTCGGGCCCAGAGAAGCCGGCGGCGTTTTCTGGATGTTGTTGATAAATGTCTTTGGCTTTGCATAGTGGAGCTTTAACTTGCACTTACTGATGTAGCGACAAACTGTATTTACTGACAGTGGTTTTCGGAAGTGTTCCTGAGCCCATGTGGTGATATCCTTTAGAGATTGATGTCAGTTTTTGATACAGTGCCGTCTGAGGGATTAAAGGTCACGGTCATTCAATGTTGGTTTCCAGCCATGCCGCTTATATGGAGTGATTTCTCCAGACTTTCTGAACCTTTTGATGATATTATGGACCGTAGATGTTGAAATCCCTACGTTTCTTGCAATTGCACTTTGAGAAACAGTGTTCTTAAACTGTTGTGGACAAAAGGGGGGAACCTCTTCCCATCCTTTCTTGTGAAAGACTGAGCATTTTTTTGGGAAGCTGTTTTTATACCCAATCATGGCACCCACCTGTTCCCAATTAGCCTGCACACCTGTGGGATGTTCCAAATAAGTGTTTGGTGAGCATTCCTCAACTTTATCAGTATTTATTGCCACCTTTCCCAACTTATGTGTCAGGTGTTGCTGGCTTTAAATTCTAAAGGTAATGACTATTTGCAAAAAAAAATTATGTTTATCAGTTTGAACATCAAATATGTTGTCTTTGAAGCATATTTAACTTAATATGGGTTGAAAATGATGTGCAAATCATTGTATTTTGTTTATATTTACATCCAAAACAATTTCCTAACTCATATGGAAACGGGGTTTGTATTTCTTGTGAGAGATGAAAATACTCCTCATTATATCATTTGCACTAATTGGCTCTGATCTAGACCGCTTCCTGCAGGAAGTCCCCAACGGGCCCGTGTGTGTCCTCAGCATAAGCCGCTCCACTAAAGAAGTCATTAAGATTTTGAGCTTGTTAATGCATTCCAAAATGTGCCACTCCCCCCCTGCAGGTATGCCATCGGCGTGGCTTACAAGTCCGCCCCCAAGAATGAATGGAGCGGCAAGAACTCCTCATCGTGGGTGTTCTCCCGCTGCAACAACAACTTCATGGTGCGCCACGACGGCAAGGAGATGCTGGTGGAGTCCAGCCTGCAGCTGAGGCGCCTCGGCGTCCTGCTGGACTACGACAACAACTCTCTGTCCTTCTACGACGCCATGAACTCCCATCACATTCACACCTTCGACATCTCCTTCCTCCTGCCCGTGGTGCCCACCTTCATGATCTGGAACAAGTCGGTGATGATCTTGTCGGGGCTCCCCGTGCCGGACTTTGTGGAGGGCATGTCTCTGGACCAGCAGGAGCAGCAGATGGGTCTGTGCAGACAGGAGTCCCCCTACTTGACCGGGATGAAGACCTGCCACTGAGGTGGGGACGGGTGCACCTTGAGACCGGCGAGGCACGGATCTGTGAGGTCGGTGGAGAAAGCGTTAGAAGCGGACTTTTCTACCGCGTGTTAAAATATGCACATCAGTATTCAAACTTGACCATCATTACCCAAAGTCCCGGCATTACAGGTCACCTTTGACCAACTGAAACTGGGGAAATTGTCAAGCAGTTCGATATCCTAAGAAGTCCCGCTAGTTTCCATCAGTTAAAAGACGGTTTCGGTTCTAATAGGGCTGGGCGATACGGCCTTTTTTTTAATATCTCGATATTTTTTAGGCCATGTCGCGATACACGATATATATCTACGTATATATATATATACGATATTTTGCCTTAGCCTTGAATTAAAACTTAATGCATATAATCACACCAGTATGATGATTACCGTTTTTCCTTGAATTGCCGCCGGGGCGCTAATTATTTTAAAACCTCTTCTCACTCCGGCCCTTACAAAAGGCATGCGGTAAATGTAGGCCTGCGCTTAAAAATTTGAGTGTGATGTAAGGGTACCATCATGAAAAGCACATTTAATTTAAAAAAAACGTTATTATGGTCTTGCCTTTACTTATAAATGAAGTCCATGCGCAGCTCCTTCTGATCAAAAGCATCAATAACTTGTTTATAGAAGTCTTCCTTCAGTTTTAAAAGTCTCTGTCTCGATGGAGATCTTCATTTATTACCTCCTGCTTTGATTGAAAGTCCAGTTTAGAAAACTGTTTTATTTTAGATATGTAATCCTCCATGTTTAAAGTGCAAGCGAGAGTAAAAAATAAACACACGCTGCTCACTCTTGCTGGTCCAGTTCATGGTCGGTAGGTGTGTAGCCATAGGGCTCTCTCGTCTGGGTGGCTCCCGACTGCTATCCGTTAGCTCGGCTCCTCACGTGTAGTGCGGGCGACGACAGAATTACCCTCGGACAACTCCCCCTCCCGTTCTGCTCCGTGGGTGAGCTCTTTATCCCACCGCTGCCACCATGAAGTGTTATTGTATAAATAATACACTGGGTATTTAGGACTGGAACAAGCTTTATTTCAGCCCGGTTGTTTACATAGCCAGCATAAGAGTAGTGGTGTTACATCCTAAAGGGTCCGTCGTGCACCCCCCGCGTTATAGCACATATCACTGCACTGGTTGTCACTTCTTCTGCAGCCGAGTAGTCGCAAGAAGGATCACTAGCGCCCTCTACCACCAGCAGGCGGCGGGAGTAATTTAATGACTTATATTTGACACACGCAGCTACGGTATATTAATAAAACATAGCTGCTTACTGTTCTTTTTAGCATATTCAATAGCTTGGACCTTAAATCCTACTGAATACCTAGCTCTTAATTTTCTTCCCTTTATGAGAGTTCAAATTATTGAAATCAGCCTCCTCCATTTTGAAAATGATGACAGGGGAAGTGTCACTCGTGACGTCACGTTTTTGACCAGGCGGTAATACTAAGATTGCGCTAATTATTTTGCGAAGCGAGTTTGACCCGGTAGTAATTCAAGGCAGGCGCATACTATATGCCCTGCGGCAATTCAAGGAAATACGGTATTTATTATTGGTTAGTGTGGGGCTTGCCCTCCTGGGGGTTCTTCAGACCACCAAGCACCGACACGAGAGCCTGTTTCAGGGTTACAATATTGTTTTCTTTTTCAATAAGTCTCTCAGTTGCTTTCCAGCAATTGTCGTTTTCTCTTTCGTTCTCGCTCGCACTTCGGCTCCAGCCCCAACCCCGTCTCTCCTCCTGGCTGCTGCTTATAAACAGGGCGACAGGTGATTAGATAACAAGGCCCAGGTGGGCCCTCTACGCACCTGTCGCTGATTTCGAGGCCGGTCCTGGCAACACCACGCTTCGCTGCGGGCCCGCAGGCCACGCCCCCTCCACAGTTAGCTTCAGAATAACAATGTTATTACAGAGAATAAGAGACTTATTATACTCTAGAAATGTTGGTCTTACTTAAAAATGCACGTGTTTAGTTGTGTTAAGTGTTATAAAAAATATTATATGGCTCTTACGCAAATACATTTAGAATATTTGGATTCTTGGCTCTCTCTCAGCCAAAAACGTTCCTGACCCCTGCTCTAGCAGGTGACTTTTCAAGTGATGCTACATATTAGCAGTAAGGCTTCTTTTCGTAGCAACGCTTTTGCCCCACACTCGACAAATTACGGTTGTCCGTTCGACATATTCCCACTTGAAGCCAAACATCCGCCAGACCATGGACCCTCAGTTGTTTTTCCTGGGAATTAATTCTTCCTTCATTTGTTACCAGATTCGCGCCTTCTTTCTCTCTTATTACCACTCGCACGGCTCCACTAGCATCACAGCTAACGTTACCCATGCTGCTACCTCTCTGCTCCGCGAGGGCGTATATGTATGTAACGTATAACGTGACGGATATAAGAAGGTGCGCTTGCTGTCTGTAGTGTAATGCCCGCAGCTAAAAGCAACTGCGTGAGAACGTATACCCGGATATTACAATATAGTCATTTTCTATATATATCGAGTATATCGATATATCGCCCAGTCCTATGTTCTAATCAACAAGTCTAATATCACTGACCATTTGCTGCAGAGTCAGTATCTACTGTAAGAGGACTGTTCTTGGACCTGACCGTGAGCGGGTCCACACAACCAGATTTACTTTACGTGACTACTTAACTTGTATCATAAGAGTTCTATGGAAAGTGTTATTTATGGCTTTTATTTTGAAACCTAACATATCATGCACTATTTAAAGAAAAAAAGCAAACACAACTCAATCTCTCCCAAGTGGGTTTTTGAGAATAACGATAGACATGACACCCCTCCTTCACATCGAAACTTCCCCAGAATATTTTAATTGTCTTGTCGAGCAAAGGGATATTTTGTTTTTGTGATTTTTTTTTTTTTTTAAACACAAAATATTAAGTCGCATTTTAAAAAAAGCGAGGGAACACTTTATTCTTGGATTATTCAGGGAAGGGGGTGTGGATTTTTACACTTTAACTGTTGCAGCATCACAGCATGATGGTGTTTTCCTATGTTGTTGTCGGTGTCCACACACGCACACACACACACACACACACACACACACACACACACACACACACACACACACACACACACACACACACACACTCGTCACCTTTCCTTTGGCTTGGCCTCACTGTGATGAACGCATGATCACGCTGTAGAACCAATGATGTGCACTTCCGTTCACCTTTCGACACCCAGTTCACATTCAAAAAACGGATTTCGCGCCCCGTGATTTTAGTCCCGTGTTGGATTTAGCCCGTGCATCGTTTTACACAAGAATTTAGAACCAAATTGCACACAATGTGCTGTGTTACTGCACTTAAATGGTGACAGTCCACTTTAATGACCTGCCAAGCCAATGAAGACATTTTATATTCATTTATTTCCCCTAATCTATTTAAACTTCAGTTCTCAACAAAATGACCAATTAAGTATTTTGTTACCCTTTGGATTAGATGTCACAGGTTGAAATTAGTGCAATACAAATATGTACTAATTGAAAAATTGGATCAAAAGCCCTTTTAACGACACATCATGTATAAATGCATTATTACGCAATGCGATATGTAATAATAGAATAAATGTTCACCTCATTACCCGATGTAAACAATGACGCAGTTTGTAATGATTTGCCACATGTTTTATTAGCTTCTAAAACATTGAAAGTTATTACAAATGCCTTAAAGTTTACTACAAAAAGCATTCAAGCATTTTTTGTTTTTATTTTTAGAAAATGAGTTGAACATTTTATTTTTTTAAGTTATTTTTAGTACAAAATCTGATTAAATTATTGTACAAAAATGTTACAGTTGTCAAAACAAAAGTTCTTTTTAGTGAAGTGAAGTGAATTATCTTTATATAGTGCTTTTCTCTAGTGACTCAAAGCACTTTACATAGTGAAACCCAATATCTAAGTTACATTTAAACCAGTGTGGGTGGCACTGGGAGCAGGTGGGTACAGTGTCTTGCCCAAGGACACAACGGCAATGACTAGGATGGCAGAAGCGGGAATCGAACCTGCAACCCTCAAGTTGCTGGCACGGCCGCTCTACCAACCGATCTATGCTGCCCATAGTACAAAATCGGACAAAATTATTGTATAAAAATGTTATAATTGACACAAAGTAAATTTTAGTACAGAATCCTACTAAATTATTGTGTATAAATGTTACAGTTGTCAATACAAAGTTATTTTTGCCCAAAATCCGACTAAATTCTTGTATAAAAAAATGTTATAATTGACACAAGGTAATATTTAGTAAAGAATCCTTCTAAATTATTGTGTATAAATGTGACAATTTACAATCAAATGTTATTTTTGGTACAAAATTCGACTGAATCGTTTTATGAAAATGCTACAATAGACAATATAAAGTTATTTTTTAGCACAAAATCATTTTAAATTGTTCTATAAAAATATTATAATTGACACAAGGTAATTTTTAGTACAGAATCCTACTAAATTATTGTGTATAAATGTTACAATTGACAATATAAAGTTATTTTTTTGCACAAAATCATTCTAAATTGTTGTATAAAAATGTTTTAATTGAGACAAGGTCATTTTTAGTACAGAATCCTACTAAATTATTGTGTATAAATATTACAGTTGTCAATACAAAATTATTTTTAGTACACAATCGGACAAAATTATTGTATAAAAATGTTACAATTGACAACCCAAAGGTATTTTTGGTACAAAATCCGACTAAATTACAGTTGACAATAAAGGGTTATTTTTGGTACAAAATCAGACAAAATTGTTGTGTAAAAATGTTACAATTGACAATATAAAGTTATTTTTTAGCATAAAATCATTCTAAATTGTTGTATAAAAATGTTTTAATTGACAGAAGGTATTTTTTAGTACAGAATCCTACTAAATTAGTGTGTATAAATGTTACAATTGATAATAGTTATTGTTTGGCACAAAATCCGACTAAATTGTTGTGTAAAAATGCTACAATTGACAAGAAGTTATTTTAGTACAAAATCCTACTAAATTATCGTGTATAAATTCTACAGTTGACGATACAAGGTTATTTTTGGTCCAAAACCGACTAAATTGTTATATCAAAATGTTACAATTGACAATATAAAGGTATTTTTTTAGCACAAAATCATTCTAAATTATTGTATAAAAATGTTATAATTGACACAAGTTAATTTTTGGTACAGAATCCCACTAAATTATTGTGTGTAAATGTTACAATTGACAATGAAAGGTTATTGTTGGTACAAAATTCGACTAAATTATTGTTTAAAAATGTTACAATTGACAATATAATGTTATTTTTAGCACAAAATCATTCTAAATTGATGTATATAAATGTTATAATTGACACGAGGTAATGTTTAGTACAGAATATGACTAAATTGTTGTATATAAATCTTACAATTGACAATATAAAGTTATTTTTTAGCACAAAATCATTCTAAATTGTTGTATAAAAATATTATAATTGACATCACAAATCCGAATACATTTTTTCTATAGAATGTTACAATGAGAATAAAAAGTAATTTTTAGTACAAAACCATACTAAATTATTGTGTATAAATATTAAGGTTGACAATTCAAAGTTATTTTTGGTACAAAATCCAACTAAATTGTTGTTTAAAAATGTTACAATTGACAATATAAAGTTATTTTTAGCACAAAATCGTTCTAAATTGTTGTGTATAAATGTCACAATTGGCAAGAAGTTATTTTAGTACAAAATCCTACTAAATTATTGTGTATTAATATTAAGGTTGACAATACAAGGTTATTTTTTATGCAAAATCCGACTAAATTGTTGTATAAAAATGCTGCAATTGACGATACAAAGTTATTTTTTAGCACAAAATCATTCTGAATTGTTGTATAAAAATGTTATAATTGACACGAGGAAATGTTTAGTACAGAATCCGACTAAATTGTTGTATATAAATCTTACAATTGACAATATAAAGTTATTTCTTAATACAAAATCATTCTAAATTGTTGTATAAAAATGTTATAATTGACATCACAAATCCGACTAGATTTTTTCTATAGAATGCAATGAGAATAAAAAGTAATTTTTAGTACAAAACCCTACTAAATTATTGTGTATAAATATTACGGTTGACAATTCAAAGTTATTTTTGGTACAAAATCCAACTAAATTGTAGTTTAAAAGTTTTACAATTGACAATATAAAGTTATTTTTATTACAAAATCAATTGTTGTATAAAAATGTTATAATTGACACGAGGTAATGTTTAATACAAAATCTGACTAAATTGTTGTATAAAAATGTTACAATTGACAATATAAAGTTATTTTCACCACAAAATCATTCTAAATTGTATAAAAATGTTATAATTGACATTACAAATATATTTTTAGTACAAAATCCGACTGCATTTTTTCCAATAGAATGTTACAATGACAATAAAAAGTCATTTTTAGTACAAAACCCTACTAAATTATTATATGGCAAACATGTGACAATTGACAATACAAATGTTGTTTTTTTCCCTAAAAAATGAAATAAATAAATAAATAAAAACGACTACTAAAGTAGTCCAAAATCCGACTACATTTTTTCCTATAAAATGTTACAATGACAATAAAAAGTCATTTTTAATACAAAACCCTACTAAATTATTTTGCAAAAATGTGACAATTGACATTTTTTTTCCCTTTACAATTAAATAAATAAATAAATGAAAACTCCTGTGTAAAAGACAAACTACTTTTTAGTGCAAAATCCTACTCATTTATTGTGTTAACAGCTTGTTATTTTTGTTACACAATTCGACTCAATTCCAGTTAAAGGCTTGCAATTAATCCAAAGGTTTTTTTGGGGGGCAAAATTGTAATAAATTCTTGCAATTGACATGTTATTTTTTGCCCAAAAATCCACTCAATTCCTGTTAAAAAGTTTTGCAATTGACAAGATGTTATTTTTGTACAAATCCCTACTAAGATTCCTGTTAAAGGCTTTCAATTAACAATACAAAGTCATGTAAAATCTTTCTAAATTCTTGTATAAAAGGCTTGCAATCGTGAATGTTATTTTGTCGTGCACAAATCCTACTAAATTATTGTGTATAAATATTACACTTGACAATACAAGGTTATTTTTGGTACAAAATCCAACAAATTGTTGTGTAAAAATGTTACAATTGACAATATAAAGTTATTTTCACCACAAAATAATTCTAAATTGTTGTATAAAAATGTTATAATTGACATTACAAATATATTTTTAGTACAAAATCCAACTACATTTTTTTCTATGGAATGTTACAATGACAATAAAAAGTAATTTTTACTACAGAACCCTACTAAATTACTATTTGGCAAACATGTGACAATTGACAATACAAATGTTGTTTTTTCCCTAAAAAATTAAATGAATAAATAAAAATGACTACTAAAATACTACTAATATAGTACAAAATCCGACTAAATTATTATTTTTGCAAAAATGTGACAATTGACAAATTTTTTTCTTTAAAAATAAAATAAATTAAAAACTCCTGTGTAAAAGACTCCCCATTGACAAACTACTTTTTAGTACCAAATCCTCATAATTTATTGTGTTAATAGCTTGCTGTTTTTGTTACACAATCCTACTCAATTCAAGTTAAAGGCTTGCAATTTATCTAAAGTTGTTTTTTGGGCGACATTCTACTAAATTCTTGCAATTGACAAAGTTCTTTTTTGTGCAAAATCCCACCTATTCCTTTTAAAAAGTTTTGCAATCGACAAGATGTAATTTTTGTACAAATCCCTACTAAAATTCCTGTTAAAGGCTTTCAATTAACAATACAAAGTCATGCAACATCTTTCTAAATTTTTGTATAAAAGGCTTGCAGTTGTGAATGTTATTTTGTCGTGCAAAAATCCTACTAAATTATTGTATATAAATATTACACTTGCCAATACAAGGTTATTTTTGGTACAAAATCCAACTAAATTGTTGTACAAAAATGTTACAATTGACAATACAATGTTATTTTCACCACAAAATCCTTCTAAATTGTTGTATAAAAATGTTATAAATGACATTGCAAATATATTTTTAATACAAAATCTGACTACAATTTTTCCTATAAAATGTTACAATGACAATAAAAAGTCATTTTTTGTACAAAACCCTACTAAATTAGTATTTTGCAAAAATGTGACAATTGACTATTTTTTTCCTAAAAAATAAAATAAATATTTAAAAACTCCTGTGTAAAAGACTCGCCATTGACGAACTACTTTTTAGTACAAAATCCTACTAATTTATTGTGTTAATAGCTTGCTATTTTTGGTACACAATCCTACTGAATTCCAGTTAAAGGCTTGCAATTAATCCAGGTTTTTTGGGGGGGCAAAATTCTAATAAATTCTTGCAATTGACATGTAATTTTTTGCGCAAAAAAACACTCAATTCCTGTTCAAAAAGTTTTCAATTGACAAGATGTTATTTTTGTACAAATCCCTACTAAAATTCCTGTTAAATGCTTTCAATTAACAATACAAAGTCATGCAAAATCTTTCTAAATTCTTGTAGAAAAGGCTTGCCATTGGGAATGTTATCTTGTCGTGCAAAAAAATCCTACTAAATTTTGTTGCAAAAGACGAAGAATTAACAATACAGAGTTTATTGTTGTGCAAAAGATCGGATTCCTTGCTTGCAAAGGACGAACGACGCACATGTGAAGACGACGCTGAGTGTTTGTGGACATCACCCGACTTGTGAGATACTTGGAACCGCTTTTGTTGGCCGTCAGTCGCAGGCTCCAAGCCAGCCGCGTGTTGATCCGTGATCCAGACTGACAACGGGGGCCATCGGAGCGTGTCCGCCCGTCGGGTCACTGCATGAATTTGTGACCTTGCTGCAGGTCCACAGCTCCTTGAGGGTCACCTATTCGGTGGTGACTAAAAAAAACAACAAAAAAAAACAAGAAAAAGTCAATCGCCATTCATATATATCAGACTTTGCAGTGTTATTTCTTTCTTCAGTCCATACAGAAAATCTATACAGAGAATGATTCTCGGTAGCCCTTGCAGTGCAGTGCACCACCTTAGAGACAATGCAATAGATTCTCCTCCTTTTTTTTGCTTTTCAACACAACTCAGAAGAAACACTCTCCTCCCCTGTTGGTATTTTGATAAAAAAAAAAAAAAAAAAAGAGCGGCGTTGCATTTGTGACATGACATCTTCGCCAATGAGGATCATAAAGTCATCAATTGGATGGGAAATATATATATATATATATTATATACGCCTGTATATTATATCCAATACATGCAAACCAATGTTATTTATGTGAATTTTACGTCCAAATAAAAGTCAGATCCCAAAAAAAAGTGTGGTTTTCTTGTCTTGTTGGTAAATTACCGAAAAAAGTATTTAAATGTCTTAGCTATGGAAGCCTGATTGAGAGGTGCAGGGAAAAAATAATAGCATATTTCATACAATATAATACATCATATACAGATGTCCGATAATATCGGACTGCCGATATTATCGGCCGATACATGCTTTAAAATGTAATATTGGAAATTATCGGTATCGGTTTCAAAAAGTAAAATTTACTCAAAAGTACTACAAAAAACAAAAGGTTCTAAACACAAGGCTCACAGCGGAGGTACAAAACTTGGCTAAGAAAACAAAAACTATTACTGTAACGTAAACTATGGACATAAAACAAAACTTGCAAACTATGCCATGAAGAAAGAGAACTTACTCGGAACAAGAAAAGAGCATGGATCATCAGCATGGATAACAAGGGTGTGAAGACTGCCTGGCAACTACAGGCTTAAATGGCGGTGCAGCGATTGACAGGTGCGTGAGTCCAGGACCAGGATGTTGGTTCTGCACCAGTGAAGTCGACGATGATCTCCTTGGTCTTGTCGACGTTCAGGACCGGGTTGTCGGTCCTGCGCCAGTGAAGTCGACGACGATCTCCATGGTCTTGTCGACGTTCAGGACCGGGTTGTCGGTCCTGCACCAGTCAAGTCGACGACGATCTCTTTGGTCTTGTCGACGTTCAGGACCGGGTCGTTGGTCCTGCACCAGTGAAGTCGACGATGATCTCCTTGGTCTTGTCATCGTTCAGAACCGGGTTGTTGGTCCTGCGCCAGTGAAGTCGACAATGATCTCCTTGCGCTTGTCGACGTTCAGGACCAGGTTGTTGGTCCTGCGCCAGTTAAGTCGACGATGATCTCCTCGGTTTTGTGGACGTTCAGGACCAGGTTGTTGGTCCTGCGCCAGTGTAGTCGACGATGATCTCCTCGGTTTTGTCGATGTTCAGGACCAGCTTGTTGGTCCTGGGCCTGTGAAGTCGACGATGATCTCTTCGGCCTTGTCGACGTTCAGGACCGGGTTGTCGGTCCTGCACCAGTGAAGTCGACGACGATCTCTTTGGTCTTTTCGACGTTAAGGACTGGGTCGTTGGTCCTGCGCCAGTGAAGTCGACAACGATCTCCTTGGTCTTGTCTACGTTCAGGAATAGGTTGTTGGTCCTGCACCAGTCAAGTCGACGATGATCTCCTTGGTCTTGTCGACGTTCAGGACCGGGTTGTCGGTCCTGCGCCAGTGAAGTCGACGACGATCTCCATGGTCTTGTCGACGTTCAGGACCGGGTTGTCGGTCCTGCACCAGTCAAGTCGACGACGATCTCTTTGGTCTTGTCGACGTTCAGGACCGGGTCGTTGGTCCTGCACCAGTGAAGTCGATGATGGTTTCGTTGGTCTTGTCGACGATCAGGAATAGGTTGTTGGTCCTGCACCAGTCAAGTCGACAATGATCTCCATGGTCTTGTCGACGTTCAAGCCCGGGTTGTTGGTCCTGCACCAGTGAAGTCGACGACGATATCCTTGGTCTTGTCGACGTTCAGGACCAGATTGTTGGTCCTGCACCAGTGAAGTCGACGACGATCTCCTTGGTCTTGTCTACGTTCAGGAACGGGTTGTCGGTAATGCGACAGTGAAGTCGACGATGATCTCCTTGGCCTTGTCGACATTCAGGACCGGATTTTTGGTCCTGCGCCAGTGAACTCGACGTTCAGGACCGGGTTGTTGGTTCTGCACCAGTCGACCAGATGTTTCACCTGCTCCCTAGAGTCCATGTCGTCGTTGTGACGGGTGAGACCCGCTACTGTCGTGTCGTCCGCATACATCACGATGTAGGTCGTAGTGGACCTGGTGCAGCAGTCATTGTAAAACTTGGAGGATCCACACGGTATAAATTAGCCGCAGGGTTCAAAACGTCGGAAAAAAGTAGCGTCTTGTAGTCCGGGATTCACCGTGGTTGCGTCCTCCAGTCACAACACAGCCATTTGATGATGTCATCAGCCAGCTTCCTATGTATAGCAGAAACATTTGCCTTTTGTGACGTCATCACCAGCGGACATGACAGCCATATGACACCTCAGGAAAAAAAAAAACATAAGCTAAAACTAATCGGAGTCAGTCAGCCCAGTGGCAAAAATGGAGGACGGCAGCGCGAACGAGGCGCAAATGAGGCGCCGCTACAATCTGCTGAGTGGAGAATGTCCGTCGGGGTGGCTGAAGAAGGAGCACAACGTGGACTCTTACCTCAAATGTCTGGAGGTGGACTACAGGAAGCTGCTGATGGAGAACTTTGAGCTGTGCAAGCTCCTGGAGGCCGGCGAGAAGATCTTTTCAAAAAGCAAAGCGGACCTGTGCCAAGCCACGGCGGAGATGGAAAAGCTGCGGCTGGCCAAGGACGAGCTGGCGCTGGATGTGGCGGAGAAGGAGGCCAGCTGGAACCGGGACAAACTGAAGCTGCTGAAGGAGAGAGAAGCTCTCCTGCAGGAAATGAGCCAAATGGTGGACGACATCAAACATCTGAGCCTCAAATACATGGTAAGGTTCCTCCCCGCCCTGCCTTGCACACCTGCACTCACCTGTTTTTGTTATTCCCCCCCGCAGGAGCTGGTGGTCACCACCATGGAGGACGAGAAGACGCAGAAGGACGGCGAGGGCAAGGAGAAGAAAGACCGGAAGGATAAGAAGGATCGCTCCTTGTTTGGAAAAATGATCAATCGTTTTATCACGAAAACTACTCTTTGATGGCACTGTTTGGCACACACAACTACACGATACTACTACAGTGTGTGTGTGGAGGGGGCGTGGACTTTCACCTGCATGGCCAAAAGTATTGGGACACCTCGCTGTCGCACCGGCAGTAAATGGGCGGTGACTGTTGTGCAAGGCGCAGGCGAATAATTGGGATTTCGGAGCTCCTGATCAACTCCTGTTGATTGGTATGACCCAATACTTTTGTCCAGAGCATGTACTGTTATGACGACCCAATACTTTTAGTCCATGTTGCGGACAAACTGAGTGGTAAAGTGGTAGAGAATTTAGAGATCCAAGTGTTTACATGTATTCATTCTTTAATTGTATTTTAGATTTTGTGATGGTATTTCAATTCACATTTTTTTTTGTATTTATATATTGATATATTTTTTTAAATGCATGTATTGACTGACTATCTGCACATGATCCACTTGTTTCTACACTGCACATATTTTATAATAATGTTTCACATTTGCACTTTTTTGGTTGATTTTATTTTTATGCATTTTTAGCGTATTTGTTTTTTGTCCATTTTTGTCATTCTTTGTCATTTAACTTTTTGATGCACAAAAATGATCCCCTGTGTTATTTTTTTCAAAATCTTTCAAATGTATGGTTGCAAAATATTCATATTTCATGTATACCGCATAAGGCATGTTTGTGACATGAGGCCATTTGCATTTTTATTTGTATTTTCATTCATTTTAAGAAATTGCAGTTTTTGTGTCACTACTTACTCTTTCACAGGTGACAGTCAAATTTGCACCGGATGTGAGATGGGATCAGTTGTGTAAATGGGACAGTATTGACAGTCAAAGTGGCATCAGATGTGTAAGTGGGACAGTATTGACAATCACAATTGCATCGGGTGTGAGAGATGACATGAGATCTCTTAAGTGGGACATTATTGACAGTCACAGTTACTTAGGGTGTGAGAGATGGCATCAGATGTGTAAGTGGGACAGTATTGACAATCAAAGTTGCATCAGATGTGTAGTGAAGTGAATTATATTTATAGAGCGATTTTCCTCAAGTGACTCAAAGCGCTTTACATAGTGAAACCCAATATCTAAATTACATGTAAACCAGTGTGGGTGCACTGGGAGCTGGTGGGTAAAATGTCTTGCCCAAGGACACAACGGCAATGACTAGGATGGGGGAAGCGGGAATCGAACCTGAAACCCTCAAGTTGCTGGCACGGCCATTCTACCAACCGAGCTATGCCGCCCCAAGTGTAAGTGGGACAGTATTGACAATCAAAGTTGCATCAGATGTGTAAGTGGGACAGTATTGACAATCAAAGTTGCATCAGATGTGTAAGTGGGACAGTATCAACAGTCAAAGTTGCATCAGATGTCTAAGTGGGACATTATTGACAGTCACAGTTGCATCAGGTGTGGGAGATGAAATCAGATATGTAAGTGTGATCCGGTGTGAGATCGCATCAGATGTGTAAGTAGGACAGTATCAACAGTCAAAGTTGCATCAGATGTGTAAGTGGGACAGTATTGACAGTCAAAGTTGCACCAGATGTTTAAGTGGCACGGTATTGGCAGTCGCATTGGGTGTGAGATGGCATCAGATGTGTAAATGGAACAGTATTGACAGTAACAGTTGCATCTGATGTGGAAGTGGGACAGTATTGACAGTCAAAGTTGCATCAAATGTGTAAGTGGGACAGTATCAACATTCAAAGTTGCATCAGATGTGTAAGTGGGACAGTGTTGACAGTCAAAGTTGCACCAGATGTTTAAGTGGCACAGTATTGGCCATCACAGTCGCATTGGATGTGAGAGATGGCATCAGATGTGTAAATGGGACAGTATTGACAGTAACAGTTGCATCGGGTGTGACAGATGGCATAAGATGTGAAAGTGGGACAGTATTGACTGTCAAAGTTGCATCGGGTGTGAGTTGGCATCAGATGTGTAAGTGGGACGTATCGACAGTCACAGTTGCATCAGATGTGCAAGTGGGACAGTATTGACAGTCAAAGTTGCATAGGGTGTGAGTTGGCATCAGATGTGTAAGTGGTACAGTATTGACCATCAAAGTTGCTTCAGATGTGTAACTGGGACAGTATTGGCAGTCAAAGTTACATCAGATCTCTAGGTGGACAGTATTGACAGTCACAGTTGCATAGGATGTAAGAGATGACATCAAATGTGTAAGTGGGACAGTATTTACAGTCACAGTTGCATCAGATCTGTAAGTGGGAAAGTATGCCAGTCACATTTGCATCAGGTGTGAGAAATGGCATAAGATGTGTAAGTAGGACATATTGACAGTCAAAGTTGCATCAGATGTGTAGTGGGACAGTATTGACAGTCAAAGTTGCTTCAGATGTGTAACTGGGACAGTATTGGCAGTCAAAGTTACATCAGATCTCTAGGTGGGACAGTATTGACAGTCACAGTTGCATAGGATGTAAGAGATGACATCAAATGTGTAAGTGGGACAGTATTTACAGTCACAGTTGCATCAGATTTGTAAGTGGGAAAGTATTGCCAGTCACATTTGCATCAGGTGTGAGAAATGGCATCAGATGTGTAAATGGGACAGTATCGACAGTCAAAGTTGCATCAGCTGTGCAAGTGAGACAGTATTTACAGTCACAGTTGCATCGGATGCAATATAATATATCAGATGTGTAAGCGGGAGAGTATTGACAGTCAAAGTTGCATCGGGTGTGAGATTGGGTCATTTTGGACCCCCAACTTGTGAAAGAGTGAGAAGTGATACAAAAATTGCAATTTCTTAAATTGAATGATAATGTACATAGAAATGCAAATGGCCTCATGTCACAAACATGTCTTATGAGGAATACATGCACTACGAATGTATCGTAACTGTTTGTTTACAATATGTTGAAGTAAAACGCTCGAGTTATTGCAAAAAAGCTTCGATTTTAATAAGAGTAATTTTGGACCCCATTTGTGGAAGAGTGTAGTGTTAGTATGTTGTGCATCCGTGTATACATGTGTTTTGTTTATTTAGTATTTATATTGTTTATCTTAGTTTATTGAGTATTTACAAACATCAACAACAACATTTCAAACATCCTCAAAATGATATCTCACATTCCTACTTATTTTTCCGATTGTTTTAAAATGTAATTTATGTTTATGCTTTTCTATTCATTTTTAGCTTTGTATTTTATACATGTATCTTATTTTTATTTTTTTGTCAATTATTTTGTTTTTAAAATCACATGGTATGTTCATGGTGTGTCAATTTGCTAGTTGCTAAAATGTCCGTATGCAACAACATCCACGTTATGTATGCAAACATGTTTATTACATTTACCTTTTTACACAAGGCATATACAGTGGGACAAAATAGTATTTAGTCAGCCACCGATTGTGCAAGTTCTCCCACTTAAAATGATGACATTGGTCTGTCATTTTCATTGATTGATTGATTGATACTTTTATTAGTAGATTGCACAGTACAGTACATATTCCGTACAATTGACCACTAAATGGTAACACCCGAATAAGTTTTTCAACTTGTTTAAGTCGGGGTCCACGTTAATCAATTCATGGTACATCATAGGTACACTTCAACTGTGAGAGACAGAATGTGAAAAAAAAATCCATGAATTCACATTGTAGGAACTTTAAATAATTTATTTCTAAATTATGGTGAAAAATAAGTATTTGGTCAACCATTCAAAGCTCTCCCTGATGGAAGGAGGTTTTGGCTCAAAATCTCACGATACATGGGCCCATTCATTCTTTCCTTAACACGGATCAATCGTCCTGTCCCCTTAGCAGAAAAACAGCCCCAAAGCATGATGTTTCCACCCCCATGCTTCACAGTAGGTGTGGTGTTCTTGGGATGCAACTTAGTATTTTCTTCCTCCAAACACGACGAGTTGAGTTTATACCAAAATGGATACATGAATGATACAGCAGAGGATTGGGAGAATGTCATGTGGTCAGATGAAACCAAAGTAGAACTTTTTGGTATAAATTCAACTCGTCGTGTTTGGAGGAAGAAGAATACTGAGTTGCATCCCAAAAACACCATACCTACTATGAAGCATGGGGGTGGAAACATCATGCTTTGGGGCTGTTTTTCTGCTAAGGGGACAGGACGATTGATCCGTGTTAAGGAAAGAATGAATGATTCCATGTATCGTGAGATTTTGAGCCAAAACCTTCCATCAGGGAGAGCTTTGAATGGTTGACCAAATACTTATTTTCCACCATAATTTACAAATAAATTCTTAAAAATTCCTACAATGTGAATTCCTGGATTTTTTTTTCACATTCTGTCTCTCACAGTTGAAGTGTACCTATGATGAAAATTACAGACCTCTGTCATCATTTTAAGTGGGAGAACTTGCACAGTTGGTGGCTGACTAAATACTGTTTTGCCCCACTGTACAATATTTTTGTTGTCTGGTGTTTAAGTTGAACATTAAAATGAGAGGTCCTCCTTAATGAAAACAGAGTTGATTGTAGCAGAGTTTTATCACACATTATTAGACTCTCAGGCATAATTATGTACTTTTGTGAGTTCAAACAATCAAAGTTTAAGATATTCCTCTTTTATTAGCAATTATTTGTATGATAATTATATGTGGACTTTTAGTTGAGTCATTAATGAGAAGAATTAAGCTTAACCGTTGTGTAGTGTTCGGGTCTGTGGGACCCGTTTTCAATTTTTATTAAAAGAAAAATGATACTATTAATTCATTTTTCAAACTGAGACTCACTGACTTTGGCTCATTTTCTGTGAAGAACATATACCAGAATATATATTTAATGACCACACACCATGCACATTTCTATTACATATAAGATGTCCGGGTCCACTGGACCCGGGGCTAATAGAAATGTGGAAATTGATGTTTTGTGTACCACACACAGACACACAAACACACACATACATGTATTTTCGACTTTGTGAGGACCCACATTTGGTCAGTATGTATTGAGGGCCCCCCTTTCCGGGGAATCATTTTTGGTGATTTAACCCCCAATTCCAAACCTTCATGCTGAGTGCCAAGCAGGGAGGTAATGGCTCCAATTTTTATAGTCTTTGGTATGACTCAGCCGAGATTTGAACTCACGATCTACCGATCTCAGGGCGGACACTCTACCCAGCAAGGACAGCAAACACACACACATACATGTATTTTCTACTTTGTGAGGACTCACATTTGGTCAGTAGGTATTGAGGGCCCCCCTTTCCACTATAGCTAGAATGATGGAAAAAAAAAATATATATATAGCACTAGATGGGAGTAGAGAGTTGCAACCTCACTTCAGAATTAAAAACACACAAAGTAAAAAAAATTGTCACTTTGGTAATTGTGAGGACCGACCGCTGTTGCTAGGTAGATTTGACTATAAAGTTAAAAAGGTAAAGTACCAATGATTGTCACACACACACTAGGTGTGGCAAAATTATTCTCTGCATTTGACCCATCACCCTTGATCACCCCCTGGGAGGTGAGGGGAGCAGTGGGCAGCAGCGGTGCCGCGCCCGGGAATCATTTTTGGTGATTTAACCCCCAATTCCAACCCTTAATTCTGAGTGCCAAGCAGAGAGGTTATGGCTCCCATTTTTATAGTCTTTGGTATGACTCAGCCAGGATTTGAACTCACGACCTACCAATCTCAGGGTGGACACTCTACCCACCAAGGACAGCAAACACACACAGCAGGCCTAGACAGGAAGGACAGAGTGTAGGTACACAGAACATCAGAGGGTCAAAATGTGCGAGAAAATGAGAGCAGACAGTGTTGAAAAACAATGTTGAAACCTCGTGTGGGAACCACAGGTGCAGAAAGACAAAAGAAGAATCCCTGTGGGATGCAGAAACTGGCAGAGATATTTTCTTTGCAACGTTTATACTGTTGTTACTCACCCAGTGTTTGTGGGTGTGATGGACCCATTGCATTTTGTAGTCCATCAGTCCCACAAACACTGGCTGAATAACAACAATATGAACATTACACAAGGGTTAACTTACCTTGATTTAGTTGAACATTTTTCACTGTTTTAACTCTGATTTCCTCCTGTCCCAGTGAAATATTAGAGTAATAAATCAGACATCACCTCATATAATTCAACATGTTTTCCACACGTTGTGACATCCTCCGCTGTCAAATCGAGAGGATGTGGGGACTATGCTGAGTCCCTGAGGAGATTTTAAAGTTCAGCGTGTCACATGACATCTTGAATCATAAACTGCCTTTTCCCCCCCCCCATCGTCCGATGTTTATTTTTACATTTGTAGTTTTTTCCACCGGACTTCCAAGTATACACGTGCACTGTAGTGAAAGTGTATTGCACGACATTTGACATGAATAAATACAAAATGTAATACGACCTACACATAAAATGATTATTGTAAAATTATTTGAATTGAATTATATGTCTGTGGAGAAGCGAAGTTGATGAGCTACCCAAGATGGCGGCCAGGAGGCGGAGTATGCAGCGGAACGGAGAGGAGAGGCGCGTCCGGAGTGCCGCTGCAGCAATCAGAACCAGGTGCGTAATTCACACACCTGCTCTCAATCTGCGCATCTCCTCCTGCTGTTTAAAAGGGGAGAAGGAGGAGCAATCGGGGCAGAAGTAGTAGGAGACAGCCAGACGAACGAACAAGACGAGCGACCGAGACCAGCACAGGAAAGACGCAGACGACTGAGAAGGAGACCGGCGCGAGCAGCGGAGGTGGAGCTGAAAGAGCGACTGACCGACACTGCGAGCGACTTTATTGAAATAATAGTCAAACCTGTGCGAAGCGATGTCCTCCATCAATGGTCCGTGCAACCCACACGATGGCGGCAGGAAGCCGTTCACAATGTCATATACTTTACATCATGTAATTTATGGCATTTAATATTTTAATTTAATTCTAAATGGCTATCCAGATAAAGGAAGCTAGCTAAAAGAATAAACAGTATACTCTTTATGATTTTCCACACACACACACACACATTATTGTATTTCTTACCCTCTTGACACCTCCGAAAAATGCTTACCTCTTAAGGACCACCCTTCCTAGATAAATAAAGATGTGTATTTACAACATTAAAGGGGAACATTATCACCAGACCTATGTAAGCGTCAATATATACCTTGATGTTGCAGTAAAAAGACCATATGTTTTTTTAACCGATTTCCGAACTCTAAAAGGGTGAATTTGGCGATTTAAACGCCTTTCAATTGTTCGCCTGTCGGAGAAATGACCTTTCACCCGTGACGTCACATCGTGAAGCGACCCGCCATTTTCTCAAACACATTACACACACCAAGTCAAATCAGCTCTGTTATTTTCCGTTTTTTCGACTGTTTTCCGGTACCTTGAAGACATCATGCCTGGTCGGTGTGTTGTCGGAGGGTGTAACAACACTAACAGAGACGGATTCAAGTTCCACCAGTGGTCAAAAGATGCGAAAGTCCCTCATTTGTTCTGCACACTGTACCGATGACAGCTACACTACGACAGAGATGGCAAGAATGTGTGGATATCCTGCGACACTCAAAGCAGATGCATTTCCAACGATAAAGTCAACGAAATCACAAAGGTGAGTTTTGTTGATGTTATAGACGGCATGACTGCAAGCTAATCGATGCTAACATGCTATTTAGGATATCTGTATGTACATATTGCATCATTATGCCTCATTTGTAGCTATATTTGCATCCAGCCTTTCCCTCCACCCACATTTAATGCCAAACAAACGCGTACCAATCATTGGTTAGAAGGCAATCGCTGAATTCGTCGGCACTTCCTCCTGTGCCGCTGTCTGTCGTGATATGGCTCAAAAGCTTCTGTTTCTTCTTTAATTTCGTTATCGGTACCTGCCTCCACACTCCAACCATCCGTTTCAATACATTCCTAATCTGTTTAATTGCTTGCGCCGCTGAAATCCGAGTCTGAATCCGAGCTACTATGCTATACCTTTCTGTAATATCCGCCATGTTTGTTTCTGGTGGCTTCACGCAGTGACGTCACAGGACAATGGACGGGTGGATATAGCGATGGTGTAAATCAGGCATTTTGAAGCCGTTTTCCGGGATATTGCGTGAAGGGTAAAATTTTGAGAAAAACTTTGAAAAATAAAATAGGCCACTGGGAACTGATTTTTATTGGTTTTAACCATTCAGAAATTGATAATCTTCCCCTTTAATAATATATATACATACTATGCAAATATAAAAAAGTTAAGATTTTAGTTTTTTTTTTAGTTTTTGTTTGGTTTTTAATCTTCATTATTTACTTCAAGTGATTACAGTATCTCTCTGTATACCTTTTTTTGGTCTTTTTTTCATTAATATTGGCCAAATTTAAATTGGTCGAATTTAAATTTCTTACACACTCTTTTTCATACATATGTTGGCCAGAGGGAGAGCCCTTAAAATTTTTCCACACACTTGTTATTTCATATGTTGACCAGAGAGGGGAAGCACTTTTAAAACCGACAGGATTGGTTGATTGGCAACACTAAATGGGCCCGAGTGTGTGAATGTTGTCTTTCCGCCTGTGTTGGCCCTGCGATGAGGTGGCGACTTGTCCAGGGTGTACCCCGCCTTCCGCTCGAATGCAGCTGAGATAGGCTCCAGCACCCTCCGTGACCGCGAAAGGGACAAGCGGTGGTAAATGGATGGATGGATGGATGTTCACATAATTGCAACTATTCACACAGGCTGTTCATCCTATGCCAAACCACCAGGTGGTGCTATAGTACAGTACAGTACAGCATATTTTAGTACAATGTAGGGCAGTATGTTTGGTCCATCCATCCATTTTTTTTACCGCTTGTCCCTACTATATGCTGTATTTTAGTATAAAACAGTGTAATCTTGTAAAGTGTAGTATAGTACAGAACTATATAAAATACAGTAAAACATGGTATAACACAATGTAGTATGGTATAGGACAATATATCATATTATAGTATAATATAGTACAGCACTTTATAGTATAGTATAGTGCAATATATGCAGTACAGATATTTATTGCAATGTATAAGAGGATTCTTGCCAATCAGAAACCTGAAGAAAGTCATTTGCGGAAAAGACACCAAAACTACAGAAAAAATATGCAAAAAAAAAAACATTGCAAAAATTATAATATACACCCATTTGACCTTTGACCTCAGCCATCCCAAAGGTTGAGCTTTTTTTTTTTTTGTCATTATCAAATAAAATGGTCATGATAACAAAATGTAGAAGGTTAAATGTCTATGGTAGCAAAATTGTATGAAATAGCGTAAAAATACGAAATACATTTTTTGTTTTATTGTTAACCAATCCAGTTTATTCATGTAGCATTAGTTACAAAAAAAAAGACTTGTTTTCAAAGTGCTGCACAAAATTTAAAACAAAAAGTTCATGAAAGAAAAGCATTCCATATAATACTAGTACAACTAACCAAATAACTAAAAACACCAAATAAGTAAGAACAATAGGATTAAACAGTAAAAGATACCTAGTTAAGACAAATAAAAATAAAACTGGGTTTTAGGACTAATTTTATGATCTGTAGACTCCAAACTTGTGACGCCGCCGAAAGTGATTCATTAATTTAGAGTTTGTGCAAGTCGCCCTCTTGTGGATATGAGAAACAATGCACTACTTGTTATTTTGAAGTTGTTTGTGCAAGTCTCCCTCTAGTGCATCCATCCATCCATCCATCCATCCATTTTCTACCGCTTATTCCCTTTCGGGCATACAAAGGTCCTGCAGTCCTGGGTTCAAATCCAGGCTCGGGATCTTTCTGTGTGGAGTTTGCATGTTCTCCCCGTGAATGCGTGGGTTCCCTCCCTCTAGTGCAATGGTTCTCAAATGGGGGTACGCGTACCCCTGGGGGTACTTGAAAATGTGTGCCAAGTGGTACGTGAGATTTAAAAAAAAAAAAACATTTAAAAATAGCATCAATTGGAAAATCCTTTATAAATATATTTATTGAATAAAACTTCAACAAAATATGAATGTAAGTTCATAAACTGGAAAAAAAAAATACAGCAATGCAATATTCAGTGTTGACAGCTAGATTTTTTTGTGGACATGTTCCATTAATATTGATGTTAAATGTTTAATTTTTTGTGAAGAAATGTTTAGAATTAAGTTCATGAATCCAGATGGATCTCTATTACAATCCCCAAAGAGGGCACTTTAAGTTGATGATTACTTCTATGTGTAGAAATCTTTATTTATAATTGACTCACTTGTTTATTTTTCAAACAATTTTTAGTTATTTTTATATCTTTTTTTCCAAATAGTTCAAGAAAGACCACTACAAATGAGCAACATTTTGCACTGTTATACAATTTCATAAATCAGAAACTGATGACATAGTGTTTTATTTTACTTCTTTATCTCTTTTTTTCAACCAAAAATGCTTTGCTCTGATTAGGGGGTACTTGAATTAAAAAAATGTTCAAAGGGGGTATATCACTGAAAAAAGGTTGAAAACCACTGTTGTAGTGGATATGAGAAACAATAAACGAATTGTTATTTTAAAGTTTTTTGTGCAAGTTTCTCTCTAGTGGGTATGAGAAAGAATACACTCATTGTTATTTAGCAGTTGTTTGTGCAAGTTGCCCTCTAGTGGATGTGAGAAAGAATGCACTAATTGTTATTTTAAAGTTGTTTGTGCAAGTCCCCCTCTAGTGGATATGACAAAGAATGCACCAGATGTTATTTTAAAGTTGTTTGTGCAAGTCGCCCTCTACTGGATATGGGAACAAATAGACTAATAGTTTTTTAAAGTTGTTTGTGCAAGTCGCCCTCTAGTGGAAATGAGAAAGAACGGACTAATTGTTATCTTAAAGTTGTTTGTGCAGGCCGCCCTCTAGTGGATGTGAGAAAAAAGGCAGTGATTATTTTTTACAGTTTTTTGTGCAAGTCGCCCTCTATTGGATATGAGAAAGAATACACTAAATGTTATTTTGAAGTTGTTTGTGCAAGTCGCCCTCTATTGGATATGAGAAAAAATGCACTAATTGTTATTTTAAAGTTGTTTGCGCAAGTCGCCCTCTATTGGATATCAGAAATAATGCACTAATTGTTATTTTGAAGTTGTTTGTGCAAGTCGCCCTCTATTGGATATGAGGAAGAATTCGCTAATTGCTATTTTAAAGTTGTTTGTGCAAGTCACCCTCTGGTGGATATGAGAAAGAATGCACTAATTGTTATTTTAAAGTTGTTTGCGCAAGTCGCCCTCTATTGGATATCAGAAATAATGCACTAATTGTTATTTTGAAGTTGTTTGTGCAAGTCGCCCTCTGGTGGATATGGGAACAAATAGACTAATAGTTTTTTTAAGTTGTTTGTGCAAGTCGCCCTCTAGTGGAAATGAGAAAGAACGGACTAATTGTCATCTTAAAGTTGTTTGTGCAAGCCGCCCTCTAGTGGATGTGAGAAAAAAGGCAGTGATTATTTTTTACAGTTTTTTGTGCAAGTCGCCCTCTATTGGATATGAGAAAAAATGCACTAATTGTTATTTTAAAGTTGTTTGCGCAAGTCGCCCTCTATTGGATATCAGAAATAATACACTAATTGTTATTTTGAAGTTGTTTGTGCAAGTCGCCCTCTATTGGATATGAGGAAGAATTCGCTAATTGCTATTTTAAAGTTGTTTGTGCAAGTCACCCTCTGGTGGAAATGAGAAAGAATGCACTAATTGTTATTTTAAAGTTGTTTGCGCAAGTCGCCCTCTATTGGATATCAGAAATAATGCACTAATTGTTATTTTGAAGTTGTTTGTGCAAGTCGCCCTCTGGTGGATATGGGAACAAATAGACTAATAGTTTTTTTAAGTTGTTTGTGCAAGTCGCCCTCTAGTGGAAATGAGAAAGAACGGACTAATTGTCATCTTAAAGTTGTTTGTGCAAGCCGCCCTCTAGTGGATGTGAGAAAAAAGGCAGTGATTATTTTTTACAGTTTTTTGTGCAAGTCGCCCTCTATTGGATATGAGAAAGAATACACTAAATGTTATTTTGAAGTTGTTTGTGCAAGTCGCCCTCTATTGGATATGAGAAAAAATGCACTAATTGTTATTTTAAAGTTGTTTGCGCAAGTCGCCCTCTATTGGATATCAGAAATAATGCACTAATTGTTATTTTGAAGTTGTTTGTGCAAGTCGCCCTCTATTGGATATGAGGAAGAATTCGCTAATTGCTATTTTAAAGTTGTTTGTGCAAGTCACCCTCTGGTGGATATGAGAAAGAATGCACTAATTGTTATTTTAAAGTTGTTTGTGCAAGTCGCCCTCTATTGGATATGAGGAAGAATTCGCTAATTGCTATTTTAAAGTTGTTTGTGCAAGTCACCCTCTGGTGGATATGAGAAAGAATGCACTAATTGTTATTTTAAAGTTGTTTGTGCAAGTCACCCTTTAGTGCAGGGGTCGGGAACCTTTTTGGCTGAGAGAGCCATACAAGCCAAATATTTTAAAAAGTACTTCCGTGAGAGCCATAAAATATTTTTTTAAGACTGAACACAACTAAATGCATGCATTTTTAAGTAAAACCAACATTTTTAGAGTATAATAAAATAAGTCTCTTATTCTTTTTAATAACACTGTTATTCTGAAGCGAACCAACAATAAATAAAATACTTCTTACCATTAATGCGACTTCTTGAACAGGTGCGGTAGAAACCAGATGGATGGATTAAAATGCATGTGAATGTTTTATATTTTGAACGTTATTTTTGACACTGTGACTACCAGCAGACTTATTCATTACTTATCGTGTTAAGCAATGTCAGCTAAGATTTATCTGAGAGCCAGGTGCAGTCATCAAAAGAGCCACATCTGGCTCTAGAGCCATAGGTTCCCTACCCCTGCTCTAGTGGATATGAGAAAGAATACACTAATTATTATTTTGCAGGTTTTTTTTGTGCAAGTCGCCCTCTATTGGATATGAGAAAGAATTCGCTACTTGCTATTTCAAAGTTGTTTGTGCAAGTCGCCCTCTGGTGGATATGAGAAAGAATGCACTAATTGTTATTTTGAAGTTGTTTGTGCAAGTCGCCCTCTATTGGATATGAGAAAGAATGCACTAATTGTTATTTTGAAGTTGTTTGTGCAAGTCGCCCTCTAGTGGGTATGAATATTAAATTTCTTATGGTTTCGCTTGAGTCCGTGCACACTTAGTTCATACAATCCTAACCACAAAGATTATTGCACATCTTTCCTAAAACATAAGTGTTTCATATTATGATACGGTGTGGCAAAGTTGGTAGAGTGGCTGTGCCAGCAATCTGAGGGTTACTGGTTCAATCCCCACATTGTACCATCCTAGTCAAGTCCGTTGTGTCGTTGGGCAAGACACTTCACCCTTGCTCCTGATGGGGCCTGGTGAGCGCCTTGCATGGCAGCTCCCGCCGTCAGTGTGTGAATGTATGTGTGAATGTGGAAATACTGTCAAAGCGCTTTGGGCTCCTTAAAAAGGAATAGAAAAGCGCTATACAAGTACAACCCATTTACCATTTATATTATTAGGAATAAAAAAAACAATTACAATTTTAAATTTAAAGGCGTTCAAGCCATGAAGTCCTCTCTTACGTAAGCATGCCATCTTGTATGTCAGTGTTCTGCCGTGGTTCCCGCTTAAGGGCTGACGATAAGAATTTCAAAAATGGATGTACAAACCCCGTTTCCATATGAGTTGGGAAATTGTGTTAGATGTAAATATAAACGGAATACAATGATTTGCAAATCCTTTTTCAACCCATATTCAATTGAATGCACTACAAAGACAAGATATTTGATGTTCAAACTCAAACCTTTATTTTTTTTGCAAATAATAATTAACTTAGAATTTCATGGCTGGAACACGTGCCAAAGTAGTTGGGAAAGGGCATGTTCACGACTGTGTTTCATCACCTTTTCTTTTAACAACACTCAATAAACGTTTGGGAACTAAAGAGACACATTTTTTGAAGCTTGTCAGGTGGAATCCTTTCCCATTCTTATTTTATGTACATCTTAAGTTGTTCAACAGTCCAGGGTCTCCGTTGTGGTATTTTAGGCTTCATAATGTGCCACACATATTTTCTTGCTGTAATAAGCAAGGGCGTCCATGATAACGTTGCTTGGATGACAACATATGTTGTTCCAAAACCTGTATGGACCTTTCAGCATTAATGGTGCTTTCACAGATGTGTAAGTTACCCATGCCTTGGGCACTAATTACAGCCCCATACCATCACAGATGCTGGCTTTTCAACTTTGCACCTGGAACAGTCCTGATGGTTCTTTCCCTCTTTTGTTCGGAGGACTCAACGTTTACCGTTTCCAAAAAACAATTTGAAATGTGGACTCGTCAGACCACACAACACTTTTCCACTTTGCATCAGTCCATCTTAGCTGAGCTCGGGCCCAGCGAAGCCGGCGGCGTTCCTGGGTGTTGTTGATAAATGGCTTTGGCTTTACATAGTAGAGTTTTAACTTGCACTTACAGATGTAGCGACAAACTGTAGTTACTGACAGTGGTTTTCTGAAGTGTTCCTGAGCCCATGTGGTAATATCCTTTACACACTGATGTCGCTTTTTGATGCAGTACCGCCTTAGGGAACAAAGGTTCGTTATATCACCGCTTACGTGCAGTGATTTCTCCAGATTTTCTGAACCTTTTGATGGTATTACGGACTATAGATGGTGAAATTCCTTAATTTCTTGCAATAGCCCATTGAGAAACGTTGTTCTTAAACTGTTTGACAATTAGCTCACACATTTGTTCACAAAGTGGTGACCGTTTCCAATCCTTGTTATTGAATGACTGAGCATTTTTTGGGAAGCTGTTTTTATACCCAATCATGGCATCCACCTGTTCCCAATTAGCCTGCACACCTGTGGGATGTTCCAAAAAAGTGTTTGATTAGCATTCCTCAACTTTATCAGTATTTATTGCTTCCTTTTCTAACTCCTTTGTCACGTGTTGCTGGCATCAAATTCTAAAGTTAATGATTATTTGCGGAAAAAAAAAAAAGTTTATTAGTTTGAACATCAAATATGTTGTCTTTGTAGCATATTCAACTGAATATGGGTTGAAAATGATTTGCAAATCATTGTATTCTGTTTATATTTACATCTAACACAATTTCCCAACTCACATGGAAACGGGGTTTGTAATCATTTTTAATGTGACCCAGCTAGTACACTTACGTCATCAACTTCCTGCAGAAAAAAACAATTTATAACATCCCGGAGTGCAAGTCTGGGTTACTGTGACTCACTGCTCGCATTGTTGCTGCAGCAAAAAAAAAAAAACCTTCTTACTGGAATAGCATCTTCTTTTTATGGACATGCATGGATCAGAAGGTATAATAACTGAAGCAGAGAGCATGAAAAACATCAGATATTTGTTACAAAAAAATTGTTTTTAACAGCAATGCGGTCTCGGTGAGGTTGTTAAATAAATAATATACCCACACCAAGTTTGCCCTTTGCTAATATTTCATTCCATCTTCCCTCACAGGAGTAAGAAACCCTGAATATACAAACCCCGTTTCCATATGAGCTGTGAAATTGTGTTAGATGTAAATATAAACGGAATACAATGATTATCATATCCTTTTCAACCCATATTCAGTTGAATATGCTACAAAGACAACATATTTGATGTTCAAACTGATAAACTTTTTTTTTTTTTGCAAATAATCATTAACTTTAGATTTTGATACCAGCAACATGTGACAAAGAAGTTGGGAAAGGTGGCAATAAATACTGAAAAAAGTTGAGGAATGCTCATCAAACACTTATTTGGAACATCCCACAGGTGTGCAGGCTAATTGGGAACAGGTGGGTGCCATGATTGGGTATAAAAGCAGCTTCCATGAAATGCTAAGTAATTCACAAACAAGGATGGGGTGAGGGTCACCACTTTGTAAGCAAATTGTCGAACAGTTTTAGAACAACATTTCTCAATGAGCTATTGCAAGGAATTTAAGGATTTTACCATCTACGATCCGTAAAATCAACAAAAAGTTCAGAGAATTTGGAGAAATCACTGCACGTAAGCGATGATATTACGGACTATTGATCCCTCAGGCGGTACTGCATTAAAACCCGACATTTGGGTGTAAAGGACATCATCACATAGGCTCAGGAACACTTCATAAAACCACTGTCAGTAACTACAGTTGGTCGCTACATCTGTAAGTGCAAGTTAAAACTCTACTATGCAAATCCAAAGCCATTCATCAACAATATCCTGAAACGCAGCCGGCTTGGCTGGGCCCGAGTCACCTAAGATGGACTGATGCAAAGTGGAAAAGTGTTTCTGTGGTCTGACGAGTCCACGTTTCAAATTATATTTGGAAACAGAGGACGTGGTGTCCTCCAGAACAAAGAGGAAAATAACCATTCGGATTGTTATAGGTGCAAAGTTCAAAAGCCAGCATCTGTGATGGTATGGGGATGTATTAGTGCCATACTTGCCAACCTTGAAAACTCCGATTTTGGGAGGTGTGGGGTGGGATGCGTGGTTGGGACGGGGGGCGTGGTTACGAGGGGTGCCGTATAATTCACCAACTTGAGTATTTCATAGCCCTGCGATGAGGGGGCGACTTGTCCAGGGTGTACACCGCCTTCCACCCGATTGTAGATGAGATAGGCGCCAGCGCCCCCCGTGACCCCGAAAGGTAATAACCGGTGGAAAATGGATGGATGGATGGAGTATTTCATATATATATATATATATATATATATAAATATATATATATATATTATTGTTCAGTTATTTCCGTATTGGCCCTCTGAATAGGGTTCATCACTCAGCATGAAAGGAATTATTCGCTGTGCACTTTTTTGCTTGTTTTATTTGGTACTGTAACAGCAGCAGAAGCAGCAGCAGCAATAGCAATAGCAATAGCAGCATTAGCAGCAACAGTAGTAGCAATAGCAGCAGCAGTAGTAGCAATAGCAGCAGTAGCAATAGCAGCCGTAGTAGCAGTAGCAGCAGTAGTAGCAATAGCAGCAGCAGTAGAAATAGTAGCAGTAGCAATAGCAGCAGTAGTAGAAATAGTAGCAGTGGCAATAGCAGCAGCAGTACCATTAGCAACAGTAGCAATAGCAGCAGTAGCAATAGCAGAAGCAGTAGAAATAGTAGCAGTAGCAATAGCAGCAGTAGTAGCAATAGCAGCAGTAGCAATAGCAGCAGCAGTAGCAATAGTAGCAGTAGCAATAGTAGCAGTAGCAGCGGCAGTAGTAGCAATAGCAGCAGTAGCATTAGCAGCAGTAGCAATAGTAGCAGAGCAGCAGCAGTAGTAGCAATAGCAATAGTAGCAGTAGCAATAGTAGCAGTAGCAGCAGCAGTAGCAATAGCAGCAGTAGCAGCAGTAGCAATAGTAACAGAGCAGCAGCAGTAGTAGCAATAGCAGCAGTAGCAATAGCAGCAGTAGTAGCAATAGCAGCAGTAGTAGCAGTAGTAGCAATAGTATCAGTAGCAGCAGCAGTAGTAGCAATAGCAGCAGTAGTAGCAATAGCAGCAGTAGCAATAGCAGCAGTAGTAGCAATAGCAGCAGCAGTAGCAATAGCAGCAGCAGTAGCAATAGCAGCAGTAGCAATAGCAGCAGTAGTAGCAATAGGAGCAGTAGCAATAGTAGCGGTAGCAGCAGTAGCAATAGTAGCAGTAGTAGCAATAGTAGCAGTAGCAGCAGTAGCAGCAGTAGCAATAGCAGCAGTAGCAATAGCAGCAGTAGTAGCAATAGCAGCAGTAGTAGCAATAGCAGCAGTAGTAGCAATAGCAGCAGTAGTAGCAATAGCAGCAGTAGTAGCAATAGCAGCAGTAGCAATAGCAGCAGTAGTAGCAATAGCAGCAGTAGCAATAGCAGCAGCAGTAGCAATAGCAGCAGTAGTAGCAATAGCAGCAGTAGCAATAGGAGCAGTAGCAATAGTAGCAGTAGCAATAGTAGCAGTAGCAGCAGTAGCAATAGCAGCAGTAGCAATAGCAGCAGTAGCAATAGGAGCAGTAGCAATAGCAGCAGTAGCAGCAGTAGCAATAGCAGTAGTAGCAATAGTAGCAGTAGCAATAGTAGCAGTAGCAGCAGTAGCAGCAGCAGTAGCAGCAGTAGCAATAGCAGCAGTAGTAGCAGTAGCAATAGCGGCAGTAGTAGCAATAGCAGCAGTAGTAGCAATAGCAGCAGTAGCAGCAGTAGCAATAGCAGCAGTAGCAACAGCAGCAGTAGCAATAGTAGCAGTAGCAATAGTAGCAGAAGTAGCAATAGCAGCAGTAGCAGTAGCAGCAGTAGCAGCAGCAGTAGCAATAGTAGCAGTAGCAATAGTAGCAGTAGCAGCAGTAGCAGCAGCAGTAGCAGTAGTAGTAGTAGCAGTAGCAATAGCAGCAGCAGTAGCAATAGCAGCAGCAGTAGCAATAGCAGCAGCAGTAGCAATAGCAGCAGTAGTAGCAATAGCAGCAGTAGTAGCAATAGCAGCAGTAGTAGCAATAGCAGCAGTTGTAGCAATAGCAGCAGTAGCAATAGTAGCAGTAGTAGCAATAGCAGCAGTAGTAGCAATAGCAGCAGTAGTAGCAATAGCAGCAGTAGTAGCAATAGCAGCAGTAGCAATAGCAGCAGCAGTAGCAATAGCAGCAGCAGTAGCAATAGCAGCAGTAGCAATAGCAGCAGTAGTAGCAATAGCATCAGTAGTAGCAATAGCAGCAGTAGTAGCAATAGCAGCAGTAGCAATAGCAGCAGTAGTAGCAATAGGAGCAGTAGCAATAGTAGCAGTAGCAGCAGTAGCAATAGCAGCAGTAGCAATAGTAGCAGTAGTAGCAATAGTAGCAGTAGCAATAGTAGCAGTAGCAGCAGTAGCAATAGCAGCAGTAGTAGCAATAGCAGCAGTAGCAATAGCAGCAGCAGTAGCAATAGCAGCAGTAGTAGCAATAGCAGCAGTAGTAGCAATAGCAGCAGTAGTAGCAATAGCAGCAGTAGTAGCAATAGCAGCAGTAGCAATAGCAGCAGTAGTAGCAATAGCAGCAGTAGCCATAGCAGCAGCAGTAGCCATAGCAGCAGTAGTAGCAATAGCAGCAGTAGTAGCAATAGCAGCAGTAGTAGCAATAGGAGCAGTAGCAATAGTAGCAGTAGCAATAGCAGCAGTAGCAATAGCAGCAGTAGCAATAGGAGCAGTAGCAATAGTAGCAGTAGCAATAGTAGCAGTAGCAGCAGTAGCAATAGCAGTAGTAGCAATAGTAGCAGTAGCAATAGTAGCAGTAGTAGCAATAGTAGCAGTAGCAGTAGTAGCAATAGTAGCAGTAGCAGCAGTAGCAGCAGCAATAGCAGCAGTAGCAATAGCAGCAGTAGTAGCAGTAGCAATAGCAGCAGTAGTAGCAATAGCAGCAGTAGTAGCAATAGCAGTAGCAGCAATAGCAGCAGCAGGTAATAAACTCAAAGTAAACATGAACACAACAAAACAATGTATTAATCAACTGAGCAATATTGTTGTCAACCATGATATTATATGACATATTATAAATCACTGTAATTTTATCCTAACTTATTAATTTTAGCATTACACTTCATTATCATCATTCATTTATGTTATAATGTTTTAAATGTGATCAGAATCATTTATAATGTCGCCACGATTCATGGACAAGCATACTAAAAAAACATAAACAAAGGCGCTCTGTTTGAGCCACATATTACACATTTAAGCAGAACAACATTACAGAACTACAAATCCCATCGGCCAAACCGGGAAGTAAAGTGCCGGTATTTTCAAACTCAAGCCAAGAATAAACCTACGATCACTCAAATTCAGCCGGACACACACAACGTGACAACACTCTAATACAACAGATTTCAATCCGCACATTACTGTGGTTGTACCCTTTAACTTAATCATTTTGCCGATGTCGTTCAAAAGCTAAAACAGTGAGTGTTTGCTCTGGCTGTCAAACATCCAGCCAGCCGCACAACAAGCGCCGCAGACTTTGCGAACACACAACAAACAAAAAAGAAAGGAAGCGAGAAAGCATGGATTTTAAACAATAGTTCAATTGATCTAACCAAGAAAAGCAGACATAAAATGATCTTACCGGCGGGGTATGTCAGTGACGAAGCACGCTGTATTTTATCAAACGAACAATGACACCATTTTTAAAAGCTACCTAAGTTGTCACCTGACAGTGGTAGCCACGCCCATTTTAAAATTCCCAAGCAAGCCCGCCATAAATACATATAAACATAACAAATACACATAGTAAATCCAACATATATATATATATATGAAATACTTGACTTTCAGTGAATTCTAGCTATATATATTTATTTTATTACATATATATATATATATATATATATATATATATATATTAATAAAATAAATAGTTGAATTTCCGACGGCACCTATCAAATACACAGTAATAAAAACACAGTTGTTCTACTAACTGTACTGTGCTTGCTGGTAACCTTTGTTTTGCCATTTGCGTATTGGCGAGCGACCTCCGAATCCGGGAACATCCTTCACGGATTTGTGGTATCCATCCATCCATCCATCCATCCATTAATCTTCTTCCGCTTATCCGAGGTCGGGTCGCGGGGGCAACAGCCTAAGCAGGGAAACCCAGACTTCCCTCTCCCCAGCCACCTCGTCTCGCTCATGGGTGTCAAACTCTGGCCCGCGGGCCAAATTTGGCCCGCCGCTGTAACACCGCATTCACCGCTAATACTCTTACTTGCCAACCCTCCCTATTTTCCCGGAAGACTCCCAAAGTACTGTGCCCCTCCCAAATTTTATCCCGGACAACAATATTGGGGGTGGGCCTTAATGGCATTGCCTTTGGTGTTCTCTACAACCTGTCGCCACGTCCACTTTTCCTCCATACAAACAGCGTGCCTTCCCCGTCACATAATGTATGCGGCTTATACACTCACTCAAGTGAATGCAAGCCATACTTGGTCAACAGCCATACAGGTCACACTGAGGGTGGCCTTATAAACAACTTTAACACTGTTACAAATATGCGCCACACTGTGAACCCACACCAAACAAGAATGACAAACACATTTCGGGAGAACAGCCGCACCGTAGCACAACATAAACACAACAGAACAAATACCCAGAACCCCTTGCAGCACTAACTCTTCCAAACTCACCAAACCCCGTCCACCTCAACCCCGCCGCCGAAAAGAGGCATTCAATTTTTATAAAAATTTTGATATGCCATTGATATTTTTTGATTATTATAATTATTTGAAACTCGATTGTGCATGTCACTATAAAGTTATATAAGCATTGCTTGTTCAATATTCAATGCAAAACTTTTTTGGGTCCCTATGGTTAATTTGTTCAACCTCGGCCCGCGAATTTGTTCAGTTTTAAATTTTGGCCCACTCTGTATTTGAGTTTGACACCCCTGGTCTAGCCCTTCCCGGGGGATCCCGAGGCGTTCCCAGGCCAGCCTATTGGCCAGCCTATTGCTACTGCTGCTAGTCTTCCCAACGTGTCCTGGGTCTTCCCCGTGGCCTCCTACCGGTTGGACGTGCCCTAAACACATCCCTAGGGAGGCGTTCGGGTGGCATCCTGACCAGATGCCCGAGCCACCTCATCTGGCTCCTCTCAATGTGGAGGAGCAGTGGCTTTACTTTGAGCTCCCCCCGGATGGCGGAGCTTCTCACCCTTTCTCTAAGGGAGAGCCCCGCCACCCGGCGGAGGAAGCTCATTTCGGCCGCTTTTACACGTGATCTTGTCCTTTCGGTCATGACCCAAAGCTCATGACCATAGGTGAGGATGGGAACGTAGATCGACCGGTAAATTGAGAGCTTTGCCTTCCGGCTCAGCTCCTTCTTCACCACAACGGTTCGGTACAACATCCGCATTACTGAAGACACCGCACCGATCCGCCTGTCGATCTCACGATCCACTCTTCCCTCACTCGTGAACAAGATTTGTTGTAGACATCCGCAAATAAGAACGGGATGTTGCTTTTATTTTATTTTTTATTTTTAGCAAAGTACCGTGTGATTTGTTGAAGGGTGGACTAGCAAAGTAAGATTTTCATTGTACGGCAAACTGTCTGTTTAACTGTGCATATGACAATAACAATCTTGAATCTTGAATCTTCCAGCTATCGATGTCTCAGCATAAGATACACCATCGGGTCTCCATTTTGCGAGGTGGCCCATAATACTGGGTTGTGAAAGATGCTGCGCTGCGGTTGCTTTGTGCTTCGCTGACTGACCGTTCATGGCTGAGTACATCCGTTCGGCCGCCGTGTTCAATGGAGAAGTCTGTTCTACAAAATTTACAGGCAACATACCCCTTCCCCTTCAAACTCTCCTGGATAAAGTGAAATTCTTGTTTACAATTGTTCTGGAACTTGCAAGCGTATTTCTTCATTTTGCTCGTCGACGGTGTAATATATTGGGTTGGAGTCAATAACCAGGCGACATGATGAAGTTACGTCTCGTTACTGTTGGGGTTTCATGCATGTTCCTTGACTGCAGTTAAAATGAAGAATATTCAAACCCCGTTTCCATATGAGTTGTGAAATTGTGTTAGATGTAAATATGAACGGAATACAATGATTTCCAAATCCTTGTCAACCCACATTCAATTGAATGCACTACAAAGACAAGATATTTGATGTTCAAACTCATAAACTTTTTTTTTTTTTGCAAATAACGATTAAATTTGAATTTCATGGCTGCAACACGTGACAAAATAGTTGGGAAAGGGCATGTTCACCACTGTGTTACATCACCTTTTCTTTTAACAACACTCAATAAACGTTTGGGAACTGAGGAAACTAATTGTTGAAGCTTTGAAAGTGGAATTCTTTCCCATTCTTGTTTTATGTAGAGTTTCAGTCGTTCAACAGTCCGGGGTCTCCGCTGTCGTATTTTACGCTTCATAATGCGCCACACATTTTCAATGGAAGACAGGTCCGGACTGCAGGCAGGCCAGGAAAGTACTTGCACTCTTTTTTTACAAAGCCACGCTGTTGTAACACTTATCTTGCTGAGATAACATTGCTTGGATGACAACATATGTTCCTCCAAAACCTGTATGTACCTTTCAGCATTAATGGTGCCTTCACAGATGTGTAAGTTACCCGTGCCTTGGGTACTAATGCACCCGCCTACCATCACAGATGCTGGCTTTTAAAATGTGCGCCTATAACAATCCAAATGGTTATTTTCGTCTTTGTTCTGGAGGACCCACGTCCTCTGTTCCCAAATATAATTTGAAATGTGGACTCGTCAGACCACAGAAAACCTTTCCACTTTGCATCAGTCCATCTTAGGTGAGCCCGGGCCCAGCCAAGCCGGCGGCGTTTCAGGATATTGTTGAAAAATGGGTTTGGCTTTGCATAGTAGAGTTTTAACTTGCACTTACAGATGTGGCGACCAACTGTAGTTACTGACAGTGGTCTTTTGAAATGTTCCTGAGCCCATGTGGTGATATCCTTTACACCCTAATGTCGGTTTTTAATGCAGTACCGCCTGAGGGATCAAAAGTCTGTAATATCATTGCTTCCGTGCAGTGATTTCTCCAGATTCTCTGACCTTTTTAAATGATTTTATGGATCGTAGATGGTAAAATCCCTAAATTCCTTGCAATAGCTCATTGAGAAATGTTGTTCTAAAACTGTTCGACAATTTGCTTACAAAGTGGTGACCCTCACCCCATCCTTGTTTGTGAATTACTTAGCATTTCATGGAAGCTGCTTTTATACCCAATCATGGCACCCACATGTTTCCAATTAGCCTGCACACCTGTGGGATGTTCCATAAAAGTGTTTAATGAGCATTCCTCAACTTTATCAGTATTTTTTGCCACCTTTCCCAACTTCTTTGTCTCGTTTTGCTGGTATCAAATTCTAAAGTTTAATGATTATCTGCAACAACAACAAAAAAATGTTCATCAGTTTGAAGATCAAATATGTTGTTTTTGTAGCGTGTTCAACTGAATATGGGTTGAAAAGGATTTGCAAATCATTGTATTCTGTTAATATTTACATCTAACACAATTTCCCAACTCATATGGAAACTGGGTTTGTATTTACATTCTCTTCTATGTACAGAAGATGGCAGTATTGTCCTGTTTAAGAGGGTCACAACATTGAGTCAGGTCTGGAGCTGAAGGGGGCGTGGCCTCCAGCTCCGCCTGAATTTCTGGAGATTTTTGGGAGAAAATTTGTCCCGGGAGGTTTTCGGTAGAGGCGCTGAATTTCGGGAGTCTCCCGGAAAATCTGGGAGGGTTGGCAAGTATGATTAGTGCCCAAGGCATGGGTAACTTACACATCTGTGAAGGCACCATTAATGCTGAAAGGTACATACAGGTTTTAGAACAACATATGTTGTCATCCATGCAACGTTATCATGGATGCCCTTGCTTATTTCAGCAAGACAAGTGTTACAACAGCATGGCTTCGTAAAAAAAGGGTGCGGGTACTTTCCTGGCCCGCTTGCAGTCCAGACCTTTCCCCCATCGAAAATGTGTGGCGCATTATGAAGCGTAAAATACGACTGTGGAGACCCTGGACTGTTGAAGGACTGAAGCTCTACATAAAACAAGAATGGGAAAGTATTCCACTTTCAAAGCTTCAACAATTACTTTCTCGGTTCCCAAACGTTTATTGAGTGTTGTTAAAAGAAAAGGTGATGTAACACAGTGGTGAACATGTCCTTTCCCAACTACTTTGGCATGTGATGCAGCCATGAAATTCTAAGTTGATTATTATTTGCAAAAAAAATAAAGTTTCTGAGTTTGAACATCATATATGTTGTCTTTGTAGTGCATTCAATTGAATATGGGTTGAAAAGGAGTTGCAAATCATTGTATTCTGTTTATATTTACATGTAACACAATTTCCCAACTCATATATATATATATATATATATATATATATATATATAAGTTGTTGTTTTACTTCTAGGAACGTGATGCAGTTGTATTTTTTCTTTGGGATCCTCTAATATGATTTCCCTCTCTTTTTCAATTGGAGTAAGTAAATTGTTTAATGTTTCTTTTGTAAAGGTTTTGGCTGATTTCCAGATGGACATTGGACGCCCCTCGGGCTAAATCACGTGATTTCCGCGCGCTTGTGAGACGTTTGCCCCAAGTTAGTAAAAATGTACAATGGTAAGTTTTCTTGCTTTCAAACGTACATTTACTCACACACTGCTTCAACCATTTTCTTCAACGTAATATGCCACTTCGAGTGTTTAGGACATTATTAGTGCTTCTAAAACGATTGAGTTTTTGTTGCAATCGTGTGACTTTTATTTTGAAATACAAACTTGAAAAACAAAGTGTTCTTCTTTTTATGTATCAAACAGCAATAACTAAATCCCGAAAATTTTTTATTTTCATTTTACAGTCCATACAACAAAATTTAATCACTAGTCAGCAGAAACTAAACAACGGGCCAAAAATATAGTTTTTATTCCTACACCGGAACCGGAAGTTGTTATATATGTATGGGAAAATAGGACAAAACTGGGTATTATCGCATCCTGCGTTAATATATAACATGTTTGTACAACTCCACGTTGTATTATTTCTTACAAAATTCAAACAAAGATTTTTCGGGGTGTTTTTTTTCCCAAAGGAAAATCATTGACCGAAAAAAAACAAAACCCGGAGTCCACTTACTCAACAAACCCTCCTTCACTTGCTTGTTTGGCCGCCTATATGAGTCGTCACTTCCACCTAGTGGAGACTTATCAGCATAAACGTTTGTTAGGAGGTGATGAAATCAAATGGAAGCAAAAGCTTGCTTATGTTTATGAGAGTATTATTTGCTCTCATTTGATTCAAGAGTGTATATCTAAAAATAGTATTGCTTTGAATAATTGTTTACATTCCTTTGGAGAGGTTCTGATGACAAACAGATAAACTACTGCTATTTAAGATTAGCCCTGCCGTGTAGTTACTTACATTGTTCCCGTGTGTTGTTGTTTTGGACCTTGCACTTTGCATATCATCTCATCGAGTTAATTTTTTACTTAATGTTGTTTTTTTTGTCAGGGAGAGTTGAAAGATTATGCAACGTACATATTTAATTATTATACAATTAACTTTCCATAAAGAGACGTAGCGTCAAGTCAAAATCCTTTACTCTCAATATTATTCAAACCCTGTTTCCATATGAGTTGGGAAATTGTGTTAGATGTAAATATAAACGGAATACAATGTTTTGCAAATAATTAACAACCCATATTCAGTTGAATATGCTACAAAGATAACATATTTGATTGTTCAAACTGATAAACCTTTTTTTTTTTTTGCAAATAATCATTAACTTTAGAATTTGATGCCAACAACACGTGACAAAAAAGTTGGGAAAGGTGGCAATAAATGCTGATAAAGTGGAGGAATGCTCATCAAACACTTATTTGGAACATCCCACAGGTGTGCAGGCTAATTGGGAACAGGTGGGTGCCATGATTGGGTATAAAATCAGCTTCCCAAAAAATGCTCAAACTTTCACAAGAAAGGATGGGGCGAGGTACACCCCTTTGTCCACAATTCTGTGAGCAAATAGTCAAACAGTTGAAGAACAACGTTTCTCAAAGTGCAATTGCAAGACATTTAGGGATTTCAACATCTAGGGTCCATAATATCATCAAAAGGTTCAGAGAATCTGGAGAAATCACTCCACGTAAGCGGCATGCCCGGAAACCAACATTGAATGACCGTGACCTTCCATCCCTCAGACGGCACTGTATCAAAAACCGACATCAATCTCGAAAGGATATCACCACATGGGCTCAGGAACACTTCAGAAAACCACTGCCACTGGATACAGTTTGTCGCTACATCTGTAAGTCCAAGTTAAAGCTCTACTATGCAAAGAGAAAGCCATCCAGAAACGCAGACAGCTTCTCTGGGCCCGAGATCATCTAAGATGGACTGATGCAAAGTGGAAAAGTGTTCTGTGGTCTGACGAGTCCACATTTCAAATTGTTTTTGGAAATATTCGACATTGTGTCATCCGGACCAAAGGGGAAGCGAACCATCCAGACTGTTATCGACGCAGAGTTCAGAATCCAGCATCTGTGATGATATGGGGGTGCATTAGTGCCCAAGGCATGGGTAACTTACACATCTGTGAAGGCACCATTAATGCTGAAAGGTACATACAGGTTTTGGAACAACATAAAATAGGACAGCGGCGACCCCGGACTGTTGAACGACTGAAGCTCTACATAAAACAAGAATGAGAAAATAATTCCACTTTCAAAGCTTCAACAATTAGTTTTCTCAGTTCCCAAACATTTAAATGATAAATAAATGGGTTGTACTTGTATAGCGCTTTTCTACCTTCAAGGTACTCAAAGCGCTTTGACACTACTTCCACATTTACCCATTCACA
>NC_084615.1:24014478-24249478 GCF_033978795.1 Nerophis ophidion
TCTGCTTTAGCACCGCCGGTAAATAGCATGTTAGCATCGATTAGCGTAGCATGTTAGCATCGATTAGCTGGCAGTCAACATCAACAAAACTCACCTTTGTGATTTCGTTGACTTTATCGTTGCAAATGCATCCATACATCTCTGTGCCATGTCTGCTTTAGCACCGCCGGTATATAGCATGTTAGCGTCGATTAGCGTAGCATGTTAGCATCGATTAGCTGGCAGTCACGCCGCAACCAAATATGTCTGATTAGCACATAAGTCAACATCAACAAAACTCACTTTTGTGATTTCGTTGACTTTATCGTTGCAAATGCATCTGCAGGTTATCCATACATCTCTGTGCCATGTCTGTCTTAGCATCGCCAGTAAAATGTGGAGACACTCCGGTACATTCAATGGGGGTCTGGCGGTAGACACTTTCGCATCTTCGGGCCAGTGGTGCAACTTGAATCCCTCCCTGTTAGTGTTGTTACACCCTCCGACAACACACCGACGAGGCATGAAGGTTCCAAAAAATAGTTGAAAAAACGGAAAATAACAGAGCTGAGACCCAATGTTTGCAATGTGTTAAAAATGAAAATGGCGGCTGTATTACTTCGGAGACGTCACGTTTCTGACGTCATCGCCACAGAGCGATAAACAGAAAGGCGTTTAATTCGCCAAAATTCACCCATTAAGGGTTCGGAAATCGGTTAATAAAAATATATGGTCTTTTTTTCTGCACCATCAAGGTATATATTGACGCTTACATAGGTCTGGTGACAATGTTCCCCTTTAATCTTACTTAGATTTCAGTTTTTGCAGTGTAAGCACCACTATTTTATTTTCAGCAGAAACTCTATGGGGGGAGAGAAAAAAAAAACAAAGTTGAATTTTCATTTCCAGTCATCCAGTAGCATAATAATGTTCACTTTTTCATTTCACATAAACAATCAAAGTCTCCCTTTTTATATATAGATGCAGAGATGGTCATTATTTATTCTGGATAATCGTCATCCAGCAATTGGCAGCTCATGTACGCCCACGCCGCTTCCAAGTGAGGAAGAGAAACCGCACACCTGTCATTCTGATTAATCTTATTGTCTGATTGTCAAGTATGATGATGTCACACTTACATAAAATACATTACACAAGCAGGAAAAAGTTATGGTGGAAATGATTCTGCAAACTAAACATTAGGTTCAAACGTGTGCGTACTATTAGTGGCCATGTTGTATGTGATCTACTAAGAGTGCGTGTGCAATTCAAAAGTGGTGTAGACCGCCTTATTTAAATGAGGACTTTGCCCTCACTATGCGTAGCATCGCCATGGAGACGCTCAATGATTTACTGAACATTCATGTTATCATACGGTGTTCGGCTATGTTTTCAAATATGCAGGCAACATCTACCACTTTATATGGACAGTTTAGACCAGGGGTCTCAAACTCAATTTACCTGGGGGCCATTGGATGAAGAATCTGAGTGAGGCTGGGCCGCAAGAAAAGATTTATTAAAAAATCTAACTTGCGCTTTTTAATGAATTCACCTTCAATGAATGGCTTTCCCGCCCCAGTTAGTGGTAGCAGGGGTGTGTATATTGTAGCATGGAAATGTTCTGTCTGCATGGGATTCTGGGTAATTGTTTATGTTGTGTTACGATGCAGATGTTCTCCCAAAATGTGTTTGTCATTCTTGTTTGGTGTGGGTTCACAGTCTGGCACATATTTATAACAGTGTAAAAAGTTGTTTTACGGCCACCCTTGGTGTGACGTGTGTAGCTGTTGATCCAATATATCTTGCAATAACACACGCGCGTCTCACGTGGCCAGATGCAACATACAACTGGGCTTGCACGCTGTCAGTCCAGGATGTAGGGGGCGCCAAAGGCAATCAATCAATCAATCAATCAGTGTTTACTTATATAGCCCTAAATCAATAGTGTCTCAAAGAGCTGCACAAACCACTACGACATCCTCGGTAGGCCCACATAAGGGCAAGGAAAACTCACACCCAGTGGGACGTCGGTGACAATGATGACTATGAGAACCTTGGAGAGGACGAAAGCAATGGATGTCGAGCGGGTCTAACATGATACTGTGAAAGTTCAATCCATAATGGATCCAACACAGCCGAGAGGGTCCAGTCCAAAGCGGATTCAACCCAGCAGCGTGAGTCCCGTTCACAGTGGAGCCAGCAGGAAACCATCCCAAGCGGAGCCGGATCAGCAGCTCATGGATGTCCCCAGCCGATACACAGGCAAGCGGTCCATCCTGGGTCCCGACTCTGGACGAGCGGTCCATCCTGGGTCCCGACTCTGGACAGCCAGTATGTCATCCATGGTCACCAGATCGGACCGGACCCCCTCCACAAGGGGGAGTGGGACATAAGAGAAAAAGAAAAGAAATGATCAACTGGTCTAAAAAGGGAGTCTATTTAAAGACTAGAGTATACAAATGAGTTTTAAGGTGAGACTTAAATGCTTCTACTGAGGTAGCATCTCGAACTGTTACCGGGAGGGCATTCCGGAGTACTGGAGCCCGAAATGAAAACGCTCTATAGCCCGCTGACTTTTTTTGGGCTTTGGGAATCACTAATAAGCCTGAGTCCTTTGAACGCAGATTTCTTGCCGACAATCGGCAAGATAGGCTGGAGCTAGACCGTGTAGTATTTTATACGTAAGTAGTAAAACCTTAAAGTCACATCTTAAGTGCACAGGAAGCCAGTGCAGGTGAGCCAGTACAGGCGTAATGTGATCAAACTTTCTTGTTCTTGTCAAAAGTCTAGCAGCCGCATTTTGTACCAACTGTAATCTTTTAATGCTAGACATGGGGAGACCCGAAAATAATACGTTACAGTAGTCGAGGCGAGACGTAACAAACGCATGGATAATGATCTCAGCGTCTTCAGTGGACAGAATGGAGTGAATTTTAGCGATATTACGGAGATGAAAGAAGGCCGTTTTAGTAGCGCTTTTAATGTGTGGCTCAAAGGAGAGAGTTGGGTCGAAGATAATACCCAGATTCTTTACCGAGTTGCCTTGTTTAATTGTTTGGTTGTGAAATGTTACAGTTGTATTATTAAATAGAGGTCGGTGTCTAGCAGGACCGATAATCAGCATTTCCGTTTTTTTGGCGTTGAGTCGCAAAAAGTTAGCGGACATCCATTGTTTATTTTCATTAAGACACGCCTCCAGCCGACTACAATCCGGCGTGTTGGTCAGCTTTAGGGGCATGTAGAGTTGGGTGTCATCAGCATAACAGTGAAAGCTAACACCGGATTTGCGTATGACGTCACCTAGCGGCAGCATGTAGATGCTGAAGAGTGCAGGGCCAAGGACCGAACCCTGGGGAACTCCACACGTTACCTTAACATAGTCCGAGGTCACACTGTTATGGGAGACGCACTGCATCCTATCAGTAAGATAAGAGTTAGACCAAGACAGGGCTAAGTCTGACATACCAATTCGTGTTTTGATACGTTCTAATCAAATATTATGATCGACGGTATCGAAAGCAGCGCTAAGATCGAGAAGCAGCAACATAGATGACGCAGTGCCATTATGGCACTCCCTGAATATTGTTGATCCGGTATAAGTCAACAGGAGCTTTGAGAAAATTACCGCTCTGAAATTCAGGGGTCTCCCGGGAAAATTGGGGACGTTGGCATATATGACGCTGTCAAGCGCCTTTCATATTTAACTCGCGGGCCGCACCAACATTAAATTTTCATATCAAAGCGAGGGCAACATAATAACGTTTCGCGGGCCGCATGTTTGAGTTCGCAGTTTTAGACACAGTCAAAGGTGGATCTACAACGGACCCCACTCTTTTTTCAGCACTAATGGTGCACTCCTTGGAGACAGCATGCACTTGGGAGGGGGGGGGGTTGCCCACATATGTCAGGTCCTCTCCAAGGTTCTCATAGTCATCATTATCACCAACGTCCCACTGGGTGTGAGTTTTCCTTGCCCCTTATGTGGGCCTACCGAGGATGTCGTAATGGTTTGTGTTGTGGATTGTGCAGCCCTTTGAGACACTAGTGATTTAGGGCTGTATAAATAAACATTGATTGATTGATTTTTTTAGCCTTTAAATAGACTCCCTTTTTAGACCAGTTGATCTGCCGTTTCTTTTCTTTTTCTTCTATGTCCCACTCTCCCTTGTGGAGGGGGTCCGGTCCGATCCGGTGGCCATGTACTGCTTGCCTGTGTATCGGCTGGGGACATCTCTGCGCTGCTGATCCGCCTCCGCTTGGGATGGTTTCCTGCTGGCTCCGCTGTGAACGGGACTCTCGCTGCTGTGTTGGATCCGCTTTGGACTGGACTCTCGCGACTGTGTTGGATCCATTGTGGATTGAACTTTCACAGTATCATGTTAGACCCGCTCGACATCCATTGCTTTCCTCCTCTCCAAGGTTCTCATAGTCATCATTGTCACCGACGTCCCACTGGGTCATTATTGTCACCGATGTCCCACTGGGTGTGAGTTTTCCTTGCCCTTATGTGGGCCTACCGAGGATGTCGTGGTGGTTTGTGCAGCCCTTTGAGACACTAGTGATTTAGGGCTATATAAGTAAACATTGATTGATTGATTGATTGATTGTGCTCAAGACGCAAAAAAAAATGCATTCTTTTTTCATATAGTAGATATGTTAATAATAGAAACTCCAAAACCAGTGAAGTTGGCACGTTGTGTAAATGGTAAAAAAAAAAAAAACAGAATACAATGATTTGCAAATCCTGTTTAACCTATATTTACATGAATAGACTTCAAAGACAAGATACTTAATGTTCAAACTGGAAAACGCTGTTATTTTTCGCAAATATTAGCTTACTTGGAATGTCATGCCTGCAACTTGTTTTAAAAAAAGCTGGCACAGGTGGCAAAAAAGACTGATAAAGTTGATAAATGCTCATCAAACACTTATGTAAAACATCCCACAGGTGAACAGGCTCATTGGGAACAGGTGGGTGCCATGATTGGGTGTAGAAACAGCTTCCAGGAAATGCTCAGTCGTTCACAAACAAGGACGGGGCGAGGGTCACCACTTTGTGAATGAATGCCTGATAAAATTGTCGAACAGTTTAAGAATATTTCCCAACAACCTATCGCAAGGAATTGAGGGATTTCACCATCCACGGTCGGTAATTTAATCAAAAGGTTCAGAGAATCTGGAGAAATCACTGCACGTAAGCAAAGGAATTACGGACCTTTGGTCCCTCAGGCGGTACTGCATCAAAAAGTGACATCTGTGTGTAAAGGATATCACCAAATGTGCTCAGGAACACTTCAGAAAACGACTGTCAGTAATATCCCATAGGTGAACAGGCTAATTGGGAACAGGTGGGTGCCATGATTGGGTATAAAAGCAGCTATCAAGAAATGCTCAGTCATTTACAAACAAGGAAAGGGCGAAGGTCACCACTTTGTGAACAAATGCGTGAGCAAATTGTCGAACAGTTTAAGAAAAACATTTCTCAACAACCTATCGCAAGGAATTTAGGGATTTCACCATCTACGGTCTGTAATATCATCAAAAGGTTCAGAGAATCTGGAGAAATCACTGCACGTAGCAGCAAAGCTGAAAACCAACATTGAATGCTCTTGACCTTCGATCGCTCAGGCAGTACTGCATCAAAAAGCGACATCATTGTGTAAAGGTTATCACCACATGGGCTCTGGAACACTTCAGAAAACCACTATCAGTAACTGCAGTCTGTCGCTACATCTGTAAGTGCAAGTTAAAACACTACTATGCAAAGCGAAAGCCTTTTATCAACAAGACCCAGAAACGCCCCCGGCTCCGCTTAGCACGAGCTCATCTAAGATGGACTGATGCAAAGTGAAAAAGTGTTCTGGGGTCTGACGGGTCTACTTTTCAAATTGTTTTTGCAAACTGTGGACGTCGTGTCCTCTGGAACAATGAGGAAATGAACCATCTGGATTGTTATAGGCGCAAAGTTCAAAAGCCAGCATCTGTGATGGTATGGGGGTGTATTAGTGCCCAAGGCATGGGTATCTACACATCTGTGAAGGCACCATTCATGCTAAAAGATACATACAGATTTTGGAGCATCATATGTTGCCATCCAAGCAACCTTATCATGGACGCCCCTGCTTATTTCAGCAAGACAATGTACAACCATGTGTTACAACAGCGTGGCGTCGTAGTAAAAGAGTGTGGGTACTAGACTTCCCTACCTCTAGTCCAGACCTGTCTCTCATTGAAAATGTGTGGCGCAATATGAAGCCTAAAATACCACAACGGAGACCCCGAACTGTTGAACAACTTAAGCTGTACATCAAGCAAGAATGGGAAATTCTACCCGAAAAGCTTCAAAAATGTATCTCCTCAGTTCCCAAACGTTTATTGAGTGTTGTTGAAAGGAAAGGCCGTGTAACACAGTGGTAAAGATACCCCTGTGCCAACTTTTTTGCAATGTGTGGCTCCCATTAAATTCTAAGTTATTGATTATTTGCATTAAAAAAAAATAGTTTCTTAGTTCGAACATTAAATATCTTGTCTTTGCAGTCCATTCAATTGAATGAAGGTTAAAAAGGTTCTGCAAATCATTGTATTCTGGTTTTATTTACAAATTACACAACACAAATGCTAGGTGAACAAAAAAAACACTATTTTAAAGAAAAACCTAAAGGACACCAAAATGCATCAATAGATTCTGTTTTAATACAGCCCTAACTCACTTAGCATGGTGCTCTAAAATGATAAAATGATGTTGCTGTATAACCCACATGTCTAATAATTTTTTCATTTCTGACAGTTCAAATATGTTGACACACATATAGGACGGAGGATTCGTGTCTGTCCACACACGCACTGATCCTGCGGCCGTGTGTGGAAGTACGTGTTGAATAAAATGCTTAATAGTGCGCACAAAACAGTAATGAGTGTTGATAAATCAAATTGCGTGTACTGTATGACATATTTGTATCTTTTCCTCTCAGTTTTGTCAGTGTTTTAATGATCAGCGTATATTCTGCATATTGATGAAGACACAGATGATGTATAACGATGCTGCTTTTTATGGCCCTAAAAAAAACATTAAAAATGGATAAATAAAGCTAAAGGCACGATGCAGTGAGAACAAGCTGAAATGGTTATACTGATAAGGAACAAAAACTGTATAAAAAAATGTCTATATGGATAATGTTTATTTAGCTTTTTACAAGACTATTTACAAACCCCGTTTCCATATGAGTTGGAAAATTGTGTTAGAGGTAAAAATAAACCTTTTCAACCCATATTCAGTTGAATGCACTACAAAGACAAGATATTTGATGTTCAAACTCATAAACTTTTTTTTTTTTTTTGCAAATAATAATTAACTTAGAATTTCATGGCTGCAACACGTGCCAAAGTAGTTGGGAAAGGGCATGTTCACCACTGTGTTACATCACCTTTTCTTTTAACAACACTCAATAAACGTTTGGGAACCGAGAAAAGTAATTGTTGAAGCTTTGAAAGTGGAATACTTTCCCATTCTTGTTTTATGTAGAGCTTCAGTCGTCCAACAGTCCGGGGTCTCCGCTTTCGTATTTTACGCTTCATAATGCACCACACATTTTCCATGGGAAACAGCTCTGGACTGCAGGCGGGCCAGGAAAGTACCCGCACTCTTATTTACACAGCCACACCGTTGTAACACGTGCTGAATGTGGCTTGACATTGTCTTGCTGAAATAAGCAGGGGCGTCCATGAAAAAGACGGCGCTTGGATGGCAGCATATATCGTTCCAAAACCTGTATGTACCTTTCAGCAATAATGGTGCCTTCACAGATGTGTAAGTTACCCATGCCTTGGGCACTAATACACCTCCATATCATCACAGATGCTGGCTTTTGAACTTTGCGTCGACAACAGTCTGGATGGTTCGCTTCCCCTTTGGTCCGGATGACATGATGTCGAATATTTCCAAAAACAAATTGAAATGTGGACTCGTCAGACCACAGAACATTTTTCCACTTTGCATCAGTCCATCTTCGATGATCTCGGGCCCAGAGAAGTCGGCGGTGTTTCTGGATGTTGTTGATAAATGGCTTTCGCTTTGCATAGTAGAGCTTTAACTTGCACTTACAGATGTAGCGACCAACTGTATTTAGTGACAGTGGTTTTCTGAAGTGTTCCTGAGCCCATGTGGTGATATCCTTTAGAGATTGATGTCAGTTTTTTATACAGTGCCGTCTGAGTGATCGAAGGTCACGGTCATTCAATGTTGGTTTCCGGCCATGCTGCTTACGTGGAGTGATTTCTCCAGATTCTCTGAACCTTTTGATGATATTATGGACCCTAAATTTCTTGCAATTGCACTTTGAGAAACGTTGTTCTTAAACTGTTTGACTATTTGCTCACGCAGTTGTGGACAAAGGGGTGTACCTCGCCCCATCCTTTCTTGTGAAAGACTGAGCATTTCTTGGGAAGCTGTTTTTACACCCAATCATGGCACCCTCCTGTTCCCAATTAGCCTGCACACCTGTGGGATGTTCCAAATAAGTGTTTGATGAGCATTCCTCAACTTTATCAGTATTTATTGCCACCTTTCCCAACTTCTGAATATGGGTTGAAAATGATTTGCAAATCATTGTCTCCATCCATCCATTTTCTACCGCTTATTCCCTTCTGGGGTCGCGGGGGGCGTTGGCGCCTATCTCAGCTACAATCGGGTGGAAGGCGGGGTACACCCTGGACAAGTCGCCACCTCATCGCAGGGCCAACACAGATAGACAGACAACATTCACACTCACATTCACACACTAGGGCCAATTTAGTGTTGCCAATCAACCTATCCCCAGGTGCATGTCTTTGGAAGTGGGAGGAAGCCGGAGTACCCGGAGAGAACCCACGCATTCACGGGGAGAACATGCAAACTCCACACAGAAAGATCCCGAGCCTGGATTTGAACCCAGGACTGCAGGAACTTCATATTGTGAGGCAGACGCACTAACCCCTCTTCCACCGTGAAGCCCTTGTATTCCGTTTAAATTTACATCTAACACAATTTCCCAACTCATATGGAAACGGGGTTTTTAATTACAAATTACAAGATGACGTAAGTTCACTTTGTAGAAAAAGAGCAAGAGATTTTGAGTCTCACCAGGGATCACTTCTGTTAAAAAGTACGCGGGGAAGAAAAAAAGAGGTTGTTGTTGACACTCTCCATTGCTTCTGGCTGAGATCAGACTAATCAATAGCTGGGATAATGAGCAGTTGAGTAGTATGACATCAACACGAGGCACAGAGTAACAACATTGTGCTGCTACTACAGCTGTATTGTGCAAAGTAAACATCACACTCTTGGGAGGAAAGGAACTCGTTGATACGTCTCCTCCTGATGTCTATAAGTTTGCCTTTTTTGGCAATTCACATCACAAATACGCCGCGTGATTATTTATAAATTTAACAGATGCTATCAAGTAGTTTGCTACAGGAGCAGGCAATTACAGTGAAGCTACAGATGTGTATTTAACCCGTCATATTCCAGGTAAAAAGATGGTGGATACGTCACAGACTAAGTGGAACATATACCGTATTTTCCGGACCATAGGGTGCACCGGATTATAAGGCCTACTGCTGATTAGCGGGTCTAGTTGGATTTATTTTCATACTGGATTATAGGGCACTGTGAACAACTCTTGCCGTCGTCGTGTGGGTTACATGGACCACCCAGGAAGGACATCTCGCTCGAGCACAGGTTTGACTCTTTTATTTTTCAATAAAGCTTGAGTGTCGGTCGGGTCGCTCTTTCAGCTCCACCACCTCTGCTCGTTCCGGTCTGCTTTTCAGCTTCCGTGTCGTCGTCTTTGTCTGTGCTGTTCTCTGTCGCTAATTTGTTCGCTCTCCTGCAGTGCTGCGGACACTCCACCTTCTTCCTCCTGATCTTTCCTCCTTCTCCCCTTTTATACTTTGCGAGGAGATAGGTACATTCATCACCGGTGTGTGAGCCACGCACCTGATCTCGATTGCGGCGGCGTCGCTCTCCGTTCCGCCGCATTGTCCGCCTCCTTGCCACCATCTTGAGCAGGGCTATAGCTTGCCCTGCCCCGCCGTCGGCCCGTCGGCTCCGCCTCTCCACAGGCACATTAAGGAGGTCATGTTAGGACTGGGCGTTATTCTCCGACAATCCATCAAGTGGTGCGGCTTAATAGCTTACCTAAGTCGTACTAAAAACATTTTGACAGATTTTTGAGCGCCGCATGTAATGTTCTATATTCTCAATGGAACAATTCAAATTTTGGTGTTTTTTACCGGCTTCATCTTGCAGTTTACACGTATCTCTTACGTACGACTGCCATCTTACTGGTCACACTCTGTGATTCCATGGAAACTGCACTATTATCTCCCGCTGAAGTGACATCGTTCGAAGACGGAGACAGGCTAGCCGTTAGCTTCAAGCTAACCAGCACCCGGCCAGACTCCTCCACCCCAAAAACATACTTTGAAGGTCAACAAACGGGCTAATATGGGCCTTTTGAAGTGTTCATTTGCGAGTCATCATCGTCATTGTTTACTGACGCAGAGATGCTGACTGTGCGTTATGTTAAACGTGCATGCGTCGTCAGGCTCGGCTTTTTATCCATAGACTACCATCCATCGATCCATTTCATACTGCTTGTCCCTTATCAGATTAATTGTTTTATTATCTATAGCAGGAATGTCAAAAGGAGGCCATTTGTGGACCGCAGCTAAGGTTTTAAAGGCCCGCAACACATTCTAAAAATACTATTAAAATAAACCAAAACATGACAAAAGTGAAATAAAAAAGCATTCAGGTGACTTGTACAAACCCCGTTTCCAAATTGTGTAAGATGTAAATATTAACGGAATACAATGATTTGAAAATCCTTTTCAACCCATATTCAGTTGAATGCACTACAAAGACAAGATAATTGAGTTCAAACTCAAACTTTATTTTTTTATTTACAAATAAAAATCAACTAAGAATTTCATGGCTGCAAAAAGGTGCCAAAGTAGTTGGGAAAGGGCATGTTCACCACAGTGTTACATTACCTTTTCTTTTAACATCACTCAATAAACGTTTGGGAACTGAGAAAACTAATTGTATAAGCTTTGAAAGAGGAATTCTTTCCCATTCTTGTTTTATGTAGAGCTTCAGTTGTTCAACAGTCCGCTGTCGTATTTTACGCTTCATAATGCGCCACACATTTTCGATGGGAGACAGGTCTGGACTGCAGGCGGGCCAGGAAAGTACCCGCACTCTTTTTTTACGAAGCCACGCTGTTGTAACACGTGCTGAATGTGGCTTGACATTGTCTTGCTGAAATAAGCAAAGGGCGTCCATGAAAAAGACTGTGCTTACAGTAGATGGCAGCATATGTTGTTCCAAAACCTGTAAGTACCTTTCAGCATTAATGGTGCCTTCACAGAGGCACATGCAAACTCCACACAGAAAGATCCAGAGCCTGGATTTGAACCCAGGACTGCAGGAGCTTCGTATTGTGAGGCAGACGCACTAACCCCTCTACCACCGTGAAGCCTCTTTCTAACATATCCATCCATCCATCCATTTTCTACCGCTTATTCCCTTTCGGGGTCGCGGGGGGCGACCCATATTCAATTGAATATGGGTTGTAAATGATTTGCAAATCATTGTATTCTGTTTATATTTACACCCAACACAATTTCCCAACTTATATGGAAACGGGGTTTGTAATTTAGAAAAAGTTGCAATCTTGACCAATAAAACAAAGCTGTTTTTTTTCTGTGAAATTGTCATTGGTCAAAACATAATACTGAATCAAAATCAATGTTTTTAATGAATTATTGACGTATCCAAGGCTCCGATTACTTCACATTAAATATTCCACTTTGAAAAATATTTTTTGGGGAAGATTTTGCATATTTTGTACATTTGCCATAAAAAATAAACATAGTTTTCTTTGACAAAAAGGGCAGAAAACAAACACAAAAACTTGACGGATAGATCTGAAGTTGACGTAGACCAGGGGTCATCAACGCGGTGCCCGCGGTGCCCGCGGGAACCAGGTAGCCCGTGAGGACTAGATGAGTCGCCCGCTGGCCTGTTCTAAAAATAGCTCAAATAGCAGCACTTACCAGTGAGCTGCCTCTATTTTTTTAATTGTATTTATTTACTAGCAAGCTGGTCTCGCTTTGCTCGACATTTTTAATTCTAAGAGAGACAAAACTCAAACAGAATTTGAAAATCCCCCAAAATATTTTAAAGACTTGGTCTTCACTTGTTTAAATAATTCATTTATTTTTTTACTTTGCTTCTTATAACTTTCAGAAAAACAATTTTTTAGAAAAAAATACAACTTTAAAAATGATTTTAGGATTTTTAAACACATGTACCTTTTTACCTTTTAAATCCCTTCCTCTTCTTTCCTGAGAATTTAAATCAATGTTCAAGTAAATTTATTATTTTATTGTTAAGAATAATAAATACGTTTTAATTTAATTCTTCATTTTAGCTTCTGTTTTTTCGATGAAGAATATTTGTGAAATATTTCTTCAAACTTATTATGATTAAAATTCAAAAAAATTATTCTGGCCAATCCAGAAAATCTTTAGAATCAAATTTAAATCTTATTTCAAAGTCTTTTAAATATCTTTTAAAATTTTGGTTCTGGAAAATCAAGAAGAAATAATTTGTCTTTGTTAGAAATATAGCTTGGTCCAATTTGTTATATATTCTAACAAAGTGCAGATTGGATTTTAACCTATTTAAAACATGTCATTAAAAATCTAAAATTAATTTTTATCAGGAAAAAATACTAATGATGTTCCATAAATTATTTTTTTATTTTTTTTCAAAAAGATTTGAATTAGCTAGTTTTTCTCTTCTTTTTTTCGGTTGAATTTTGAATTTTAAAGAGTCGAAATTGAAGATAAACTATGTTTCAAAATTTAATTTTAATTTTTTTCCATTTTTTTCCTCTTTCAAGCTGTTTTTTTCATCATTTATTCTCTACAAAAAACCTTCCGGAAAAGGAAAACAAATTTACGATGGAATGACAGACAGAAATACCCTTTTTTTTTTTATATATATATATAGATTTATTTATTAAAGGTAAATTGAGCAAATTGGCTATTTCTGGCAATTTATTTAAGTGTGTATCAAACTGGTAGCCCTTCGCATTAATCAGTACCCAAGAAGTAGCTCTTGGTTTCAAAAAGGTTGGTGACCCCTGATGTAGACTCTCGAAATTTAAGTGTTAAATAAATAATGTATGTTTGCCTAGGCACACCATTATCATCATCATTTCATGACCCAAGCTATAAACCTTTTACACTTTATTACTAAAATAAATACACCTACAACTTACATATATAGAAAAAAAATACCGGCGATGGTAAAGTTTAGATCCATGAAGGAAAGAAGAAAGTGAATTAATGTTTATAACTGAATACATTTACATATGCATAAAAATGTGTTTTCTCTATTATTAGTTTTTTAATGAATTAAGTAACAATATAGAATGTGAGATATAACAGGACAATACATACATTTATCATTTGTTTTTAAAACAGTTACAAAAAAGTGGGACCCCAAAATTTACTGTGGGACCCCATTTTTATGACTTGATTGATTTAGAGTTTGAAAATTCCTAGCACTAACACTGAATATATTAGAGTGTAAGTAAAGAAGACGTAGAATGACAGACTTAAGAATACACCTGGAAGACGTATTTATTTCAAAGAATACACATAAGGGTGTCCTCTAACTTGTCTATATTAATCTCTGAAGAAGAGCTATTGTGCATTGTTCCGTGGTCCAGTTGGTGTTGGTGGTTGATGCACAACAATGATTGTTTGTCATGGATGACGTTGATTCTATATGGCAAATAGAATGTTCTCAGAATTCAGTGAAATTGACTTCTCTTAAAGGGCACATTTTGTCCGGAATCTTGTCTATCATTCGCAATCCCTGTGTGAGACAAGAACACATGTCTTTCTTTTTTTGTTTGTTTCTAAATCATTAGAAAATGATAGCAATAGGCAGATAAAGCAGCTAATGGGGATTCAATCTATTCTGCCAATAAAGCCCTCCAAAAAACCTTCAACAATGGTTTATACACAAACCCCGTTTCCATATGAGTTGGTAAATTGGGTTGGATGTAAATATAAACGGAATACAATGATTCGCAAATCCTTTTAAACCCATATTCAGTTGAATGAACAACAAAGAAAATATATTTGATGTTCAAACTCATAAACTTTTTTTTTTAAAATAAAAATTAACTTGTAATTTCATGGCTGCAACATGTGCCAAAGTAGTTGGGAAAGGGCATGTTCACCACTGTGTTACATCACCTTTTCTTTTAACAACACTCAATAAATGTTTGGGAACTGAGAAAACTAATTGTTGAAACTTTGAAAGTGGAATTTTTGTTCATTCTTGTTTACGTAGAGCTTTAGTCGTTCAACAGTCCGGGGTCTCCGCTGTCGTATTTTACGCTTTATAATGCGCCACACATTTTCGATGGGAGACAGGTCTGGACTGCAGGCGGGCCAGGAAAGTACCTGCACTCTTTTTTTACTAGGCCACGCTGTTGTAACACTTGTCTTGCTGAAATAAGCAGGGGCGTCCAAGATAACGTTGCTTGGATGACAACATATGTTCCTCCAAAACCTGTATGGACCTTTCAGCATTAATGGTGCCTTCACAGATGTGTAAGTTACCCATGCCTTGGGCACTAATACACCCCCATACCATCACAGCATATGTGAACTTTGCGCCCATTACAATCCGGATGGTTATTTTCCGCTTTGTTCCGGAGGACACCACGCTCAAAGTTTCCAAATATAATTTGAAACATGGACTCGTCAGACCACAGAACACTTTTCCAATTTGCATCAGTCCATCTTAGGTGAGCTCGGGCCCAGCCAAGCCAGCGGCATTCCTTGGTGTTGTTGATAAATGGGTTTGGCTTTGCATAGCAGAGTTTTAACTTGCACTTCCAGATGTAGCGACCAACTGTAGTTACTGACAGTGGTTTTATGAAGTGTTCTTGAGCCCATGTGGTGATATCCTTTACAGACTGATGTCGGTTTTTGATGCAGTACCGCCTGAAGGATCAACGGTCCGTAATATCATCGCTTACGTGCAGGGATTTCTCCAGATTCTCTGAACTTTTCGATGATAGATGGTAAAATCCCTAATTTCCTTCCAATAGCTCGTTGAGAAATGTTGTTCTAAAACTGTTCGACAATTTGCTTACAAATTGGTGACCCTCCCCCCATCCTTGTTTGTGAATTACTTAGCATTTCATGGAAGCTGCTTTTATACCCAATCATGGCACCCACCTGTTCCCAATTAGCCTGCACACCTGTGGGATGTTCCAAATAAGTGTTTGATGAGTATTTCTCAACTTTATCAGTATTTATTGCCACATTTACCAACTTCTTTGTCATGTGTTGCTGGCATCAAATTCTAAAGTTAATGATTATTTGCAACAACAAAAAAAGTTTATCAGTTTGAACATCAAATATGTTGTCTTTGTAGCATATTCAACTGATATGGGTTGAAAATGATTTGATAATCATTGTATTCCGTTTATATTTACATCTTACACAATTTCCCAACTCATATGGAAACGGGGTTTGTACATAGACCAGGCCTGGGCAATTATTTTGACTCGAGGGCCACATTTAGAGAAAAAAATGTGTCTGGGGGCCGGTATATCTATTTTGAAGAACACTAATACAAAACCTCACAATAATGTCTGACTGAATGCTAAAAACGTTATGACAGAACGCCCTAAAAAACAATGGATTTTTTATTTTTTCTATGAACGATAAAACACTGAATATTGACAAAATATGAATGTCACCCCCCCTTTTGATTGACGTATTTCCCAATAAAGTGAAACGCAACAAAAATGCAACAAACAGTGAAATATGAACGTGAAGGGTACAAAATGAACCCACCAACAATATGATAAATGTGATGTATCACTAAGCTTTAGAACTTTGTTGTGAAAATCTCCTTCCGCGTCTGTGGAAACGCTTCCCGCCCACACTGCTTGGTGCCTCGTCTGAGCTGCTGTGACGTAGATTACCATTGTAACTAATTAAATGATAAATGAGTTGTACTTATATAGCGCGTTTCTACCTTCAAGGTACTCAAAGCGCTTTGACACTACTTCCACATTTACCTATTCACACACACATTCACACACTGATGGAGGGAGCTGCCATGTAAGGCGCTAACCAGCAGCCATCAGGAGCAAGGGTGAAGTGTTTTGCTCAGGACACAACGGATATGTCGAGTTGGTACATAAAGGGAAGAAGATTAAGAGCTATTCAGTAGGATTTAAGGTTCAAGCTTACATCACACTCAATGTTTTACTGCATACCTTTGGTAAGCGCAGGTGTGAGAAGAAGTTTTAAATTAATTAGCGCCCCGGCGGCAATTCAAGGAAATACGGTAGTTGAAAACATAGATCGATAGATTGTACTTCATTGATTCCTTCAAGAGAGTTCCTTCAGGAAAATTAAAAGTTCCGGTCATTAGAAAACATGAGTGCAAATCATAATGGCAGCTACACTTTACATCTTCCATCCATCCATCCATTTTCTACCGCTTATTCCCTTTCGGGGTCACGGGGGGCGCTGGCGCCTATCTCAGCTGCAATCGGGCGGGAGGCGGGGTACACCCTGGACAAGTCGCCACCTCAATTATCTAAAAAAAAATATTTGGGAATGTCCGGCAGGCCAGATTGAAAAGCTTAACAGGCCTTATTTGCCCAGGGCTGACATGGACTTGAGCTTAGATTTAGACAAACTTTATTGATCTATAAGGGAAATTGTTCCTCTACGCTCCTTCATCTTTGTGCCGGCACGGCATCCCCGTCGCTTTTTCCGTAGTTCCACGGGATTGTCCGGCCGCGATCCCCATAGTGCTGTACAACCTATTCAGTGGCCTAGCGGTTAGAGCAGTGGTTCTTAACCTTTTTGGAGGTACAGAACCCCGCCAGTTTCATATGCGCATTCACCGAACCCTACTTTGGTAAAAAAAGATACAAATGTTTTTTTTTTTTCAAATTCAAGACAAAGTTGCAGAAAAGGAATTGTGTATAAACCACAAAAAAATTTGAAACCTGCTAATCAGATGGCAAAAATTAGAGGGAACATCGTTTTGGGGGGTATCCATAATACGCCAATAGGGCGAAGTTTTTATTTACACGTAGAGTTGGGTGTGTCTCGACCTCCGCCGAACCCATGAGGCCGACTCACCAAACCCCTAGGGTTCCATCGAACCCAGGTTGAGAACCACTGGGTTAGAGTGTCCCCCCTGAGATCCGTAGGTTGTGAGTAGAGATCTCCAACTCCAAGAAACTCTACTACAACTATATAGGTATACTACATATACTCTAGCCTTTAAACAGACCTCCCTTTTAGACCAGTTGATCTGCCGTTCCTTTTTTTTTTGTGCTCTGCCCCCCTATCCCTTGTGGAGGGTCACCCACATCTGCGGTCCTCTCCAAGGTTTCTCATTGTCATCCCACTGGGTTGAGTTTTTCCTTGCCCTGATGTGGGATCTGAACCGAGGGTGTCGTTGTGGCTTGTGCAGCCGTTTGAGACACTTGTGATTTAAGGATACATAAAAAAACATTGATTGATTAATTTGAACTACAAGAAACTACAATACACTACTGGCTCCTGTTGTGCGACGTAAAAAAAATTTATTTTCCAAAACAACCGTCTGACCTCTGCGCTTGCCATCAAGGGTTTTAACGTAACTAAGTCAAGAACTAAGTTTTGTAAAGGGATAAAAATATGCAACCAAATACAAATTATCAATTTATTATTATTATTAATGCTATTTTTCTTACCTGTGACCCTATTGAAGACAAGTAGCAAAGAAAATGGATGGATGGATGGATGAACAATATAAGTTTTGTATATTCTTAAGAATGTATGTTGCCAATAAAGTGTGGATTGTAGAACCAATCTGAAAGATCAGCCAATAGTCTATATAGAATATGTATATTGTAGCGTCCCGGAAGAGTTAGTGCTGCAAGGGGTTCTGGGTATTTGTTCTGCTGTGTTTATGTTGTGTTACGGTGCGGATGTTCTCCCGAAATGTGTTTGTCATTCTTATTTGGTGTGGGTTCACAGTGTGGCGCATATTTGGAACAATGTTAAAGTTTTTTATACTGCCACCCTCAGTGTGACCTGTATGGATGTTGACCAAGTATGCCTTGCGTTCACTTAAGTGTGTGTGACTGGGCCGGCATGCAAAGGCAGAGCCTGTAAGGTTTATTGACGATCTGTACTTCTCCCTACGTCCGTGTACACAGCGGCGTTTTAAAAAGTCATACATTTTACTTTTTGAAACCGATACCGATAATTTTCGATATTACAATTTAAAGCATGGAATTTAAAGCAGAGATGTCCGATAATATCGGACATCTCTGCTTTATATTCACCATTAATTAGTTGCTTATTAACATGCAAATTAGTAACATATTGGCTCTTAATTAGTCATTATGAAGTAATTATTAATGCCTTATTTATGAATGGCCTTATTATACAACCAGTAAACCATTAACTAAGAGTCTTCCCTCAATAACCTTAGAATTATTGCTTATTAGTAACCTTAACCCCTACTGTCCAAATAACTCTAAATTAAGTCTTTGTTACTTTAATAAACAAGTAATTAATGATGAATATGTTACCCATACTAAAGTGTTACCATTCCTACAGTACTGGTAGATCCAATTAATTAGTGTGACGTTGAAGTCATTATGTTTTTAAGGCATTATTTCAACGACATAACCAACATTCTTTAAATATGTTTGTATGGACATATTTGCGTTTGGATATGCGACCATGACTAAAATGGCAAACCATGTTGCAGGCATCTAACTGGCAAGTCACTGTTGACACAGTTTTTGACTGCGGCCAAGTAGTTCCATCTGCGATACGAGCGCCACTTTCTCTTCTCACACTGAATCATCAGTACTGCTACCCAAAAAGCCACTAAACCACATTCTCTGTCCTGTCACATCTGTGTCAATCTGAAACCATCGTGTTTTGTTGTTAACCTTGTACACTTGACTTGACTTTGTTACAAAAAACCCAAAACCGGTCAAGTTGGCACGTTATGTAAATCGTAAATAAAAACAGAATACAAAGATTTGCAAATCCTTTTCGACCTATATTCAATTGAATAGACTGCAAAGACAAGATATTTAACGTTCAAACTGGTAAATAATAATAATAATAATAGATTTTATTTGTAAAAGCACTTTACATTGAGCAAACAACCTCAAAGTGCTACAGTGTATTAAAAATAAAAACTAGAACAGCCCAATAGCTAGAACAAGTATGCATACATCTAAAATAAAGCCTTTTTTTTTGTTAAAAAGAAGGGTTTTTAAGCCTCTTTTAAAAGCATCCACAGTCTGTGGTGCCCTCAGTTGGTCAGGGAGAGCATTTCACAGACTGGGAGCGGCAGAGCAGAAAGCCCGGTCTCCCATTGTTTGTAGCTTTGTCCTCGGAGGTTGGAGGAGGTTAGCTTGGCCGGAGCGGAGGTGTTGTGTGGAGTATTTGGAGGTGAGTAGTTCTTTGAGGTAGAGAGGGCCATTTCCACGGAGGCATTGGTGGGTTAGAAGGGAGACTTTTGTATTCAACCCTCAGTGGAACACGAAGCCAGTGAAGGGATTAGAGAATCGGTGTGATATGGTCATATTTCCGCACTCTCATCAGGATCCTGGCAGCACTATTCTGTATGTATTGCAGCTTCTGGATGTTCTTGCTGGTGATCCCGACAAGAAGTGCGTCGCAGTAGTCTAGTTGGCCAAACTTTGTTATTTTTAAAGAATCTTCAAAATCTATTGCGAGGAATTTAGGGATTTCACTATCTACGGTCCATAATATCATCAAAAGGTTCACAGAATCTGAAGAAATCACTGCACCTAAGCGGCAAGGCCGAAAACAAACATTGAATCCCTGTGACCTTTCATCCCTCAGGCAGTATTTTGTGTAAAGGATATCACCACATAGGCTCAGGAACATCTGTAAGTGCAAGTTAAAACTCTACTATGCAAAGCGAAAGCCATTTATCAACAACACCCGGAAACGCCGCCGGCTTCGCTGAGCCCGAGCTCATCTAAAATGGACTGATGGAAGAATGGCAAATAATTCCACCTGAAAAGCTTCAAAAATTGGCCTCCTCAGTTCCCATACGTTCACTGAGTGTTGTTAAAAGGAAAGGCCATGTAACACAGTGGTAAAAATGCCCCTGTGATAACTTTTTTGCAATGTGTTGCTGCCAATAAGTAGTAAGTTAATAATTTTTGGGGAAAAAATATAAAGTTTCTCAGTTCGAACAATGAATATCTTGTCTTTGCAGTCCATTCAATTGAATATCGGTTGAAAATAATTTGCAAATTATTGTATTCTGTTTTTATTTACGAATTACACAAAGTGCCAACTTCACTGGTTTTGGATTTTTTTTTTTTACATCGCTACTGAAAATTCCATTTAATGTGAGTCATGTTGTAGACATCAACCTGGCATTGCCACAAGTGTACTGCGGACTGGAAGGACAAAGAGAGTTTTGTTGTGTTTTGTTAGCTCAGAGACGTGTTTATTTAGTAAAGCACCACTTAAAAATGTGTGACATTCAGCTTTGTGTTTGACTTAAACTCACTTAAGTTCCTAAGTGAAGTATCGGAAACATTTAGGAGTGGTTGGGTGATATCGACGATATACAATATAAATTATACTGTATGAATTTGGTCGATGATACTCTGGAGGTCTTGCTCCTCCGGGTTCTTGGGACCACCAATCACTGACATCACCGCTTCTTTTTAGATTTTTAGACAGCTTATTTTTTCACAAATGTGCAAAGTCTCTCGTGCTTTTCAGCCGTTGTCTGTTCTGTCTGTCAGGCTCGTTCTCTCCCCCTTGTTTCCTAGATAAATCTACGCACCTGTTGCTGATCTCGAAGCAGGTCCTGGCACACCCCGCTTCGCTGCAGGTCCGCAGGCCACGCCCCCCCAAAGATAGTTTTTAATACTAGCTAGCGGCGAACAACCTTCTGCAGACTGTAAAGCAAGGCTGCACGATTTTGAGAAAAAACCTAAATGCAATTGTTCTCTCCAAAATTGGATTTGATGGTCGGGGGTGGGGCGGAGGCGTGGTTGGGGCGGGGGGCATGGTTAGGAGGGGAGGGATGTATTTACATTTACAATTCGCCAACTATATATATATATATATATATATATATGTATATATATATATATATATATATGTATATATATATATATATATATATATATATATATATATATTTATTTTATTATATATATAAATAAAATAAATATTTGAATTTCAGACGGCACCTATTAAATACACAGTAATAAAAACAAAGTTGTTCTACTATTTGTACTGTGCTTGCTGGTTACTAAAAAAACAACAACACTTTACCTTTCACTATTTGAGTAACCTTTGTTCTGCCATTTATTTCTTCATTTTGCTCCTCGACGGTGTAATATATTGGGTTGGAGTCAATAACCAGGCGAGGTGATGAAGTTACGTCTCTTTACTGTGGGCTTCAGAACAGACTCCCTCACTTGCCGTCAGGTGCCGCAACACCACGTAAATCGTTGGCCAATCAAAAAGCAACCCCGACCATAACGCTATAGCCAACATTCACCAGGAGATGGCAACAGACAACATAGAATCACTCTATTACAGACGGCGTCGCCATGGCTGTAACTTTTCTCGTTCTTCTGCTTTATCTCCTTGTGTGTGCAGTTTTTTATTCAAATCCGTGTATGTTGTAACGTGATTGGGCAGGCAAGCTGTTTATATAGTGGGAAACCGGACGTGAAAACAGGCTGTCCCCACTCAGGTCCGCAAGGAGCTGGAGGGGGCGTGGCCTCCAGCTCCGGCTGAATTTCGGGAGATTTTCGGGATAAAATTTCTTCCGGGAGGTTTTCGGGAGAGGCGGTGAATTTCGGTAGTCTCCCGGAAAATCCGGGAGGGTTGGCAAGTATGGCTGCAGGTCCGCAGGCCACGCCCCTCGCCCCCAAAGATAGTTTCTGCAAACTGTAGAGCACTGCTGTACGATTTTGAGTATAAACCTAAATGCAAATGTTCTCTCCAAAATTGTATTTGCAATTGGATGTGCAATTTTTATATATAAATGCATGAAACTGGGAAAATAACAAGTGAAGGAAGACATGTTACTTTTAGACTGTCAATCAACATATTATTTTCTCATGGTGCCCCGCATTTCAACAATATGCAATAATCTACTTTCAAAAATATTGGCTTTATACAAACAGGCTCAGAGCCTTTGTCTACATCGTAGGTGTCAATCATTTTTAAAAATGGATAGAGTGGGATAGAAGCAGAGCTCGTCTGATTCGACCATGCAATTTTTTCAAACAGTAGAGAAAACAATTATGAACAGAGAAAAATTCTCATACATTTTTTTTTAACCTAAACCATGCACATTTGTGGGTGTTATATTCCATCACGGCAGGGGGTTTGTCCCTCATCTCCCCCACAGACAGATTAAGAGGTACAATTATGTAGATATTGGTCAGGTTGAGACATTTTATACGTACGACTACAACAAATGACTGTATTTGTTGAAGTTATCTGCGGATTTTCTTCAGTGTGCTGATACATTTTGAAATAATTGCATGCACTCGCACGTGAACACATGTGGCTTTTAAAGGTTTTGACGTGGGCGACAACTTGGTGTTGACTTTTTTCTGTGGGCATGCATTTTCCTATCAGCGTTCTGAGTGTGGCGGCTGACTTTCACACCTTCCTTTTTTTTTTCTCACAAAGAAGTACATTTATTCTGTAAGTTTACCCACTTTTGGCAGGTTTATATCAAACTAGCGGTAAAAATGGAAAAAAAAAGTTGCCTTATTATCGAAGGTATTTCCATATATATCTGATTTATGACACCAAAACACTTACCGTATTTTTCGGACTATAAGTCGCAGTTTTTTTCATAGTTTGGGCGGGCATGCGACTTATACTCAGGAGCGACTTACAGTATGCGTGAAATTATTAACACATTACCATAAAATATCAAATAATATTATTTAGCTCATTCACGTAAGAGACTAGACATATAAGATTTCCTCGGATTTAGAGATTAGGAGTGACAGATTGTTTGGTAAACGTATAGCATGTTCTATGTTATGATCCGCTGCTCGGATCATTCTATATTCGTGTTTTGTTCCATTTTTGTATTATAGTCTGCCAATGTTTGCCTTAGTTCCTTGTTTAGTCTGTTACCATGGTTGCTCATTAGTTTTCACCTGCCCCTTGTTTTCCACGCACACCTGTTCCTCTTGATGACTGCCTTATTTAAGCCTGCCCCTTTTGTTATTTCGCCCTCGGTTCCCAATTTGCTCTCATGCAACAAGTGACGACTGCTTTCCATGCTCTATTCGCTAGCTTTCGCGCTACGCTTTATTTTGTTCCTAGTTCTCATGCTAGTTATTTTGTTTTCCCTTTTTGTGCCTTTGTGCCAAGTGTTAGTGTTTCTGTTTGTTTCCCTAGCTTCCATGCTAGCGCCTCTTTTTTGCCTTTTCTGCCTAGCACTAGTATTTTTGTTCTTAGCCTTTTTATTAGTGAAATAAATCCTTTATTTCTTACCTTATTCTGTAAGTTTACCCACTTTTGGCAGGTTTATATCAAACTAACGGTAAAATGAAAAAAAGTTGCCTTATTATCCAAGGTATTGCCATATATATCTGATTTATGACACCAAAACACTTACCGTATTTTTCAGACTATAAGTCGCAGTTTTTTTCATAGTTTGGGCGGCGGGGCGACTTATACTCAGGAGCGACTTATGTGTGAAATTATTAACACATTACCATAAAATATCAAATAATATTATTTAGCTCATTCACGTAAGAGACTAGACGTATAAGATTTCCTCGGATTTAGAGATTAGGAGTGACAGATTGTTTGGTAAACATATAGCATGTTCTATGTTATGATCCGCTGCTCGGATCATTCCACATTCGTGTTTTGTTCCATTTGTGTATTATAGTCTGCCAATGTTTGCCTTAGTTTCTTGTTTAGTCTGTTACCATGGTTGCTCATTAGTTTTCACCTGACCCTTGTTTTCCACGCACACCTGTTCCTCTTGATGACTGCCTTATTTAAGCCTGCCCCTTTTGTTATTTCGCCCTCGGTTCCCAATTTGCTCTCATGCAACAAGTGACGACTGCTTTCCATGCTCTATTCGCTAGCTTTCGCGCTACGCTTTATTTTGTTCCTAGTTAAATGGGTTGTACTTGTATAGCGCTTTTCTACCTTCAAGGTACTCAAAGCGCTTTGACAGTACTTCCACATTTACCCATTCACACACACATTCACACACTGATGGAGGGAGCTGCCATGCAAGGCGCCAACCTGCACCCATCAGGAACAAGGGTGAAGTGTCTTGCTCAGGACACAACGGACGTGACGAGGTTGGTACTAGGTGGGATTTGAACCAGGGACCCTCGGGTTGCGCACGGCCACTCTTCCACTGCGCCACGCCGTCTCATGCTAGTTGTTTTGTTTTCCCTTTTTGTGCCTTTGTGCCAAGTGTTAGCGTTTCTGTTGTTTCCCTAGCTTCCATGCTAGCGCCTTTTGTTTGCCTTTTCTGCTTAGCACCAGTATTTTTGTTCTTAGCCTTTTTATTAATGAAATAAATCCTTTATTTCTTACCTTACGCTGTGTTCTTGCCCGACGCATCCACGGAAGAACAAATCCGCTATGCTCACCAAGCGTCACATTCTATATGTTATAGTTATTTGAATGACTCTTACCATAATATGTTACGTTAACATACCAGGCACCTTCTCAGTTGGTTATTTATGCCTCATATAACGTACACTTATTCAGCCTGTTGTTCAATATTCTTTATTTATTTTAAATTTCCTTTCAAATGTCTATTCTTGGTGTTGGATTTTATCAAATGAATTTCCCCAAATAATGTGACTTATATTCCAGTGTGACTTATATATGATTTTCCCCTTCTTTAGTATGCATTTTCGGCAGGGGCGACTTATAGTCCGAAAAATACGGTACAAAATTTGTGAGTGAATAAATGTGATTGAAATAGTGGCAATAGTATTGCAGCTTCCCTAGCCGTTTTGAGTAATATTGAGCGAGCCAGTCACGTGATAGAGGTAGGAACCGCAGATCCCTTCCCCATCAACATGGCAAATCATGCAGACTTTGTTAGAGCCAAAAAACGATTACTTTGGGACAAATGATCCAGAACCTTATATCGTTGATTCTGAATATAAAAAGCTCATTTTAGAAGCTAATATATCTGTATTTTTTATATACTGTATATATAATACAGGGGTGTCAAACTCAAATACAGAGTGGGCCAAAATTTTTAACTGAACAAAGCCAAGGTTGAACAAATTAACCTTTTCATAGGTACCCAAACAAGTATTGCATTGAATTTTAAACAATCAAGGCTTATATTACTTGATAGTGACATGCAAAATTGAGTTTCAAATAATAATAATAATAATTAAAACATATCATTGGCATATCAATTAAAATTTAAATAAAAATTGAATGCCTCTTTTCTATTTGCAGCCTTCTAAGGTAAATATTAAAATACATGTTTTTTCCACAGGCTAATAATACATTTGAAAATAAAATAACAATAATGAATGAATCAAACATTCAAGCCTTGAAGTAGAAAGAGAAAGTGCATGAATTAATTATTGTTCAGTTTGCTACACTGGTTTGCTTTAACACTGAATATGGAACAATCAACGCTTATATAACTTAATAGTGCTAAATCAACTTTCGAAAAACAAACGAAAAAACATTAATGTTATATTTGATAAAATTGAAATAAAAATGTAATGCCTCTTTTCTATTTGCAGCCTTCTGAGGTAAATATCAATATCAACTTTTCCCACAGGCTAATAAATTAAAATTAAATAACAATGAGGTGGGCGGGGTTGGGGGGTGGGGTTTGGTGTTAGCAGGGGGGGGGGATATTGCTGTTAGTGCTGCAAGGGTTTCTGGATATTTGTTCTGTTGTGTTACGGTGCGGATGTTCTCTCGAAATGTGTTTGTCATTTTTGTTTGGTGTGGGTTCACAGTGTGGCGCATATTTGTAACAGTGTTAAAGTTGTTTATACGGCACACCCTCAGTGTGACCTGTATGACTGTTCGATCAAGTATGCCTTGCATCCACTTATGTGTGTGTACAAGCCCCATATATTAAGTGAATTACAAACTTAGCTGTTTGTATGGAGGGAAAGCGGACGTGACGACAGGTTGTAGAGAACGTTAAAGGCAATGCCTAAATGGCACGCCCCCAAAATTGTTGTCTAGGTGGAAATCGGGAGAAATTCGCGAGAATGGTTTCCCCGGGAGGGGCACTGTACTTTGGGAGTCTCCCGGGAAAATGAGGTATAGCGGTGAATGTGGTGTTACAGCGGAAATGCCGCTGTATAATACCGGGGGGGCCAGCTCCAATGTTAAGTTGACATTGCCTCAAGGGCCAAAGGAAATTATACGGCGGGCCAAATTTGGCCCACGGTCCAGAGTTTGACACCCATGATATATGTAAATATTGCATATATGTTATATTTTATATTGCTACTATGGTACATTTTTGTCTACTTTAAACCTTTTGTTTTCACCCTCATTGTGTGCCCTTGTGTGCATGATCTTTTCCATCCTTATCCTTTCCATCCTTTGTAACTGGGCTACTGTTTGGACAATTTTCCTTGTGGATCAATAACGTTTGTCTAAGTCTTAGTCTAAGTTTACAGATCAGGCTTTAGGGATTTATAGCAATTATAGCATTGTGTAGCATTATTTGTAAGTGCTACACAAGAAATACAAACTACGAACATAATGAGACAATCACTTACTGCGTGACGACTGATTGGATGTTTATATATTTTGCGTGGCGCAGTGGCAGAGTGGCCGTGCGCAACCCGAGGGTCCCTGGTTCAATCCCCACCTAGTACCAACCTCGTCACTTCCGCTGTGTCCTGAGCAAGACACTTCACCCTTGCTCCTGATGGGTGCTGGTTAGCACCTTGCATAGCAGCTCCCTCCATCAGTGTGTGAATGTGTGTGTGAATGGGTAAATGTGGAAGTAGTGTCAGAGCGCTTTGAGTACCTTGAAGGTAGAACAGCGCTATACAAGTAAAACCCATTTATCATTTATTTATATTTATTAGTTAGATTAAGAATGAATCAAAATCCACACAAAGTGTTAAAAGGAAAAGTTGCTGCCTGCCTGTCACAGATGAACAACTTCTAGATTTATGGCTTAATCCTCATATTATCCAGATGAGATGCAGGATTTATAATCGAGGAGAATAACTTTGACGTTAGCTCCCTGTTATTAATTCGCTAATATTTAGTTAAAATTCAGGTCACAATATGTAAATAGAGTATTGTTGGTGGGTTTTGGATTGTTATTTAGAGGGGTTTGTGAGCAAAATAGAGAGCCCCCATTGACTCAATTGTTAGCAGACTTTTTATTTATTTAATTATGACTTAGATTGCATCAACAAAAAACATGTGTTCATGTCTTACATAAGGATTATGAATGATAGACAGCAGCTCTATATCTCATTTTTGCATATTTTCCATTAAAAACTGATCTGCTGACATGGTCAGCGTGCAGAAGCGTGACGTCATCGGAGCCCAAATCTACGGAAATTGCCGAATACATTCGGGGCGGAATATTCCAAATGGCTGTATGAAATTGTGGCATTTTATGATGTTTAGACAGTATTTTCACACACTGTGGTGAATTGTAGTCAGAGTAGTGTAATGTAGTTTATTGTGTGATAGGCAGACATGTTTTTTTCCTACTATTTTAGCGATCGTTGAACTCATCGAAGTTTGTTTACATGTATAACTTTCTCCGATGCTGCCACAGAAAAGCCGTGTTTTATGCCACTCCTTCTTTGTCTCATTTTGTCCACCAAACATTTTTTGCTGTGCGTGAATGCACAAAAGTGAGCTTTGTTGATTTTATTGATTTGCTGGAGTGCATATCTTTGATCAATCCATGACTGCTAGCTAATCGATGCCAACATGCTATTTAGGCTAACTGCAAGGCATATTGCATAATTATGCCTCGTTTGTAGGTATATATGAGCTCATTTAATTTCCTTGACTCATGTCCTCTGTGTATTGTAATTTATTGTAGTCTTCAAGGTGTATTGTAGTTTATTGTAGTCTTTGTAGTGTATTGTAGCTTCTTGTAGTCTTCGTAGTGTATTGCAGTTTCTTGTAGTTGTAGTAGTGTATTGCAGTTTATTGTAATCTTAGTAGTGTATTGTAGTTCATCACAGCTGGAGTAGAGTATTGTGTTTTATTGTAGTTGTAGTAGTGTATTGTAATTTCTTGTAGTTAAAAATAATAACATTATTACTAATATTATTTCTCTCCAAGCACACACACATGTCCAGTCCACTTTGCTGTCATGTGACCACACAACGTTCTCTGTGTGGTGCTGTGTGAGTCATTCAGTCCCACTTTAGAATGTATTTTTGGACACGTGTCTTCTTAAAAATGGCGTGTTGTCAATCAGTCCAGCAAATAGTGTCATTTGTTTCTTGCTGACTCTGCTTCCAAAAACTTTCGACACCGTTATTCAGATCTTCTCTTGGATTTCTCACAATCCTCCTTTTCCCACTAGGCGAAAAATTGCAAGGAGCTCCACAGCGAGGACGATTCGACTGTTATGTAGACTTTATTTTATTTATCAATTATTGCACCAATAACCCTCTGTTTTATCCCCAAGCTTCTTGTTGATTGCCAAATTTCTAGGCCATACCAGTATGACTGCAATAGACTACAGACTGTGGTGAAGTAGGCCGGCTTCGTCGCGTGAAAAAGCCTACAATTTTTGGTTGTGTTTTCCGCTCCGTATGCTGAATGGCAATATACGATATATATCTCGATATTTTTTTCCTTAAAGTAAAAACATAACACATAACAGTCCTAGTTACCTGAGATACTAAGTATGTCATTTAAGACTTTAATTTAGCACCAAATAATAATATAAATACAGCTTGAAATTTGGGACATGAGGTACGGGTGGTAATACAAGAGAGAGAAGGTGCGAATCTGGTAACAAAGGAAGAATTAATTCCCAAGAAAAACAGCACGGGGTCCATCGTCTGGCAGTGGTTTGGCTTCAAGCGGGAAGATGTTGAACAATTATGCGGCAAAAGCATTGCTACAAAACGTAGCAGCACTGCTAATGTAGCATCATTTGAAAAATCACCTACTTGAGAATGAAAAGTGCTTGAAACTCCGTATGTCTACATTTCTGTTCGGTGCCACACCAACAAAATGCCGAAGCAACTATTTCCACATAAATACCAGATGAAAAAAACAGAAGGAGATAACGTCAGCAAGAACCTATTATGCAGCTCATTTTTATTTGACAGTTATTGAAATATCTTGTGTGACATCATGCACAAAAGTGAACTTTATTTGTTTTAAACTATTGTAGTGGCCTTCGGTACAAAAAGTGCACTTTAATTTAGTGTTTTTTTGATACGTCATCTTAGTGACATCATGCACAAAAGTGCACTTTTATTTGTTTTAAACTATTGTAGTGGCGTTCTGTACAAAAAGTGCACTTTATTTTAGTGTTGTTTTGATGTCATCTTAGTGACATCATGCACAAAAGTGCACTCATAGCTTGTTTTAAAATGTCTCTGACAATCTTGCACTTTCTGTTTTGGAAATGACATGAAAGTTAGTGTTACTGCTTAATAACTGTTTAATAAATACAGTTTTGGACAACTGATTTAGTTGTGATTTCCCTCTCTGCATGAAAGTTCAAAATGAGCATATATTAGTGCAGTATGACCAAGAATGTTTTAATCCAGACACATAGCTGTGATTATATGCATCAAGTGTTCATTCAAGGCTAAGTCAAAATATCGTGATATATATCGTGTATCGTGACATGGCCTAAAAATTTTGAGATATTAAAAAAAGGCCATATTGCCAAGCTCTACTTTATCGTTACTTTTTCAGCCAAAATGTATCCGTTTTCCGTTTTCTGTCTACACACTGTGTCTGCCTGTAAGTACTCTGTGGTTGTGCGCTGCCGAACATGCTCACCTGCTCATAAAACCAGCAAAGACACAATTGAGACTTTTATTAGTAGATTGCACAGTATATGAATTGATTAACGTGGACTCCGACTTAAACAGGTTGAAAAACGTATCCGGGTGTTACCATTTAGTGGTCAATTGTACGGAATATGTACTGTAGTGTGCAATCTACTAATTAAAGTTTCAATCAATCAATCAACAGTACATATTGCGGACAATTGACCACTAAATGGTAACACCTGAATACGTTTTTCAACTGGTTTAAGTTAATGAATTCCTGGTAACGTGACGACAGCGGAGGCCATGGCGGACCGGTACTTTTTACAGCCGGTATAGTACCGAATATGATTCAACCGAGCGTAAAACTATTGCCTGATCACAACTTTCCAATTGTTCTCAAAGGAGACCATCTTATGCCCTGTATATTTGTGTTGTTTTTCCTTTGTGGTGACTGTATCGCTGTGGTGAAAGCCAAATAAAGCATGCTGACTCATACCGGCATGCTGTGGAAAATACCCAATAAAATGACGGGGGCGAACAAGCCTTAGTTTAAACTTTGACTTCTTTCTCGACAAAAAAAACTCCCCAAAAACACTTCACTCAAGCAGAGCAGCAAAGCGTCAGACTTTTAAAGCAGTGAGTCCGGTCTATAGATAACCCAGTGTTTCTATCACATGTGCAGTGTGTTACCATATAAGACAGCAATATGACTCACCCTGCTCACTGGCCTACTATGTGGGAAGTCATGATTCATGCAAGCTGCATTCAAGCAGGCAGGGGCCTAAAATACTCTGGCATGTCTCTCTCTCCCTCACACACACACACACACACACACACACACACACACACACACACACACACACACTTGTATTTCTGACCTTCTTGAGACCTCTTAAAAATGCCTACCTCTTTAGGACCGCCCTTTCTAGATGTAGACAGTATGCAACATTAATAATACAAACCCCGTTTCCATATGAGTTGAGAAATTGTGTTAGATGTAAATATAAACGGAATACAAGGATTTGCAAATCATTTTCAACCCATATTCAGTTGAATATGCTACAAAGACAACATATTTGATGTTCAAACTGCTAAACATTTTTTTTCTTGCAAATAATCATTAACTTTAGAATTTGATGCCAGCAACACGTGACAAAGAAGTTGGGAAAGGTGGCAATAAATACTGATAAAGTTGAGGAATGCTCATCAAAAACTTATTTGGACCATCCCACAGGTGTACAGGCTAATTGGGAACAGGTGGGTGCCATGATTGGGTTTAAAAGCAGCTTCCATGAAATGCTAAATAATTCACAAACAAGGATGGGGGAGGGTCACCAATTTGTAAGCAAATTGTCGAACAGTTTTTGAACAACATTTCTCAATGAGCTATTGCAAGGAATTTAGGGATTTTACCATCTACGGTCCATAAAATCATCAAAAAGTTCAGAGAATCTGGAGAAATCGCTGCACGTAAGTGATGATATCACGGATTTTTGATCCCTCAGGCGGTACTGCATCAAAAACCGACATCAGTGTGTGAAGGATATCACCACATGGGCTCAGGGACACTTCATAAAACCACTGTCAGTAACTACAGTTGGTCGCTACATCTGTAAGTGCAAGTTAAAACTCTACTATGCAAAAGCAAACCCAGTTATCAACAATATCCTGAAACGCCCGAGCTCACCTAAGATGGACTGATGCAAAGTGGAAAAGTGTTCTGTGGTCTGAGGAGTCCACATTTCAAATTATTTTTGGAAACAGAGGACGTGGTGTCCTCCAGAACAAAGAGGAAAATAACCATCCGGATTGTTATAGGCACAAAGTTCAAAAGCCAGCATCTGTGATGGTATGGGGGTGCATTAGTGCCCAAGGCATGGGTAACTTACACATCTGTGAAGGCACCATTAATGCTGAATGGTCCATACAGGTTTTGGAGCAACATATGTTGTCATCCAAGCAACGTTATCATGGACGCTACTGCTTATTTCAGCAAGACAAGTGTTACAACAGCGTGGCTTCATAAAAAAAGAGTGCGGGTACTTGCCTGGCCCGCCTGCAGTCCACACCTGTCTCCCATTGAAAATGTGTGGCGCATTATGAAGCATAAAATAAGACAGCGGAGACCCTGGACTGTTGAACGACTGAAACTTGACATAAAACAAGAATGGGAAAGAATTCCACTTTCAAAGCTTTAACAATTAGTTTCCTCAGTTCCCAAATGTTTATTGAGTGTTGTTAAAAGAAAAGGTGATGTAACACAGTGGTGAACATGCCCTTTCCCAACTACTTTGGCACGTGTTGCAGCCATGAAATTCTAAGTTAATTATTATTTGCAAAAAAAAAAAGTTTTTGAGTTTCAACATCAAATATGTTGTCTTTGTAGTGCATTCAACAGAATATGGGTTGAAAAGGATTTGCAAATCATTGTATTCCATTTATATTTACGTTTAACACAATTTCCCAACTCATATGGAACTGGGGTTTGTATATACATACTATGCAAACATAAAAAAGCGTGTTGTGAAAAATGAGTTGGAATTTCGCCAAAAAAGGTCACAATTTCACAAGAAAAGTGAAGTGAATTATATAGCGCGTTTTCTCTACTGACTCAAAGCGCTTTACATTGTGAAACCCAATATCTTAAGTTATTTTTTTCAAACCAGTGTGGGTGGCACTGGGAGCAGGTGGGTGAAGTGTCTTGCCCAAGGACACAACGTCAGTGACTAGGATGGCGGAAGTGGGGATTGAACCTGGAACCCTCAAGTTGATGATACGGACACTCTACCAACCGAGTTATACTGCCCATAAAAAACACAGAATTTTGTCAGTATAAAAGTTGTCATTTTACTCGACATTTGTGTAATATTAGGATAAAAGTTGGACGTTTTATTCAGTAACAGTCGCAATTTTACAAGAAAAACTTAAAATGTTGGCAATTTTATGAAGAGAGTCGTTAATTTCACTCGACAAAAGTCACAAACTTCAAATAATGTTGGCAACATCAGAATCAGAAGAGTTTTTATTGCCATTGTTTGAGAACGGGTTCACAAACTAGGAAAAAGGTCACAATTTCACAAGAAAAATGTAGAATTTTGTCAGATTTATAATAAAAGTCGTCATTTTACTCGACGCAAGTCAAAAGTTTTCAAGTAAAAACGGAACATTTGTGTAATATTATGATAAAAAATGGACGTTTATTAAGTAACAGTCACAATTTTACAAGAAAAGCTTAAAATGTTGTCAATTTTAAGAAGAGAGTCGTTAATTTCACTCGACAAAAGTCACAGTTTTATAAGAAAACTTCAAAAATGTTGGCGATATCAGAATCAGAACAGTTTATTGCCATTGTTTGAGAATGGGTTCACAAACTAGGAAAAAGGTCAAAATTTCACAAGAAAAACGTAAAATGTTGTAAGTATTATGATAAAAGTCGTCATTTTATTCAATTCAAGTCAAAAGTTTTCAAGTAGAAACGTAACATTTGTGTAATATTATGATAAAATTTGGACGTTTTACTCAGTAGCAGTCGCAATTTTACAAGAAAAGCTTAAAATGTTGGAAATTTTGTGAAGAGAGTCGTTAATTTCACTCGACAAAAGTCACAATTTGAGAAGAAAACTTTAAATAATGTTGGCCACATCACAATCAGAAGAGTTTTTATAGCCATTGTTTGAGAATGGGTTCACAAACTAGGAAAAAGGTCACAATTTCACAAGAAAAATTTATAATTTTTTCGGGATATAATAAAAGTTGTCATTTTACTCAACATTTGTGCAATATTATGATAAAAGTTGGATGTTTACTCAGTAACAGTCGCAATTTTACAAGAAAAGCCTAAAATCTTGGCAATTTTATGAAGACAGTCGATAATTTCACTCGACAAAAGTCACAATTTTGATAGAAAACTTCAAATAATTTTGGCAATATCAGAATCAGAAGAGTTTTTATTGCCATTGTTTGAGAACGGCAGCCAACGGCGGAACTTGTGGCAATCGAACCTGGGTGTGATTTTTGAACATTTTCGGGACTTTTGCCAACTTTTCCACCCCACTTCCGGTGGGACTTTGCTGGGTGCGTTTTGGACATGTTGGGCATCCCTGGACTCGCGCGGAACTTGTGGCACTCGAACCTGGGTGTGATTTTTGAACATTTTCGGGACTTTTTCAGACTTTTCCAACTTTTCTCCCCCACTTCCCGTGTGACTTTGCTGGGTGCGTTTTGGACATGTAGGGCATCCCTGGACTCGCGCGGCCGTTTCACAAACTAGGAATTTTACTTGGCGAAATCGTGCAACATAAAACACATATAACACAATATGGAATAACATGAGCTGTAACTGAGCTATCAGATGTTGTTATTTTTTAAATATAATAGTTATAATAATAATAAAAAATGTACTTGTCAAAATGATGACAAAAGTCATAATTTTACTGAAAAAAAATGTCACTATTTCTACAAGAACAACAAGAAAAATGGCATTATTGTGCCAAAAGTCAGAATTGTATGTGGCAAGTGTCGCCATTTTGCATTAAAATGTAATTATTTTCCACAAAAAAAAAAAAAACATTTTAAGAGAAAATATTGTTCCCAATTTCATAAGAAAGAGGTCGACACATTGTGAAAAAAAGTTGTTGTTGAATTTGTTTTGTTTGTAATTGTTTTTTAATCTTCATTATTTACCCCAAGTTATTACAGTATGTCTATATATACATATGTATTTTTTTATTTTTTTATTAATTTGGGCCTGAGGGGGCGCATTTAAATTTCACACATTTGTTATTTGATATCTTGGCCAGAGGGGGAGCACTTTGAATTTTTACACACACTTGTTATTTCATATGTTAACCAAAGGGGGAGCACTTTGTATTTTTACACACACTTGTTATTTCATATGTTAACCAGAGGGGGAGCACTTTTAAAACCGACACACAGTCAATTTGAAAATTCCCTCCTTATTGGGACCACCCTTATTTTGACCCCACCCTCTATTTTTTTTTGTTTTTTTGTAATGTGCTGAAGGCCAAACGGGTCACGGACCACAAATGGCCTCTGTGCCGCACTTTGGGCAACCCAGCTGTAACTATAGTTTTAGTACTGTAGTGTATTCGTTCATCCTATGGTCACATATGGGACGCGGGCTACCTTACGTTAGCATCTGAAGTCGCAAAATCAGCTGTAGGATTTTTCGGGGATGAATAGGGAAGTCCTTCTTTAGCTGCCGTCTTGTTTTTTCATAACATTGCTGCCTTTGCACCTGTCAATGTTTACTTTTGGATACACATTAAATCAACCAAAAAAATCCTGACTTTGGAGCAATGTTCACGCACTCTATGAATTGGGAAATTGTGTTAGATGTAAATATAAACAGAATACAATGATTTGCAAATCCTTTTCAACCCATATTCAGTTGAATGCACTACAAAGACAACATATTCGATGTTGAAACTCAAAAACTTTTTTTTTTTGCAAATAATAATTAACTTAGAATTTCATGGCTGCAACACGTGCCAAAGTAGTTGGGAAAGGGCATGTTCACCGCTGTGTTACATCACCTTTTCTTTTAACAACACTCAATAAACGTTTGGGAACTGAGGAAACTAATTGTTGAAGTTTGGAAAGTGGAATTCTTTCCCAATCTTTTTTTATGTAGAGCTTCAGTCGTTCAACAGTCCGGGGTCTCTGCTGTCGTATTTTATGCTTCATAATGTGCTACACATTTTCGATGGGAGACAAGTCTGGACTGCAGGCGGGCCAGGAAAGTACCCGCACTCTTTTTTTACGAAGCCACGCTGTAGTAACACGTGATGAATGTGGCTTGGCATTGTCTAGCTGAAATAAGCAGGGGCGTCCATGAAAAAGAAATGGTGCTTAGATGGCAGTATATGTTGTTCAAAAACCTGTATGTACCTTCCAGCATTAATGGTGCCTTCACAGATGTGTAAGTTACCCATGCCTTGGGCACTAATGCACCCCAATACCATCACAGATGCTGGCTTTTGAAATTTGCGTCGATAACAGTCTGGATGGTTCGCTTCCCATTTGGTCCGGATGACGTCATGTCGAATATTTCCAAAAAAAATTGGAAATGTGGACTCGTCAGACCACAGAACATTTTTCCACTTTGCATCAGTCCATCTTAGATGAGCTCGGGCCCGGAGAAGCCGGCGGCGTTTCTGGATGTTGTTGATAAATGGCTTTCGCTTTGCATAGTAGAGCTTTAACTTGAACTTACAGATGTAGCGACGAACTGTCTTTAGTGACAGTGGTTTTTTGAAGTGTTCTTGAACCCATGTGGTGATATCCTTTAGAGATTGATGTCAGTTTTTGATACAGTGCCGTCTGAGGGATCGATGGTCATTCAATGTTGGTTTCCGGCCATGCTGCTTAGGTGGAGTGATTTCTCCAGATTATCTGAAACTTTTGATGATATTATGGAGCGTAGATGTTGAAATCCCTAAATTTCTCGCAATTGCATTTTGAGAAACGTTGTTCTTAAACTGTTGGACTATTTGCTCACGCAGTTGTGGACAAAGGAGTGTACCTCGCCCCATCCTTTCTTGTGAAAGACTGAGCATTTTTTAGGAAGCTGTTTTTGTACCCAATCATGGCACCCACCTGTTCCCAATTAGCCTGCACACCTGTGGGATGTTCCAAATAAGTGTTTGATGAGCATTCCTCAACTTTATCCGTATTTATTGCCACCTTTCCCAACTTCTTTGTCACGTGTTGTTGGCATCAAATTATAAAGTTAATGATTATTTGATGTTCTGTTTGAACATCAAATATGTTGTTTTTGTTGCATATTCAACTGAATATGGGTTGAAAATGATTTGCAAATCATTGTATTCCGTTTATATTTACATCTAACACAATTTCCCAACTCATATAGAAACGGGGTTTGTAGTTGCAATGGGTTTTTTTGTATTGGGACCATGATTTTGGTCCTAACTTGCTCACCGGTCCTCATATGGAAGGTGCTTTTCCTTGTTGATGTCTCAAGAGGGGTAGAAATACAAGAACGAACACACACACACACACACACACACTGACACCCCCACACACACACACTCATTTCTCACTTGCGCCGTCATACTCAGCCGCCCTCAGACACCGATAGGATTTGATGCTGTTGGTAACAAATAATGGCAGACATGAGAAAGTTGTCAAAGTAAAGAGTGGAATACAAGATGACCGTATCTCTACTGACGCCTTTCTGAGGTAACACAAATGTCTGCACAACTTTTCGAGGACTTTGATTGAGTGTAAAAATGTCACGGGGGGAGATGATGTGTCTTGAATGACAGTTATTTTGAAACGCTGATGTCATGAGCTTGCAGCAATAAGAATATTCCTGTTGACATGCCGATCCCTGTCAATGTTGTTGTTCTTCATATTAGCAAAAATAGGCAAATGTATTGTTTTCCACCAAAAAGCTAGAAGACAAAATGTTTGGCTTTGCGTTACATTTTGTCGACTTGGCAGTTTCTGCAAAGGTGTGTTGTCATGGTGCTAATTGAAGTAGTTTCCATCTGTTCTGTACCTTTTTCACAAACTGGTATAAAAAAATATTACTGTTGCTGGATGCAGTATTTATTTCTCAATATATTTATATAATGTTGCATATTGTTGAAGTATTTAAGGTTATCGTTTATTTTTCGATTCTATACAGTCTTGAAACCTTTAAGAATATTTTCCATGACATTTATTATAATGCATATCATTGAACTACAAACCCCGTTTCCATATGAGTTGGGAAATTGTGTTAGATGTAAATATAGACAGAATACAATGATTTGCAAATCCTTTTCAACCCATATTTAGTTGAATGCACTACAAAGACAAGATATTTGATGTTCAAACTAATAAACTTTGTTGGGTTTTTTTTGCAAATAATAATCAACTTAGAATTTCATGGCTACAACACATGCCAAAGTAGTTGGGAAAGGGCATGATCACCACTGCGTTACATTACCTTTTCTTTTAACAACACTCAATAAACCTTTGGGAACTTAGGAGACACATTTTTGAAGGTTTTCAGGTGGAATTCTTTCCCATTCTTGTTTTATGTACAGCTTAATTTGTTCAACAGTCCGGGGTCTCCGTTGTGGTATTTTAGGCTTCATAATGCGCCACACATTTTTAATGGGAGACAGGTCTGGACTACAGGCAGGCCAGTCTAGTATCCGCACTCTTTTACTATGAACCCACGCTGCTGTAACAACTGACTTGGTATTGTCTTGCTGAAATAAGCAGGGGCGTCCATGATAACGTTGCTTGGATGACAACATATGTTGCTCCAAAACCTGTATGGACCTTTCAGCATTAATGGTGCCTTCACAGATGTGTAAGTTACCCATGCCCTGGGCACTTATACATGCCCATACCATCACAGATGCTGGCTTTTCAACTTTACACCCAGAACACTTCTGATGGTTCTTTTCCCCTTTGGTCCGGAGGACACGACGTTCATCGTTTCCAAAAAACAGTTTGAAATGTGGACTCGTCAGACCACAGAACACCTTTCCACTTTGCATCAGTCCATCTTAGCTGAGCTCGGGCCCAGAGAAGCCGGCAGCGTTTCTGGGTGTCGTTGATAAATGGCTTTGGCTTTGCATAGGAGTTTTAACTTGCACTTACAGATGTAGCGACAAACTGTAGTTACGGATAGTGGTTTTTTGAAGTGTTCCTGAGCCCATATGGTGATATCCTTTACACACTGATGTCGCTTTTTGATGCAGTACCGCCTGAGGGAACGAAACTCCGTTATATCATCGCTTACGTGCAGTAATTTCTCCAGGTTATGGACCGTAGATGGTGAAATTCCTAAATTCCTTGCAATAGACCGTTGAAAAACGTTGTTCTTAAACTGTTTGACTATTTTCTCACGCAGTTGTGGACAAAGGGGTGTACCTCGCCCCATCTTTTCTTGTAAAAGACTGAGTATTTTTTGAGAAGCTGTTTTTAGACCCAATCATGGCACCCACCTGTTCCCAATTAGCCTGTACCCCTGTGGGATGTTCCAAATAAGTGTTTGATGAGAATTCCTCAACTTTATCAGTATTTATTGGCACCTTTCCCAACTTCTTTGTCACGTGTTGCTGGCATCAAATTCTATAGTTAATGATTATTTGCAAAAAAAAAAATGTTTATCAGTTTGAACATCGAATATGTTGTCTTTGTAGCATATTCAACTAGATATGGGTTGGAAATCATTGTATTCGGTTTATATTTACATCTAACACAATTTCCCAACTCATATGGAAACGGGGTTTGTATTTAATGATAATTATCATTACATGTATTGTATTACGTAATACTGATTAATTTAAAGTATCCCTGTTATATTTGTTGTATTACATATTGCAGTATGTTGAGGCTATTGTATTGTATTTATTTAAAGTTTATTTATTATATTACATAATATTGAAGTATGTTGAGTCCACTATGAATTGGATTATATTAAACAATATCGAGCTATTTAAAGTGTATTATTGTATTACATGATATTGAAATATTTAAAGTGTATACTTGTTATATTACATATTATTGAAGTATTTAAGTATATTTATTGTTACATGTATTGTATGACATGATATTGAAGTATTTACATTGTATTATTATAGTAAGTATTTTGAGGATATTTTCTATTACATTTATCATACTATGTGATATTGAAGTATTCCTGGATGCTGATCATGTGATTCATTATATTTCATAGTATCGAAATATTTTAATATTATTATTACATTACGTAATATAAAATAATTTAGAGTATATTTTAAATGACAATATCATGAACTATTTAAGGAAAATTGGTATGTTACATAATGTATTATGTTACATAATAAAGAATTAATTAAAGTTCATACTTATTGTATTGCATATTTTTGAAGTATTTAAGTTTATTTATCATGACATGTGTTACATGATATTGAAGTTTTTAAATTATATTATTATATTTCAAAATATGTATTTTGAGTATATTTTCATTACATTTATCATACTATATAATATTGAAGTATTAAAGGATATTTAGGATATTTTAAATGACAATATCATTAACTATTTAAGGATAATTATCCTTACATGTATGATGTTACATAATATTGAATAAATTAAAGTTCATACTTATTATATTGCATATTTTTGAAGTATTTACGTATATTTATCATGACATGTATCACATCATATTGAAGTTTTGAAATTGTAGTATTATATTTCCAAATATGTATTTTGAGGATATTTTTTATTACATTTATCATATTATATATTATTGAAGTATTAAAGAATATTGATCATGACATTCATTATATTACATAATATTGAAATATTTACATTAAATTTTACATTACATAATATTAAAGAATTTTGAGGATATTTTAAATGACATTTATCATATTACATAATATTGAAATATTAAATAATATTTCTCTATTATTTTACATAACATTGAAGTATTTAAAGTATATTAGTAGAAAATGGATGTATACTTATTTTAATACAAAATATTAAATTATTTTGGGGATGTGTTTTATTACGTTTATCATATTGCATAATATTGAAGTATTAAAGGCTATTAATAGCATCTATTATATGACATAATGATGAAGTATTTAAATTATATTATTATATTACATACCATTGAAGTAGTTTGAGGATATAGAATAGAATATATGGAATAGAACACCTTACCGTCATTAAACATGAGAGCAGGACAAAATTACAGGTGTCTACTCTGTTGGGTGCAGTTAAAATACGAGACAACCAATAAATAATATGTTAAAAATAAATACCAGTACAAACAGCAAAGCATATCCGAATGGCGCCCCGTGTTAAAACTGTTTTTAACGTTGTTTGTCCTGCTCTTGTGAGACTAAAATGTCTTTCCTGATGGCAACAGGTTGAGCAAGTGCTGACCAGGGTAAAAGCCTAGGCAGTGAGAGCGAACAATGTCCTCTGGGGGAGGGCAAGGGCGGCCGATAATCTTCTCCGCTGTCCTGGTCACCCTCTGCAGGTTCTTCCTGTCCGCAGCAGAACGGAACAGGCAGCAAACCACGCAGTTACACATTACATCAGCACCGGCATTATATAAAAATATACATGTAGTTCTCTTCAATTTGGTTCCTCTGCACAGTGCTTGCTTTGCCTTTTTGACCAGTGCTGAAGAGTTTACAGTCCATGTGTGACCCTCTGAGGTGCGAGTTGCCAGGAAATTAAAGGAGGCCACAGTCTCCACACATGTTCCATTTACGACAAGAAGAGCATGTCAATGTGTGGTGTTCTGCCACGGGTTGTTCTAGGTGTGCAACCCTGTCAGCGCTTGTATTTCCTCTCAATTTCTTCACCCCTCGTGATCAGCCACACCACTGTGGTGTCTTCGGCAAACTTGATGAATGGGGACAAAGTCATACGTATATAGGACGTACAGGAAGGGACTCTATACACAGCCCCAAGGGAAGCCAGTGCTGAGTGGCAGGGTGAAGGAGCATATTTGATTCATCTCAACAACCTGAGAAGCACTGTTGTGATGAAACGAGAGCTGAGCCAGAAGGCAAATCTCTCGGTCTACCGAGCTATCTACATTCCTACTCTCACCTACGGTCATGAAGTGTAAGTCATGACCGAAAGAATAAGATCGCGGATACAAGCGGCCGAAATATGAGTGTCCTCAGAAGGGTGGCTGGCATCTCCCTTAGAGATGGGGTGAGAAGTTCAGTCACCCGAGAGAGACTCGGAGCTGCTCCTTCGCTTGGAGAGGAACCAGCTTAGGTGGTCAGGGCATCTCTTTCGAATGCCTCACGAGCGTCTCCCTAGGGAGGTCCTCGTTGCACGTCCCACTGGGAGGAGACCCCGCGGTAGGCCAAGGACCAGATGGGGGGAGATACATCTCCTCTTTGGTCTGGGAACGCTTCGGGATCCCCCAGGAGGAAGTTGCTAATGTTGCTCTGGAGAGGGAAGTCTGGGGGTCTCTGCCTGAGCTGTTGTCCCCGCGACCCGATTACGGTTAAGCGGTTGAAGATGGATGGATGGAACCTGAGGCTCGTTGGTCAGAAAGTGTTTTATCCAGGAACAGATTAAGGGGGGGTAGAACCAGGAAGTTCAACTTCTTCACCAGGATGTCGGGGATGATGGTATTGAACTCCCGTGCTGTGGTCGACGAACAGCATCCTTACATACTATAGGTATTCAGGAATTATAGAAGTTCCACAGCTAAGTTGAGAGTAGGGGCAATGGCGTCCTCTGTGTCCTCTGGTAAACTGATGTGGATCCAAGTTCTGAGGGAGGCAGGCTTTGATGTTTTGGGGAGCAAGCCTTTCATAACACTTCATACCCACAGACGTCAGTGCCACTGGTCCGCAGTCATTTAAGTTTTTCCTGTTTTTCCCAGTCCTGTAGAGGACTGGGATGATCGTGGCAACCTAAAACAGGGCAAGACTAGGGCTTGGGCCAATTTTTCGTCAGTATTCCTGCCAGCTGGTCTGCGCAGTCCCGGAATACCTTGCCCAGTATGCCACGCGGCCCCGCCGCTTGACACGGGTTTTTAGCCTCCGGTGCCCGCCTCACCCGGTATTCTTGAAAAATGAGCTGTTGCGTACAAGAGGGTAGGTGGCGTTTCCGAAGTGTGGCTGGTCTGGATGACTCAAAACGGGACAAGAAGTGATCGAGTTCCTTCCGTGTGGTTAACGTCGGTTACTTTTGTAGCTCATCAAGTGTTGGATATTCGCTGAGACATTTATTATATTCCACAATATCAAGGTATTTAAGTATATTCATCATAAAACAATTGAAATGACATAATATTAAAGTTGATTCATTTATCATTACATTACATATTATTGAAGTATTTAAGGATGTTTATCATTACATTTAATATGTTGTAATATATAATATTGAAATATTTAAGAATATTTCTCATGACATATATATGTTATTATTCTGAAGATATGATTCTGTTCATAACTTTTATGGGACAGAATTTCTAGGCACAGTCAAGGCATTGAGGAGATCCAGTTTGGTGGCTGCAGGATTAGGTCTCTGCTTTTTGCAGATGATGTGGTCCTGATGGCTTCATCTGGCCAGGATCTTCAGCTCTCACTGGATCGGTTCGCAGCCGAGTGTGAAGCGACTGGGATGAGAATCAGCACCTCCAAGTCCGAGTCCATGGTTCTCGCCCGGAAAAGGGTGGAGTGCCATCTCTGTGTTGGGGAGGAAACCCTGCCCCAAGTGGAGGAGTTCAAGTACCTCGGAGTCTTGTTCGCGAGTGAGGGAAAAGTGGATCGTGAGAGCGATAGGCGGATCGGTGCGGCATCTTCAGTAATGCGGACGCTGTATCGATCCGTTGTGGTAAAGAAGGAGCTGAGCCAGAAGGTAAAGCTCTCAATTTACCGGTCGATCTACTTTCACATCTCACCTATGGTCATGACCTTTGGGTTATGATCGAAAGGACAAAATCACGGGTACAAGCGGCCGAAATGAGTTTCCTCCGCCGGGTGGCGGGAGCTCAAAGTTAAGCCACTGCTCCTCCACATCAAGAAGAGCCAGGATGAGGTGGTCCGGGCATCTGGTCATGATGCCACCCGAACGCCTTCCTAGGGAGTTGTTTAGGGTAGGAGGCCACGGGGAAGACCCAGGACATGCTGGGAAGACTATGTCTCCCGGCTGGCCTGGGAACGCCTCGGGATCCCCCGGGAAGAGCTGGACGAAGTGGCTGGGGAGAGGGAAGTCTGGGCTTCCCTGCTTAGGCTGCTGCCCCCGCGAACGAACTTCGGTTAAGCGGAAGAATATGGATGGATGGATGTTATTACATATTATTGAAACTTTGAAATATTGTTATCATATTTACTATAGTACATAATATTGAAGTATTTTTAGAAACAAGTGTATTGTAGAGTATTTTTTATGTATTTATCATCAAAACAAATACATTACATAGTATTGAAGTATTTAAGTACATTCATCATGAAACTTTTTTCAATACCAAAGTAAGATTTGTTTCCTCCTTACCCTACAGACAACCAACTCTACCGCCTGTTCCACACCTTGCCGGACTTAAACCGATCCCACAATCCATTGCTGTCCGAGCAGTACACAATAACCGCTTCATATCCTGCCATTTACGTCGTTATATGAGCAAATATTTGGGTTTATACCGTAATATGTATACCTTGATTCAAAAGTTGTTTTGTTCAATCTAAAAAATCATGTTTACACGTCTCTTTATACAGGAATATTGTGTTCGTAAATGTAGTAAATTATCATATATTTTCACATTTGGAAATAAGTACATGTAATTTGCATTTTCGCCTGACCACAGTTGGAGTACGGCCCCTTTTACACAGATCTGGCCCTTTCCTACTGTAGTTTGTTAGTGTGCTGCACTATAGATGCCATGTTGGTTGCAGTTTTCGGGGAATACTATTTGGAAAAAGGTAACAAATACTACATCAAGCTATTAGGGGCGTCCCAATCTGACAGTAACATCAGATATTGGTCTAATACCAGCAAAGAACAATGAAAAAAATATAAGGAAAAAAGACAAGTGGAAATTATGGGGACAGAACGAGAACAATATACAGTAGACAATAAAAATAAGACAAAACAAAAAATATATATATTTCACACACATCCACAAACACACATTTAGACACACCTTCTCCTCATTCAATGCGTTTTCTTTATCTTCATGACTATTTACATTGTAGATTGTCACTGAAGGCATCAAAACTATGAATGTGGAGTTATGTACTTATATTCCAGTTTCTTCAAAATAGCCACCCTCTGATCACTGCTTTGCCCACTCTTGGCATTCTCTCGAGGAGCTTCCAGCACACCTGTGAAGTGAAAACCGTTTCAGGTGACTACCTTTTGAATCTCATCGAGAGAATGCTAAGAGTGTGCGGAAAAGTAACCAGAGAATAGGGTGGCTATATTGAAGGAAGTGGAATACAAAACACGTTTTCGGTTATTACATCTTTTTTTTTTGTCAAGTACATAACCCCACATGTGTTCATTCGTAGTTTTGATGCCTTCAGTGACAATCTACAATGTAAATAGTCATGAAAATAAAGAAAACGCAATGAAATGAGAAGGTGTGTCCAAACTTTTGGCCTGCACTGTAAATATAGAGACACACACATATATATATATATATATACATATATATATATATATATATATATATATATATATATATATATATATATATATATATATGTATACACAAATCCCGTTTACATATGAGTTGGGAAATTATGTTAGATGTAAATATAAACGGAATACAATGATTTGCAAATCATTTTGAGGACATTCTCAGTTGAATATGCTACAAAGACAACATATTTGATGTTCAAACTGAGAAACTTTTTTTTTTTGCAAACTAATCATTACTTTTACAATTTGATGCCAGCAACATGTGACTAAGAAGTTGGGAAAGGTGGCAATAAATACTGATAAAGTTGAGGAATGCTCATCAAACACTTATATGGAACATCCCAAATGTGTGCACGCTAATTGGGAACAGGTGGGTGCCATGATTGGGTATAAAAGCAGCTTCCATGAAATGCTAAGTACTTCACAAGCAAGGATGGGGTGAGGGTCACCACTTTGTAAGCAAATTGTCGAACAGTTTACAACAACATTTCTCAACGAGCTATTGCAAAGAATTTAGGGATTTTACCATCAAGGTCCGTAAAATCATCAAAAGGTTCAGAGAATCTGGAAAAATCACTCCAATTAAGTGATGATATTACGGACCTTTGATCCCTCAGGCGGTACTGCATCAAAAACTGACATCAGTGTGTAAAGGATATCATCACATGGGCTCAGGAACACTTCATAAAACCACTGTCAGTAACTACAGTTGGTTGCTACATCTGTAAGTACAAGTTAAAACTCTACTATGCAAATCCAAACCCATTTATCATTTACAACACCCTGAAACGCCACCGGCTTGGCTGGGCCCAAGCTCACCTAAGATGGACTGATAAAGAGTGGAAAAGTGTTCTGTGGTCTCACGAGTCCACATTTCAAATTATATTTGGAAACAGAGGACGTGGTGTCCTCCAGAACAAAGAGGAAAATAACCAGATTGTTATAGGCGCAAAGTTCAAAAGCCAGCATCTGTGATGTTATGGGGCTGTATTAGTGCCCAAGGCATGGGTAACTTACACATCTCTGAAGGCACCATTAATGCTGAAAGGTCCATACAGGTTTTGGAGCAACATATGTTGTCATCCAAGCAACGTTATCATGGACGCCCCTGCTTATTTCAGCAAGACAATGCCTAGCCACGTGTTACAACAGTGTGGCTTCGTAGTAAAAGAGTGTGGGTACTTTCCTGGCCCGCCTGCAGTCCAGACATGTCTCCCATCGAAAATGTGTGGCGCATTACGAAGCGTAAAATACGACAACAAGACCCCGGACTGTTGAACAACTTAAGCTTGACATCAAGCAAGAATGGTAAAGAATTACACTTTCAAAGCTTCAACAATTAGTTTCCTCAGTTCCCAAACGTTTATTGAGTGTTGTTAAAAGAAAAGGTGATGTAACACAGTGGTGAACATGCACTTTCCCAACTACTTTGGCACGTGTTGCAGCCATGAAATTCTAAGTTAATTATTGTTTGCAAAAACAAATAAAGTTTATGAGTTTGAACATCAAATATCTTGTCTTTGTAGTGCATTCAATTGAATATGCGTTGAAAAGGATTTGCAAATCATTGTATTCTGTTTATATTTACATCTAACACAATTTCCCAACTCATATGGAAATGGGGTTTGTATATATATATATATATATATATATATTCATATATATATATATATATATATATATATATACATAGCAGGAGCTCCTGCTAAATATGGAACATTTGGCAGAAATACCGGACAATTCTACAAACTTTATGGCTGGCTCACATCGTGGTCACTCCGTGATCACGTACGACCGCCAGACACTTCTGGATGTGGACATATCGGGCCGTTTTGGACTGATAGACGCGTGCTTGCTAGACCTGCTAACTAGCACGGGAATACTTCGACGGCTACATCCAGCGGCCTGTGAAGCAGGGGAGTATAGTAGCAGCGGGGGCCGTCTACGGAGCAGACGCCAGCGGTGTGATAGGAAACGCGGATGCCGAGCGGGGCTAAAAACAAAGCAGAAGGCTAATCCCCACAGAACACCACTTCCCTCCATCCTGAAGCCGGATTTAAATGGAAGATGCGAGACTACTGGTCTGGGTAAGGAGTCAGTTAAATTAGAACAAGTTTTTTCTGCTTTGAGTGTTTCAGAGTTGGACATGTGTTTTACTGAGGTGGCTAACTATGATGCGTGCAGTTTATCAAAGCAACAAACAAACAATCGGAAAATTCCCGTCGTATCAATTCCTAGATATGGTCGTAATTATACTAAATGCACTGGGCATAATAAACACAACATTATTAATATTGCTACTACGGATAATTTGATCAAAAATTCCCTAAAAAGCCCACTACCTATAATATAGGTTTTTTAAACATAAGATCATTGTCTCCCAAAACGTTGTTAGTTAATGATATCATCAGAGACAACAATCTTAACGTCATCGGTCTCAGCGAAACCTGGCTTAAACCAAACAAATTTTTTGCGCTAAACGAGGCATGTCCTCCTAACTTTACACATGCGCATATTGCCCGTCCTCTTAAAAGGGGTGGGGGGGTCGCACTAATATACAACGAAAACTTTAACCTTAGTCCTAACATGAATAATAAATATAAATCGTTTGAGGTGCTTACTATGAGGTCTGTCACACCGCTGCCTCTACACTTGGCTGTTATCTACCGCCCCCCAGGGCCCTGTTCGGACTTTATCAATGAATTCTCAGAGTTTGTTGCTGATCTAGTGACACACGCCGATAATATAATCATAATGGGGGACTTTAATATCCATATGAATACCCCATCGGATCCACCGTGCGTAGCGCTCTGGACTATAATTGATAGCTGTGGTCTCACACAAATAATAAATGGACCCACGCATCGCAACGGTAATACGATAGACCTAGTGCTTGTCAGGGGTATCACCGTTTCCAAAGTTACGATACTCCCGTATACTAAAATATTGTCCGATCATTACCTTATAAAATTCGAGGTTCAGACGCATGTTCGGCAAACTAATAATAATAATAACTGCTATAGCAGCCGCAACATTAATACGGCCACAACGACAACTCTTGCTGACCTACTGCCCTCGGTAATGGCACCATTCCCAAAGTATGTGGGCTCTATTGATAACCTCACTAACAACTTTAACGACGCCCTGCGCGAAACCATTGATAACATAGCACCGCTAAAGTTAAAAAAGGCTCCAAAAAAGCGCACCCCGTGGTTTACAGAAGAAACTAGAGCTCAGAAATTATTATGTAGAAAGCTGGAACGCAAATAGCATACGACTAAACTTGAGGTGCACCATGAAGCATGGAGTGATGATTTAATAACTTATAAACGCATGCTTACCTTAGCTAAAGCTAAATATTACTCAAATCTCATCCACCGTAATAAAAACAATCCTAAATTTTTGTTTAGTACGGTAGCATCGCTAACCCAGCAAGGGACTCCTTCCAGTAGCTCCACCCACTCAGCTGATGACTTTATGCAATTCTTTAGTAAGAAAATTGAAGTCATTAGAAAGGAGATTAAAGACAATGCGTCCCAGCTACAACTGGGTTCTATTAACACTGACACGATTGTATATACGGCGGATACTGCCCTCCAAAATAGTTTCTCTTGTTTTGAGGAAATAACATTAGAGGAATTGTTACAACGTGAAAATGGAATAAAACAAACAACATGTTTACTTGACCCACTTCCTGGGAAACTGATCAAGGAGCTCTTTGTATTATTAGGTCCATCAGTGCAAAATATTAAAAACTTATCACTTTCCTCGGGCACTGTTCCCCTAGCATTCAAAAAAGCGGTTATTCATCCTCTTCTTAAAAGACCTAACCTCGATCCTGACCTCACGGTAAACTACCGACCGGTGTCTCACCTTCCCTTTATTTCAAAAATCCTCGAAAAAATTGTTGCGGAGCAGTTAAATGAACACTTAGCGTCTAACAATCTATGTGAAACCTTTCAATTTGGTTTCAGGGCAAATCACTCCACGGAGACAGCCCTCCCAAAAATGACTAATGATCTATTGCTAACGATGGATTCTGATGCGTCATCTATGTTGCTGCTCCTCGATCTTAGCGCTGCTTTCGATACCGTCGATCATAATATTTTATTAGAACGTATCAAAACACGAATTGGTATGTCAGACTTAGCCCTGTCTTGGTTTAACTCTTATCTTACTGATAGTATGCAGGGCGTCTCCCATAACAATGTGACCTCAGGCTACGTTAAGGTAACGTGTGGAGTTCGCCAGGGTTCGGTCCTTGGCCCTGCACTCTTCAGCATCTACATGCTGCCGCTAGGTGACATCATACGCAAATACCGTGTTAGCTTTCACTGTTATGCTGATGACACCCAACTCTACATGCCCCTAAAGCTGACCAACACGCCGGATTGTAGTCAGCTGGAGGCGTGTCTTAATGAAATTAAACAATGGATGTCCGCTAACTTTTTGCAACTCAACGCCAAAAAAACGGAAATGCTGATTATCGGTCCTGCTAGACACCGAACTCTATTTAATAATACAACTCTAACATTTGACAACCAAACAATTAAACAAGGCGACACGGTAAAGAATCTGGGTGTTATCTTTGACCCAACTCTCTCCTTTGAGTCACACATTAAAAGCGTTACTAAAACGGCCTTCTTTCATCCCCGTAATATCGCTAAAATTCGCTCCATTCTGTCCACTAAAGACGCTGAGATCATTATCCATGCGTTTGTTACGTCTCGCCTCGACTACTGTAACGTATTATTTTCGGGTCTCCCCATGTCTAGCATTAAAAGATTACAGTTGGTACAAAATGCGGCTGCTAGACTTTTGACAAGAACAAGAAAGTTTGATCACATTACGCCTGTACTGGCTCACCTGCACTGGCTTCCTGTGCACTTAAGATGTGACTTTAAGGTTTTACTACTTACGTATAAAATACTACACGGTCTAGCTCCATCCTATCTTGCCGATTGTATTGTACCATATGTCCCGGCAAGAAATCTGCGTTCAAAGGACTCCGGCTTATTAATGATTCCGAAAGCCCAAAAAAAGTCTGTGGGCTATAGAGCGTTTTCATTTCGGGCTCCAGTACTCTGGAATGCCCTCCCGGTAAAAGTTCGAGATGCCACCTCAGTAGAAGCATTTAAGTCTCACCTTAAAACTCATTTGTATACTCTAGCCTTTAAATAGACTCCCTTTTTCGACCAGTTGATCTGCCGTTTCTTTTCTTTTTCTCCTATGTCCCACTCTCCCTTGTGGAGGGGGTCCGGTCCGATCCGGTGGCCATGTACTGCTCGCCTGTGTATCGGCTGGGGACATCTCTGCGCTGCTGATCCGCCTCCGCTTGGGATGTTTTCTTGCTGGCTCCGCTGTGAACGGGACTCTCGCTGCTGTGTTGGATCCGCTTTGGACTGGACTCTTGCGTCTGTGTTGGATCCATTATGGATTGAACTTTCACAGTATCATGTTAGACCCGCTCGACATCCATTGCTTTCCTCCTCTCCAAGGTTCTCATAGTCATCATTGTCACCGACGTCCCACTGGGTGTGAGTTTTCCTTGCCCTTATGTGGGCCTACCGAGGATGTCATAGTGGTTTGTGCAGCCCTTTGAGACACTAGTGATTTAGGGCTATATAAGTAAACATTGATTGATGATTGATTGATATATATATATATATATATATATATATATATATATAGAGTGCGGCTGTTGACTCAACGCTCAAGCGACTGCAAGGCATATATATATATATATATATATATATATATATATATATATATATATATATATATATATATATATGTATATATATATATATATGTAATATAAAAAAAAAATAATTTGGGCCAAAGGGGTCGCATTTCAATTTCACAAACTTGTTATTTGTAATGTCGGCCAGAGGGGGAGCACTTTGAATTTTTACACACACTTGTTATTTCATATGTTAATTAGAGGGGAGCACTTTTAAAACCGACACACAGTCAATTAGAAAATTCCGTCCTTTTTGTAATGTGCTTAAGGCCAAACGAGTCACGGACCACAAATGGCCCCTGTGCCGCACTTTGGGAAACCCAGCTGTAGAAGCTATCTGTTAATGGCCGCTACAGTTTTAGTACTGTAGTGTATTTGTTCATCCTATGTTCACATATGGGACGCGGGCTATCTTACGTCAGCATCCGAAGTCGTATATATTACATTTTAAAGCATTTATCGGACATCCCTACTCACAACCTACCGATCTCAGGTAGTGTCCCCAGGGGTGTCAAACGTACCGGATCAGGCCCTCGAACAGGTTTTATCCTGGCCCGCAGGATGAGTTTGCTAAGTATAAAAAACCTAAAGTTTTTGATTGAAAGAAACAGCTCTTGTAAATGTTTACTGGATGTTTCAATAGCAATGCTTTGTATCTCTGTAGATCAGGGGTCGGCAACCCGTGTCTCCGGAGCCCCATGCGGCTCTTGGATCACCCTGATGTGGCTCAGCTGCATACTTGCCGATCCCCCCGTTGTTGCGGATTTCAGTGCCTCTCCCAGAAATCTCCCCAGAATAACATTCTCAGATATTCACCCGGACAACAATATTTAGGGCGTGTCATGATGGCAACACCTTAAACGTCCTCTCGACTATGTCGTCGCGTCCGCTTTAATACTATGCTATCTGAGGGCCGGCTGGCCACATCTAGAGTGCGGCTGTTGACTCAACGCTCAAGCGACTGCAAGGCATACTTGTTCAACAGCCATACAGGTTACACTGAGGGTTGTGATATAAACAACTTTAACACTCTTACTAATATGCGCCACACTGTGAGCCCACACCAAACAAGAACGACAAACACATTTTGGGAGAACACCCGCGCTGTAACACAACATAAACACAACAGAACAAATACCCAGAATCCCATGCATCCCTAACTCTTCTGGGCTACAATAAAAAACCCCACTACCCAAACCCCCCACACCCCCCTCCGTGCGTCGGTTGAGGTGGGCTGGTTTGGGGAGCGGGGTTTGGTGGTATTGGGGGTGTAAAATGTAGCCCAGAAGAGTTAGGGATGCATGGGATTCTGGGCATTTGTTCTGTTGTGTTTATGTTGTGTTACGGTGCGGATGTTCTCCCGAAATGTATTTGTCATTCTTGTTTGGTGTGGGTTCACAGTGTGGCGCATATTATTAAGAGTGCCAAAGTTGTTTATATCACGACCCTCAGTGTAACCTGTATGGCTGTTGAGCAAGTATGCCTTGCAGTCGCTTATGGGTGTTTGCAGAAGCCTCATACAACATGTGAATGGGCTGGTAAGCTGTTTGTTACGGTTGTAGAGGGCGCTAAACGCATTGTCATCATAGCATGCCCTTATTATTGTTGTTTGGGTGAAAACCAGCAGACAGTCGAGAGAATGATTGCTCTGATGATACTGGGTAGTCTCCCGGAAAAATTGAGATGGTTGGCAAATGTGATGTAGTCAAGCGGCATTCAAATTAAACTCGCGGGCAGCACTAATATTACATTTTTATATTATTGTGCGGGCCGTGTGTCTGAGACCACTGGTTATTACATATTACAAAGCAAAAAAAAATCTTTAAATTTCAAAAGAGTCTTGTGGCTCCCATAGTTTTCTTTATTTTGTGAAACGGGTCAAAATGGCTCTTTGAGTGGTAAAGGTTGCCGACCCCTGCTGTAGATGATGGTACATATGTAGAAAATAAACCACATGATGTTAGTACATCAATCGAGGAAAATGATCAAACTACAAACATGGCATACTGTAATTTGATTTTGATATTTTTTTATCTTGATAGATTACACACCATTGAGTTGACGGATGAACATTATCACATCATTCATTCAGAAAATATAAATAACGACAAATAAAGATAGAATACTATTAACCGCAACATGTAAGTGTAAAAAAACAACAACATTATGATTTGTACATTTTCAGAAGGTGCTTCTTCTATATTTAAACACAGAAAACAATCTGAAGGTGTCTTTATTTCTATGTTATCGTGCCGGGATTTTACCACTTGGGAGTAGATTTTTCTCCATGTGGCCCCCGATCTAAAATGAGTTTGACACCCCTGCTCTAACCACTAAGGGACTAACTGGGTAGGTCGGTACTTGGATGTTGAAGTCTGCAATAAAGCTTGATTGAGTGATTACTTGCAGAAAGAATGATTTGATCTACATAAATATGGCCTCAACTCTGTCATATCCTGAGATGACTCCGTATGGAGAACATTTATGTTTTAACTTTGCATACCAAGTGGATGCTTTAAAAATGCATATCTAATGCATGCTCATGCTTTGGTAATCGTCTGACTCTTGCAAGTACGAGCAGCATGTCTTCATCGTGGGTGTCTGGCATATATTATCTCCGGATCAATACCACCAACCGTGACCTTTTTTTTTTTTTTAATGCTAAATAGGTTGTTTATCTCGGACATGGGGAATGAGAGGACTCTGCTCTGAAACCTCCAGTGGTCACAGTGGAAATTCCCTCAAAACTTGCAATGGATCAAAGCTTTGATGTTCATGTGTGATGTGAGCCAACTGACAGTTTCTTCGCAGTACAAGTCAATAAGTTCATTAACCCGCAAGACTCCAGATCCAAATGAAATGAATTTAAAGGAGAACTGCACTTTTTGGGGGGGAATTTTCCCTGTCATTCACAATCATTATCAGAGAAATGACAGATGTATTTTTTTTTTTTGTGTGCATTTTAAATAAACGTCGATAAAATTCCGCTTACAACGGAGCCAATGAGAGGTCCTCTATGCCACCCTTGAAACAAAAACAATAAAATAGATAACCATCCAAAAATCTCCCACTATAGTCCATTTACAGTTCATGACTATTGTCCAACTCTTAATTACCGATTCTGATATCAACCAATACAGATGTATACAGTCGTGGAATTAACACATTATTATGCCTAATTTTGTTGTGATGCCCCGCTGGATGCATTAAACAATGTAACTGTCACACCCATGGGATCATGTTTTGTTTTGGTCATGTTTGGTTTTGTTTTTTTGGACATTCAGTTGTTGTTCCTGCACTTCCTTGTTTGTCTTATAGCAAAAATATAGTCCTGGCAACTTCCAGTTTAAATATTAGCTATGATGAGTGCAAACAGGTGTGAGACAGGACAGGGGCGTGACATGAAGACAACGTGAAACTAATGAGTTGCTATGGTTATAAGACAAACAAGAAAGTGCAGGAACAAGAACTGAATGTCCAAAAAACAAAACCAAACATGACCAAAACAAAACATGATCCCATGGGCGTGACAGTAACAAGGTTTTCCAAAATAAATCAACTCAAGTTATGGGGAAAAAAATGCCAACATGGTGATGACATATTTATTATTGGAGTCACAAAGTGCATTATTTTTCTTAACATGCCTGAGAGAGCATGAGGAGGTTGGGGGGGCGGGGTTGATGTGGGAGGCGGAGCGGGCGGGGGTATATATTGTAGCGTCCCGGTAGAGTTAGTGCTGCAAGGGTTTCTGGGTATTTGTTCTGTTGTGTTACGGTGTGGATGTTCTCCCGAAATGTGTTAGTCATTCTTGTTTGGTGTGGGTTGACAGTGTGGTGCATGTTTGTAACAGTGTTAAAATTGTTTATACGGCCACCCTCAGGGTCAACACCAAGTGTGTATGCATTCACTAGTGTGTGTGAAAAGCCTTAGGTATTATGGGATTGGGCCGGCACGCAAATGCAGTGTATCACTCCGTACAGCGGTGGTTAAAAAAGTCATAAATTGTACTTATTTGACACCGATAATTTTCCGATATTACATTTTAAAGCATTTATCGGCCAATAATAGCGGCAGTCCAATATTATCGGACATCTGTAGTTACAAGCTTCGGAATTTGCATGCACTTTGCACGGCCCATTAATCTCTTTTTTTAGATTATTCTACTTTAAGGATTGTGAGAAGCCATAATCAAAATTCTATTAATTGTCGAGCCCTAGATGTGATCGATTGAATGCCTTGAGAATTCTATCACAGACATTTTTTTATTTAAATGTGACTAATTCTGAACCTATTCTGCAGTCTTTGTCACAGTTGGTATGTGCTTTAAATTAGTAGCCCTGCCTGTGTGACATCTCTAATCATTATAGAATCCGTCATAATCTGTTACTATTGTAGTTTTTAGCACTTACGGAAATGATAAAGGTGAGGTTCCTTCTGGAGGTTTTCTGCGTGTTGGTACTTGCAGAATAACTACAAGTGTTATGCTGCAAAAAGTCAGTGTTGGAAATCAATAAAAAAAAAAAAAAATGAGGGGTATTTTATTTGAACTAAGCAAAATTATCTGCTAATAGAACAAGAAAATTCGGCTTGTCAAGACTTTCCAAAACAAGTCAAGTTAGCTAACCTCAGTGAACCCAAAAATACCTTAAAATAAGTATATTCTCACTAATAACAAGTGCACTTTTCTTGGTAGAAAAAAAAATGAAACCTTTTTGCTCAATATGTTGAAAAATATTCTTAAATTAAGTAAATGCTAGTGCCATTATTTTGACATAATGATATGCGCTCGGCATCAAGAAATTATTACTTTAAAAAAGTAATTTTATACTTGTGAATGTTAATGACACAGCTTTGCAACAGTTGATATTCTAATTTCGAACATGTTTTACTCAATATAAGTCATAAAATCTCAGCAACGAGCTGTAATATCTGAGATAATTTAGGACCAAAACCCTTAAAACAAGTAAAAGACTCTAACATAAAATCTGCTTAGTGAGAAGAACTATCTTAGACATAATATAAGCAAATATCACCCTTATTTGAGATATTTAATCTTAATTAGATTTCAGTTTTTGCAGTGTAGCCGTAGAAGTATAGAAAGAGTAAGAGTATCCTGCAAAGTATCAGCAAATACGATATGTACAAATATGATAGTAAAAGTGATAGCAAAGAAGCAGTTAGCGAAATTAATAATAATACAGGAATGACAATGAGCATTTTTACACTACAAATGGAGCAATAAAAATACCAATAGAAATATTGCTATTGATGATGAACAATACCAATAATTTACCTCTGTTATCAACAATACAGGTGTTCAAATGCAACAATACATATACGTAATGATAACTAGAGATACAAAAGAATGCAGAACAATGGAGGGGAAGAAAGAGCTATTCTAGCCATTAGACTGTTCTAATTTTTATTTGTATTTCTTTTTATTATTATTATTATTATTTTTAAATACACTGTAGCACTTTAAGGTTGTTAGCTCAATGTAAAGTGTTTTGTTACAAATAAAATCTATTATTATTATTATATGCAAAGTGACAGCCATTTATCAACAACACCCAGAAACGCCACCGGCTTCGCTGGGCCCAAGCTAATCCAGGATGGACTGATGCAAAGTGGAAAAATGTTCTGTGGTCTGACGAGTCCACATTTCAAATTGTTTTCGTAAACTGTGGACGTCGTATCCTCTGGAATAGAGAGGAAAAGGTCCATCCGAATTGTTATAGGCGCCAAGTTCAAAAGCCAGCGTCTGTGATGGTATGGAGGTGTATTAGTGCCCAAGGCATGGGTAACTTACACATCTGTGAAGGCACCGTTAATACTGAAAGGTACATACAGGTTTTGGAGCAACATATGTTGCCATCCAAGCAACGTTATCATGGACGCCCCTGCTTATTACAGAAACAATGCCAAGCCATATTCTTCGTAGTAAAAAAGTGCCGGTACTAGACTAGTCAGTGTAGTCCGTGTAGTCCAGACCATCTGGTCAACCAACGAACAAGATTTCTCTACAGAATCTCTTCTCTGGTCAACAAAAGCACCTTGAAGACTCTAGCGGGAACTCTCATTCAAATCTTTTTCGATTACGCCTGCACCGCTTGGTACCCCAGAACCGCCAAAACCCTCAAATCTAGACTCCAAACATCCCAGAACAAGCTTGTCAGTTTACTTCTAGACCTCCGCCCCAGATCACACCTCACTCCTACCCACTTCTCCAAAGTGGGCTGGCTCAGGGTGTAGGACAGAGTAAAACAACTTGCACTGAGCCTAGTCTATAAATGAACATTGAAAATGTTTGTCGAAATACCTATCATAGCAACATAATGCCTTTATTTCTTTCACAGAAAAGAGCAATTCGAGTAATTTTTAAAGTAGGATATAGAGACCACACAAATCCACTCTTCATTAGGTCAGGATTACTAAAACTAGACATTGTAGAATTGAATACTCTATTAATGATGTTCAAAGCGAGAAATATAGTTCTTCCGAAGGACATACAAAAGTTATTTGTGTTTACATCTGAAGATGAGAACCACAGAAGGCCGTATGACTTTAAACATCAAAGAGTGCGAACAAATTTGAAACAAATGTGCTTGTCTGTTGTTGGTGTGAAAGCATGGAATTCTCTAAACAAAGACTTAAAGGCCTACTGAAATGAGATTTTCTTATTCAAACGGGGATAGCAGGTCCATTCTATGTGTTATACTTGATCATTTCGCGATATTGCCATATTTTTGTTGAAAGGATTTAGTAGAGAACATCCACGATAAAGTTCACAACTGTCGGTGCTAAGAGAAAAGCCCTGCCTCTACTGAGACAATTGTAGTTGAAAAGTTGCTTCTTACCGGAGACAAGCTGAGCTTGTGCCGTCCATAGCTGGCGTCGACTCCCCTGAGACACTGGCGTCAAGACACCCGTGGACGTACACCTCCAAATATCAGGTACTATTTAACTCACTAAAACACTAGCAACACAATAGAAAGATAAGGGATTTCCCAGAATTATCCTACTAAATGTGTCTAAAAACATCGGAATCCGTCCCAATGCAATCGCATTTTTTTTAACTTTTTTTTTTTTTCTTCTTCTAGTCCGTCGCTATCAATATCCTCAAACACGAATCTTTCATCCCTGCTCAAATTAATGGAGAAATTGTCGTTTTCTCGGTCCGAATAGCACTTTTTGTTGGAGGCTCCCATTAAAAACAATGTCAATATGTGAGGAGCTGTCACGCCAAATTTCTTCCTCCCTACAAAAACCTTCCCCCACCGCAAGGGCATAGAATTGGGTAGGGACGCTAGGGACACGTCCCTACCAATATCCAACCGCTACTGTGTAGTCACTATCAATACAAGCGCTGCCCGTAATGTTTAGGCAATGATTATGGCACAGAAAGGGTTAAATGTCGGTCTCTGCTAGAAGTCCCACCTCCAACCTAAATATCGCTCCGTGATTGGTTGCCACTTTCATACTAACTTACGTGTGATTGGCTGTCCCCGCTGTCACTCCTTTAAGCCTACATGCTAGTTGCTAGCGAGCGGAGGAGAGTGTCACGCCAAATTTCTTCCCCCCTACAAAAAACCTTCCGCCCCCATTTACTTCCGGGGTCATGATTAATACAGACGTTTTGTTAACGCTATATTATAAAAATATAACGCTATATTATAGAAATACAGACGTTTTGTTAACGCTATATTATAAAAAAAAATTCAAAAACAATTTAAAAACACAAGCTATGGGACGACGCATTTACTTCCGGAGTCACGTTTCCTCTTATGTCATCCCATAGCTTTTGTTTGTAAATTGTTTTTTAAATTTTTTTATAATATAGCGTTAACCAAACGTCTGTATTTTTTATAATATAGCGTTATATTTTTATAATATAGCGTTATATTTTTATAATATAGCGTTATATTTTTATAATATAGCGTTATATTTTTATAATATAGCGTTAACAAAACGTCTGTAATGATCATGACCCCGGAAGTAAATGGGGGGGAGGGGGGGGGTTATTGTCGGGAGAAAAAATTTGGCGTGACAGAGCCATCAACATGTGACGTCATCGTCTGCGACTTCCGGTAGAGCCAGGGCTTTTCTCTTAGCACCGAAAGTTGCGAAATTTATCGTGGATGTTCTCTACTAAATCCTTTCGGCAAAAATATGGCAATATCGCGAAATGATCAAGTATGATACATAGAATGGATCTGCTATCCCCGTTTAAATTAGAAAATGTCATTTCAGTAGGCCTTTAAGCTGTACATCAAGCAAGAATGGGAAAGAATTCCACCTGCAAAGCTTCAAAAAATTTGGTCTAATCAGTTCCCAAACATTTACTGAGTGTTGTTAAAAGGAAAGGCCACGTACTGTAGAGGTTTTGGAGCGGCATATGTTGCCATCCAAGCAACGTTATCATGGACGCCCCTGCTTATTTCAGCAAGACAATGCCAAGCCACACGTTTACACAACATGCCAACTTCACTGGCTTGGGGTTTTGTATATTGTCTACTTATATTTTGTGAAATACTTTTCATTGAGGAAATGTTGCAAGAACAAAACGGATAAAATAAGCTGTTAAAAAATTGACACTGCCCATTTTGAGAAAGAGGGCGAAGAATCTCAAGCAGAAAGCAGCAGGCTTGGGCTTGACAGGAAGCCGACCAACATCCTTCTGTTTTGCTTCTGTTTCCAGGGCGTGAGCGGAATGTCCGCGGATGAGAAGCCTGAAGCCCCCATGTATGTGTATGAGTCGACGGTTCATTGTACCAATATCCTCCTCTGCCTCAACGACCAGCGTAAGCAGGACATCCTGTGCGATGTGACAGTCCTGGTGGAGGGCAAGGAGTTTCGCGGGCACCGGGCAGTGCTGGCCGCCTGCAGCGAGTATTTCCTGCAGGTGTTGGGAGGACAGACCGAGAATGGCTTGGTGGTCACCCTTCCTGAGGAGGTAGGTCCACTCCACATATCGTTGAGACCGGGCGCAAACTCCTTTTCATTGAGGGCCACATCGCTGTTAATAATACCGTGTTTCCTTGAATTGCCGCCGGGGCGCTAATTAATTTAAAACCTCTTCTCACTCCGGCGTTTACCAAAGGCATGCGGTAAAGGCAATCATGCGCTAAGTATTTCAAAGGGGAACATTATCACCAGACCTATGTAAGCGTCAATATATAGCTTGATGTTGCAGAAAAAAGACCATATGTTTTTTTAACCGATTTCTGAACTCTAAAAGGGTGAATTTGGCAATTTAAACGCCTTTCAATTGTTCGCTGTCGGAGCGATGACCTTTCACCCGTGACGTTACAACGGGAAGCAATCCGCCATTTTCTCAAACACATTACACACACCAAGTCAAATCAGCTCATATGCGTTCTTGTTTCACATGGCGATTGTAAATGATAGGCACTACGATATAGTACCGTGGTACTATTGCATAAAAAAACTACTATACGCTGTTTGAAAAGTACCGGTTCCTGGGCATGAAGTCACGCCGTGTCATTGCTGGTTTTACGAACAGAGGAGCATGTTCGGCAGCGCACAATCAGAAAGTAATTACAAGCAGAGACAGTGTGTAGACAGAAAAGGGAGAACGGACGCATTTTGGCTTAAAAACTGACGACAAAGATGAAGCTATAACACTAAAATGCCCTCAGGAAGAGGTGCTTTAAAGGGGAACATTATTACCAGACCTATGTAAGCGTCAATATATACCTTGATGTTGCAGAAAAAAGACCATATGTTTTTTTAACCGAATTCTGAACTCTAAAAGGGTGAATTCGGCGATTTGAACGCCTTTCAATTGTTCGCCGTCGGAGCGATGACCTTTCACCCGTGACGTCACAACGGGAAGCAATCCGCCATTTTCTCAAACACATTACACACACCAAGTCAAATCAGCTCTGTTATTTTCCGTTTTTTCGACTGTTTTCCGTTCCTTGGAGACATCATGTCTCGTCGGAGGGTGTAACAACACGATCAGGGACGGGTTCAAGTTGACTTACGTGGAGTGTGTATCTATTAACACAGCATGCTAATAAATGCTAACATGCTATTAAGGCTAGCTGTATGTACATATTGCATCGTTATGCCTCATTTGTAGCTATATTTGCATCCAGCCTTTCCCTCCACCCACATTTAATGCCAAACAAACACATACCAATCGACAGATTCAAGTTGCACCAGTGGTCAAAAGATGCGAAAGTCCCTCTTTTGTTCTGCAAATTTACCGACGATAGCGATGCTACGACAGATTTCACAGAGATGTCTGGATATCCTGCGACACTCAAAGCAGATGCGTTTCCAACGATAAAGTCAACAAAAACACAAAGGTGAGTTTTGTTGATGTTATTGAAATCCGACGTATTTGGTCACAAAAGTGTTAGTAGGTGTGTGAAAACTGTGTGGAGGGCTTATAAATATGTTAAAATACATAAAATATTCATATAAATCATAAAATAAATACTACAGTGGAACTCACCCCACCCCTCCGTGCGTCGGTTGAGGTGGGCGGGGTTGGGTTGGTGGTAGCTGGGTGCATAATGGAGCCCAGGAATAGTCAAGATACATGGGATTCTGGGTATTTGTTCTGTCGTGTTTATGTTGTGTTATAGTGCGGATGTTCCCCTGAAATGTGTTTGTCATTCTTGTTTGGTGTGGGTTCACAGTGTGGCGCATATTAGTAAGAGTGTTCAAGTTTTTTATATCACAACCCTTAGTGTAACCTGTATGGCTGTAGACCAAGTATGCCTTGCAGTTGCATTTGCGTTCAGATAAGAGGTCGCATCCAAAATGTGACCGGCCGTCCGGCACACAGATCGCATGGTGAAAGTCCTGGCGCGATGACATGTAGAAATGGTGTTAGTGACATTGTCATCACGGCACGCCCTCAAAGTTTATGTCTGAGTGAAAAATCAAAAAATGTTTACCCAGGAAATTTCTGGTAGAGACACTGAAATCTGGAAATCTACTGGACTTCACCGGGCGGTCGGCAAGTATTCGGCTGAGCCACATCAGAGTGGTCAAAGAGCCGCATGCGGCTCCGGAGCCGCGGGTTGCCGACCCCCGGTGTATACGTATGTGCAACAACATGAGAATGTATACTCGGATATCACGATATAGTCATTTTCTATATCTCACAAAGACAAACCCGCGATACATCGAGTATATCGATATATCGCCCAGCCCTAGTTCAAGACTTAGTCATTTGCAAACATCACTGCACATCATAATAGCAGCTACAGTTTCCATCTTAAAGATCTAAAAAAATTATTTGGGAATGTCCGGCAGGGCAGATTGAAAAACTTAACGGGCCGCATGCGGACCCCGGGCCTTAATTTGCCCGAGATCTGGTGTCTACTGTTAACGTGTGCACAGGGTTGGCTGAGTGTGTATTTGCAGTTGTAGATGTGCTGTGCTCATCAGTAGAGTAGATTGACTAGTCAAAGCCTTTACCCTCCCCCCGTTTGTCGGACACAAAATCCCACCTCATACTGACTCTTATACACACACACACACACACACACACACACACACACATAACCATCCCCCCTCAATGATATTGAGTCAGCAGCTTCCTCCTAACAATAACTGAAACGTGCCGTGGGACACGCTGTTAGTTGACTGTAATGTGCTGCAGAGCAGAAACGTGCACAATGAAGCGCACTAATTAATAATGATGATCAATTGCACAAACAATAAAGTCATTAGGCATATGTATTGCAACAATAAATGTGTATGTGTGTATATGTATTTGTATATACTGTATGTATATATATACTGTATATATATACATATATATACACATATATATTATTTATACATATATATAAATACATATATATACATATACATATATATATATATATAAATATATATATATATATATATATATACACATACATATGTACATATTTACATACATACATATATATGTATATATACAAGGCCATGTGCGGTATAATTAAATGTTGATTAGTTTAATTCTGCAGTTGGTGGTAGCGTAGGTGTATATTGTAGCGTCCTTGAAGAGTTAGTGCTGCAAGGGAATTTGGGGTATTTGTTCTGTGGTGTTTATGTTGTGCTACGGTGCGGATGTTCTCCCGAAATGTGTTTGTCATTCTTGTTTGGTGTGGTTTCACAGTGTGGCGCATATTTGTAACAGTGTTAAAAGTTGTTTATACGGCCACCCTCAGTGTGACCTGTATGGCTGTTGACCAAGTATGCCTTGCATTCACTTGTGTGTTTCATGATCCGGGGTCCGGATCCTGTCTTTTGTGTGTTTTGTTAGTTTTGGACTCTTTTTTGGGGCGGTATAGCTCGGTTGGTAGAGCGGCCGTGCCAGCAACTTGAGGGTTGCAGGTTCGATACCCGCTTCAGCCATCCTAGTCACTGCCGTTGTGTCCTTGGGCAAGACACTTTACCCACCTGCTCCCAGTGCCACCCACACTGGTTTAAATGCAAAAATTAGATATTGGGTTTCACTATGTAAAGCGCTTTGAGTCACTAGAGAAAAAGCGCTATATAAAATATAATTCAGTAATTCACTTTAGTTCCTGTTTGTGCACCTCCTGAGTTTGTTTAGTCACCATGGTTACGTATCGCACTCACTCACCTGCCTCTGGTTAGTGTTCGGGACTCTCACCTGTTGCCCAGCTACTAATCAGAGGGCTATTTAGTCTATGCCCTGGCCTCGCTCAGTGTGGCGTCATTTGTTTGCTTCACGCAACCCTCTATGTAAGTTTTGTTTATCTCATGCCAAAGTTAGAGAGTTTTTGCCTTGTCCAGAGTTCCATGTTTTCCTGCGCTTAAATTTTGTAGATAGATTAATAAATACCGTAATAGTCCGTTTGCATCCCGGGAGAACAAACCTCGCAGTAAGCTGCGAAAACCACGTCGTGACAATGTGTGTCGCATATATTATGTGACTGGTCCGACACGCTGTTTGTACGAAGAGAAAGCGGACATGACGACAGGTTGTAGAGGACGTTAAAAGCAATATTGTTGTGCGAGTGTAAATCGGGAGGGGCACTGAAATTCGGGAGTCTCCCAGGAAAATCGGGAGGGTTGGCAAGTATGCCCGTATGAGATAATGCTGCCAGGGATTCAGTGTCATTGTTCTATGTTTTTTATGTTGTGTCACGGTGCGGATGTGTGGGTTCACAGTGAGGCGCATATTTGTAACAGTGTTAAAAGTTGTTTATACGGCCACCCTCAGTGTGACCTGTATGGCTGTTGACCAAGTATGTGTTGCATTCACTTGTGTGTCTCATGATCCGGGGTCCGGATCCTGTTTTTGATGTGTTTTGTTAGATTTGGACTCTTTTAGTTCCTGTTTGTGCACCTCCTGAGTTTGTTTAGTCACCATGGTTACGTATTGCACTCACCTGCCTCTGGTTAGTGTTCAGGACGATCACCTGTTGCCCAGCTACTAATCAGAGGGCTATGTAGTCTATACCCTGGCTTTACTCAGTGTGGCATAATTTTTTTTGCTTCATGCAACCCTCTATGTAAGTTTTGTTTATCTCATGCCAAAGTTAGAGAGTTTTTGCCTTGTCCAGAGTTCCATGTTTTCCTGCGCTAAGATTTTGTAGATAGATTAATAAATATGTTCCTACCTGCATGCCCTGTCCGTAATAGTCCGTTTGCATCCCGGGAGAACAAACCTCGCAGTAAGCTGCGAAAACCACGTCGGGACAATGTATGTGGCATATATTATGTGACTGGTCCGACACACTGTTTGTACGAAGAGAAAGCGGACATGACGACAGGTTGTAGAGAACGCTAAAAGCAATATTGTTGTGCAAGTGGAAATCGGGAGAAATTCCGGGAGAATGGTTGCCACGGGAGATTTTCGGGGGGGCACTGAAATTCGAGAGTCTTCCGGGAAAATCAGGAGGGTTGGCAAGTATGCCCGGAAGAATTAGTGATGCAAGGGATCCGGGTCTTTTTTCTGTGGTGTTTATGTTGTGTCACGGTGCGTATGTTCTCCCGAAATGTGTTTGTCATTCTTGTTTGGTGTATGTTCACAGTGTGGCGCATATTTGTAACAGTGTTAAAAGTTGTTTATACGGCCACCCTCAGTGTGACCTGTATGGCTGTTGACCAAGTAGCGTTGCATTCACTTGTGTGTCTCATGATCCTGGGTCCGGATCCTGTTTTTGTTGTGTTTTGTTAGTTTTGGGCTCTTTTAGTTCCTGTTTGTGCACCTCCTGAGTTTGTTTAGTCACCATGGTTACGTATTGCACTCACCTGCCTCTAGTTAGTGTTCGGGACGCTCACCTGTTGCCCAGCTACTAATCAGAGGGCTATTTAATATATGCCCTGGCCTCACTCAGTGTGGCGTCATTTGTTTGCTTCACGCAACCCTCTATGTAAGTTTTGTTTATCTCATGCCAAAGTTAGAGAGTTTTTGCCTTGTCCATAGTTCCATGTTTTCCTGCGCTAAGATTTTGTAGATAGAGTAATAAATATGTTCCTACCTGCATGCCCTGTCCGTAATAGTCCGTTTGCATCCCGGGAGAACAAACCTCGCAGTAAACTGCGAAAACCACGTCGTGACAATGTGTGTCGCATATATTATGTGACTGGTCCGACACGCTGTTTGTACGAAGAGAAATTTAAATCTTATTTTAAAGTGTTTTGAATTTCTTTTTAAAATTTTGTTCTGGAAAATCTAGAAGAAATAATGATGTATCTTTGTTAGAAATATAGTTTGGTCCAATTTGTTATATATTCTAACAAAATGCAGATTGGATTTTAACCTATTCAAAACATGTCATCAAAATTCTAAAATGTATTTTAATCAGGAAAAATTACTAATGATGTTCCGTAAATTATTATTATTATTTTTTTCAAAAAGATTCAAATTAGCTTGTTTTTCCTCTTCTTTTTTTCGGTTGAATTTTGAATTCTAAATAGTCGAAATTGAAGATAAATTAAGTGTAATTTTCCAGTTTTTTTCTCTTTTAAACCGTTCAATTAAGTGTTTTTTTTTCATCATTTATTCTCTACAAAAAACCTTCCGTAAAAGGAAAAAAAAAGTACAACGGAATGACAGACAGAAATACCAATTTATATATATATATATATATATATATATATATATATATATATATATATATATATATATATATATATATATATATATATATATATATATATATATATATATATACATATATATATATATATATATATGTACAGTATATAGATTTATTTATTAAAGGTAAATTGAGCAAATTGGCTAACTCTGGCAATTTATTTAAGTGTGTATCAAACTGGTAGCCCTTCGCATTAATCAGTACCCAAGAAGTAGCTCTCGGTTTCAAAAAGGTTGGTGACCCCTGCATTAGAGTCTCAAAATGCCGGCACCAAGGCGTCCTTATAAAATGCCCAAGCCACTTTACAACTGTTTTTTACAACCAAAAATGCTTTGCTCTGATTAGGGGGTACTTGAATTAAAAAAATGTTCACAGGGGGTACGTCACTGAAAAAGGGTTGAGAACCACTGCAGTAGAAGACTGCTCTAGACTTGAATGCCAACATCGCCCATGGAGCAATGGGCTGCCTCAAACTCTTGAAGACTCAGGAGTTTACCTTATTAACAGGTATTAAGCCTAAATGGAAGGCTTTGCTCCATCATCCCACACCACATGGCCACAACAAGAATAAGCCGGGAGTCTTACAAACTCTAAGGCTTTGCAGATACTTGACTGAGGACACAAGATAATACACACAGGCAGGGCTGCCAACTTAGAGCACATACCAACAGTGACCTGACAAAGACTGCAGAATAGGTTCAGAATTAGTCACATTTAAATAAAAACAATTCTAAAATTAGAGATGTCAGAATATAGCTTTTTTGCCGATATTCTGATATTGTCCAACTCTTAATTACCGAAATCAACCGATACCGATATATAGTCGTGTAATTAACACATTATTATGCCTAATTTTGTTGTGATGCCCCGCTGGATGCATCAAACAATGTAACAAGGTTTTCCAAAGTACAAACTCCGTTTCTATATGAGTTGCGAAATTGTGTTAGATGTAAATATGAACAAAATACAATGATTTGCAAATCATTTTCAACCCATATTCAGTTGAATGCGCTACAAAGACAAGTAATTCAATGTTCAAACTGATGAAAAAAAAATGTTGTTACAAATAATCATTAGCTTTATAATTTGTTACCAGCAACACGTGACAAAGAAGTTGGGAAAGGTGGCAATAAATACTGATAAAGTTGAGGAATGCTCATCAAACACTTATTCGGAACATCCCACAGGTGTGCAGGCTAATTGGGAACAGGTGGGTGTCGAGATCGGGTATAAAAACAGCTTCCCAAAAAATGCTCAGTCTTTCACAAGAAAGGATGGGGCGAGGTACACCCCTTTGTTCACAACTGCGTGAGCAAATAGTCAAACAGTTTAAGAACAACGACTCTCAAAGTGCAATTGCAGGAAATTTAGGGATTTCAACATCTACGGTCTGTAATATCATCAAAAGGTTCAGAGAATCTGGAGAAATCACTCCACGTAAGCGGCATGGCCGGAAACCAACATTGAATGACCGTGACCTTCGAGCCCTCAGACGGCACCGTGTCAAAAACCGACATCAATCTCTAAAGGATATCACCACATGGGCTCAGGAACACTTCAGAAAACCACTGTCACTAAATACAGTTCGTCGCTACATCTGTAAGTGCAAGTTAAAGCTCTACTATGCAAAGCCATCAACAACATCCAGAAACACCGCCGGCTTCTCCGGGCCCGAGCTCATCTAAGATGGACTGATGCAAAGTGAAAAAGTGGTCTGTGGGCTGACGAGTCCACATTTCAAATTGTTTTTGGAAATATTCAACATCGTGTCGTCCAGACCAAAGGGGAAGCGACGGTCCGATATTTAATCGACATTTCTACTTATTATCCAGCCATCCATCCATCCATTTTCTACCGCTTATTTCCTTTAGGGTCGCGGGGGTCGGAAATATATCTTATTTTCCCGCTCATCCTCCCTGGCTACTAGACACTCTCCACGGATACATAGCACCGTTTATCATTTTTAAATGTTTTACTGTATTTATGGGCAGGCTTAAATAATTCATAAAAAGTATCAAAAATGATCGATATTGATTAATAGAAAAAACGTATATTATGATATAGTTTCAGCAATACATGCAAAAGAACCTATTTGCCACATACAACACTGTCCTTTCAAGCTTTTCTAAGATGCTCTATAATTTAGCCTCCAACAAATAACAGGACGTAAAAACAATCTGGCCACAGATGCTCCTTGGTGCCATTTGTTTGCATCTCAATGGAATGCTAACTTGGTTGATTCAGACTATTTTGAGCTGGTAGTTGTCAATCCACACCCAATAACCTAATGCTAACGAGGGGAAATTACAACGACTGTCCTTAGCATCAACAGTTAGGAGTGCTCCTTTGCATCTCTGACTATGATAGTGCAGAGCAGGGGTCACCAACCTTTTTTGAAACCAAGAGCTACTTCTTACTGATTAATGCGAAGGGCTACCAGTTTGATACACACTTAAATAAATTGCCAGAAATAGCCAAATTGCTCAATTTACCTTTAATTAATAAATCTGTATATATATATAAAAAAATGGGTATTTGTCTTTCATTCCGTCGTACATTTTTTTTCCTTTTACGGAAGGTTTTTTCTAGAGAATAAATGATGAAAAAAACACTTAATTGAACGGTTTAAAAGATGAGAAAACACGAAAAAAAAGAAAATTAAATTTTGAAACATAGTTTATCTTCAATTTCGACTCTTTAAAATTCGAAATTCAGCCGAAAAAAATGAATAGAAAACTATCTAATTCGAATCTTTTGAAAAAGAACCTCATTAGTAATTTTTCCTGATTAAGATTAATTTTAGAATTTTGATGACATGTTTTAAATAGGTTAAAATCCAATCTGCGCTTTCTTATAATATATAACAAATTGGACCAAGCTATATTTCTAACAAACATAAATCATTATTTCTTCTAGATTTTCCAGAACAAAAATTTTAAAAGAAATTCACACATATATACACACATATATATATATATATATATATATATATATATATATATATATATATATATATATATATATATATATATATATATATATATATATATATATAGACAATAAATTGGCTAGACTAGATACTTGAGTTAACTAGTTACTGTAGCCGCCTATGTGTGAACAGGCATCCTTGTTGTTGTTTTTTTTGTGACAACTATAACAACGAAATGCGCAGACACCATGAATAGATTAACGTAGACCCCGACTTAAACAAGTGGAAAAACTTATTCGAGTGTTACCATTTAGTGGTTAATTGTACGGAATATGTACTGTACTGTGCAATCAACTAATAACAGTCTCAATCAATCAATCAAACGCCGGAAGCATGCAGCTCAAAGAGGTGTGTCATATCTATCGATTCATATCGATGGCTCACAGTATCATCACACGGTGTTGATATCATTCTCTCTCCCGATTTATCAGTCTACTTTTTTAGCGGGTTACTCTCTTAGCAGACCCATTGCGGAGTAAAGCGAATTGAAGGGAAAGTTTCCCCGGCGCTCCTCTACTACGGTCTGCACCAAAGCCAAACAGCAGGACAGGTGTAACTCTTTAAACTCCTTGTGCATATCTGAATGTTTATTATTTAAATGCAGAGAGAGTTAATACTATTCGCCTCGCGGCGCCTCCCTGTTTAAAGAGTCACCTTTATCGTTAGTGTTGAAGCATAAATACCTTCATATTGCGCTTCACGCACCCTCTTTATTAACCAGTAGAATTGCTGGGGTTTTTTTGCCATTTTTCCTCTCCAAAATGTCATGTAGTCACCGCCGTACAGCGGCACTTAGATAAAAGAACGGTACCGGTACTTTTAAAACGGTACAGCATGGTGGCACAGGAGTTAGTGCATGTGCCTCACATTACGAAGGTCCTGAGTAGTCCTGAGTTCAATCCCGGGCTCGGGATCTTTCTCTGTGGAGTTTGCATGTTCTCCCCGTGATTGCGTGGGTTCCCTCCGGCTACTCCGGCTTCCTCCCACCTCCAAAGACATGCACCTGGGGATAGGTTGATTGGCAACACTAAATAGTCCCTAGTGTGTGAATGTGAGTGTGAATGTTGTCTGTCTATGTGGTTGGCCCTGCGATGATGCAGTGACTTGTCCAGAGTGTACCCCGTCTCCCGCCCGAATGCAGCCGAGATAGGCTCCAGCACCCTCGCGAAACCAAAAGGGACAAGCGATAGAAAATGGATGGATGGATGGATCGCCAATCGCAGTACTTTATTAGTACCGGTGTACCGAACAACCCTAGTCTGCGCTAGTTGTACATTTTAAAACAGTCTTGAATACATAATTTAACACACCTAAATAATCAATCTACATTATTTTACAATCGTCCTTCCCAATCAAGATGCAGCTGAGAATCAATTATTTCCCCCCTCCTCCAACAGCTCTTTTGAAAATATGTTGGACATTGTCCGTCTGTTCTGATGTACTGCTTTCAATGACCACTTTTTACGTGATATTTTACAGAGTTTGTTCATGGTCATTAAGGCCATCAGTCTGTCTCACCACTTTCAAACCAGTGGCTGTTGTGATGGTAATCCTGGCAATTTCCCTGTGTTTTTTTTTCTCAGGTCACTGCCGAAGGCTTCGCCCCATTGTTGCAGTTTGCCTACACGGCTAAACTGTTACTCAGCAGAGAAAACATTCAGGAGGTCATTCGCTGTGCCAAATTCCTGCGGATGCACAACCTAGAGGATTCATGCTTTCGTTTCCTTGAAGCTCAGTTGCGTAGTGAAAAGGACAGCTTGCTGCAAGGCCACAAGGTGGCGGCCGATGCCATCAATTTAGAAGATGAGAGCATGCAGTCAGAGGCCGAAATACCCTCCTCCCCGAGGATGCAACAATGTGCTGACGGTCTATCCTCATTTCAACCTCCTAGCGATGATCGTCTAGCAATGACGATAACGAGCAGCTTCACAGATGGCCGGTTGGACTTTGATCGAAGCAGAGGATCGGACCTGCCGCGATGCCCCAAGTACAGGAAATACCAGTGGGCTTGCAACAAGCACAATAACGACTTCTCCTCACACACTGGTACCTCAGGTTTTCCAAGCACAATAAAAGAGAGCAGCATGGGTGGGGAAGTAAGCAGTCGGGACAGGCGGACTTTGGCACAAATCAAAGTCGAACCGCGGGCTGACGAAGAGGCCGTCTCATTGTGCCTGTCGGGGGACGAACAGGACTTCCGGGAAAAGGACAGTGTGACAGCCATGGAGATGGATAATCCCAGGTCTGTGGAAAGAATCAAGAGAACCAAGTCCCCTTCCTGCCTCAAAGCCTTCTTCCAGAAAGGAGTAGACCTTCCCAATCTGCCCAACACATCACAGCAGCTTTTTGCCAACCTTATCGGCTGCCCCCAGGACAAAGTTAACACTCAGGGAGAATGTAGAGTTTTTACTGGGAAGCTTGGTCTGTCTTTAATATCCCCAAATGAGAAGGACAGTTTCCCCGCAAGCATGCCCCTTAAGTCCTCTTCCTGTGATGAAATCTGCAAACAGGAAGTTGAGCTGGATCGTCGAAGTGTCATATTTTCCTCAGGAGCCTGCAATCGTGTCGGAACCCCAGCCCATTCCTACCCCGGTGGGAATTCTTTGGAGGTGGAACTCTCCGAGCACATGCCAAAGGGAATGTGGCCTGGAGCCAGCCAGTCCCTCCCGACCTCGCAGGCCTTTTGCCCCAGTACCACCTCCACCGACCCCCAACTATTGTGTCGCCCACGGCCAAACACCAGCTGCCCAGTTCCGATAAAAGTGTGCCCACGCTCGCCACCTTGCGAGACCCGCACCCGGACATCCAGCTCCTGTTCCTCATACTCGTATGCAGAGGATGGCAGCGGAGGTTCTCCCTGCAGCTTGCCTCAATTTGAGTTTTCTTCCTCCCCTTGCTCCAACATGGCCCGGTGTGTCAATGTGGATCAACAGGAGCAAAGTGGAGGGGACGCCCTTTTTAACCAAGTGCAGCCCAAGATCAAATGTGAGCAGTCCTACGGCACCAATTCAAGCGACGAGTCGGGTTCTTTTTCAGAGGGAGACAGCGAGTCCTGCGCTGCACAAGAACATGGCCAAGAGGTGAGTGCAACTCTTCAGTGTCATCATCATCACAACTACACAACAACTGAAGGAACCACTATAGCAGGGGTCGGCAACCCGCGGCTCCGGAGCCGCATGCGGCTCTTTGACCACTCTGATGTGGCTCAGTCGCATACTTGCCGACCGCCCGGAGAAGTCCGGTAGATTTCCAATTTTAATGTCTTTATCAGAAATCTCCTAGGTAAACATTTTTCGATTTTCACCCAGACATCAACTTTGACGGCGTGCCGTGATGACAATGCCTCTAACAACCTTTCTACATGTCATCGCGCCAGGAATTTCACCATGCTATCTGCGTGCCGGCCGTACGGTCACATTTTGGATGCAACCTCTATCTGAACGCATACGTAACTGCAAGGCAAACTTGTTCAACAGCCATATAAGTCACACTGAGGGTTGTGATATAAACGACTTTAACACACTTACTATATGCGCCACACTGTGAACCCACACCAAACAAGAATGACAAACACATTTCAGGGGAACATCCGCACTATAACACAACATAAACACAACAGAACAAATACCCAGAATCCCATGTATCTTGACTCTTCCTGGGCTCCATTATGCACCCAGCTACCACCAACCCAACCCCGCCCACCTCAACCGACGCACGGAGGGGTGGGGTGAGTTCCACTGTAGTATTTTATGATTTATACGAATATTTTATGTATTTTAACATATTTATAAGCCCTCCACACAGTTTTCACACACTTACTAACACTTCCTATTAGTGTTGTCCCAATACCAATGTGTCCTGTCTTGGTGATCATGTTTAGTTTGGCTATGTTCTGTTTGGTTTTTGCACTTTGTCAGTTCCTGTTTTTTCGATCCCTGCTTTGTTTCCATGACAACTCATTAGTTTTCACCTGTTCTCATGTCACGCACCTGATTCATTTGGACTCACGCACCTGTTGTTAATCACGTCACGTCTATTTAAGCCTGTAGTTGCCAGGCAGTCAGGCTGGCGACATTCTGTCAAGAAGTGGACTTTGGTGGGATATGTTTTCACGTGGTGCAAAGCGACTGGAGTGAAGGTAAAAACATGATTTTAATCTTAACTCGAAAAAAAGGAACATACGAAAGGCGTTCTCAGAAGAGGTTCAGAACCTGGCTAAGAAAACCAAACTACCACAAAGGCAAAACTATGGACATAAAACAAAACTTGCAAACTATGGCATGAATAAAGAAAAGCTATTTGGAACGAGAAAAGAGCATGAAAAAGAGCAGCATGGATCATCAGCGTGAATAACAAGGGTGTGTAGAGGGTGATTTCGCCAGCCTGACTTCCTGACAACTACAGGCTTAAATAGAGGTGACGTGATTAACAACAGGTGCGCGAGTCCAAATATATCAGGTGCGTGAGAACAGGTGAAAACTAATGGGTTATCATGGAAACAAAGCAGGGAGTGAAAGAACAGGAACTGACAAACTGCAAAAACCAAACAGAACATAGCCAAACTAAACATGATCACCAAGACATCACACAATGTATTTCAATACTTTTCGGTACTTTGATACTTTTCTAAATAAAGGGGACCACAAAAAATTGTATTATCGGCTTTATTTTAACAAAAAAATCTTACGATAAATTAAACATATGCTTTTTATTGCAAGTTTGTCCTTCAATACAAGACAGCAAATTATACTCAATTATATGAAACTATACAAATACATATACATACACATATAATTTAATATCAATTTACACACAGTAAGGTTCTCTCGATACCAATATTTTGGTACCGGTACCAAATTGTATTTCGATACTTTTCAAAGGGGATTTAAAAAAATTGCATTATTGGTTTTATTTTAACAAAAAACTCTGACCATAGCTTGGTATACTTGGAGTGAGAAGGTCTTCAATTATTTTACATTTTGATTAAAAGAGCTTCTAAAACTGTGTCCCTATTAGTGTTGTCTCGATACAAATATTTGGTACCGGTACCAAAATGTATTTTAATATTTGGCTTAATAAAGGAGACCACAAAAAATGGCATTATTGGCTTGATTTTAACAAAAAATCTTAGGGTACATTAAACATATGTTTCTTATTGCAAGTATGTCCTTAAATAAATATATAACAAAAAGTATAATAAATAAATATTTAATATACGAGACAGCTTGTATTTTAGTAGTAAGTAAGCAAATAAAGGCTCCTAATTTAGCGGCTGACATATGCAGTAACATATTGTGTCATTTATCATTCAATATTTTTGTTCAAATTATTAAGGACAAGCGGTAGAAAATGAATTATTAATCTACTTGTTTATTTACTGTTAATATATGCTTACTTTCTTTTTCAACATGTTCAATCTACACTTCTGTTAAAATGTAATAATCACTTATTCTTCTGTTGTTTGGTACTTTAGATTAGTTTTGGATGACACCACAAATTTGGGTATGAAACCGATACTCGTTTACCTGTTTCTCACGTTTACTTGGTGAGAAACAGGTAAACGTTGTGGACGGGTGGGGAGGAGTAAAAAAATATTTAGTCAAACGCTGGACTCCAGGAAGGGGGTCCAGACTGAGGCCAAGGGAAAAAAAACATGTTACATAGAATCAACAAAACTTGCAATAGAGGTAAGGCAGTGGGAACCACGGAGGCCGGCTGCTGCTGGATAATAGATGATGTATTGACATCTATGGTTAGCAACAAATCATTAGTCAAACTCATATTTCCTGAGTTTATAAACATAATATACATTTTAAAAAAACTAAAGATTTTATGATGCTAAAAATATTGATGTAATTATAGTAGTATCGACTAGATACTCTCCTGTACTTTGTATCATTACAGTGGATCCATCAATGGCATTTGACGCCGGTGAGCTACGGTTTGCAGTGAAGCATGTTTAGCTTTTCCTCGATCTGCAGGGATGATACTTGTAAGAAACTCACTTTGTCGCCATGGAGACAAGGATTAGTGATTTAGAAGTAGCTAAAACACTGCAGACTGTGGATGGACTTTAGCCACTAGCTAGCTAGCCATGTCTTAAAGCAGTGGTCCGATTGGTACCGGGCCACAGAATTCTTTTTTAATTAATTTTGATTATTTTTTATTAAAACAACATAAAAAACACAAGATACACTTACAATTAGTGCACCCACCCAAAAAAAACCTCCCTTTTTCATGACAAAGGGAAAGGTAAAAAAAAATGTGTGTAAGAAGGAAACATCAAAGAACATTAAAGACATTAAAGCTGCGGATACAACCAGCCACTTCTACATACAGCTATGAATAAAAACTAAAAGAAACATATACACTGTGGTGGCCTCTGCGGTGTTCCACGCCATCGTCTGCTGGGGTGGAGGGAGCGTGGCCAGAGACAGGAGCAGACCCAACAAGGCAACCAAGAGAGCCGCCAACCAACTCTCGGCCAGTGTCCGGTTTATCGTTAGTTTTTAAGCCAAAATGCGTCCGTTCTCCCTTTTCTGCGTACACAATGTGTCTGCTTGTAAGTACTCCGTGATTGTGCGCTGCCAAACATGCTCCTCTGCTCGTAAAACCAGCAATGACACGACGTGACAACGACGGTGGCTGGGGGACCAGTACTTTTTAGAGCAGGGGGGGTCAAACTCATTTTAGATTGGGGCCCACAAGGAGAAGAATCTACTCCCAAGTGGGCCGGACTGGTAAAATCATTGCACAATAACTTTTAAAAAAAAGGACAACTCCAGATTGTTTTCTTTTTTTTTTAAAAGAACAAGTGCATTCTGAAAAATGTACAAATTATAATGTTGTTTTTTTAACTTACATGTTGTGTTTATTCGTATTTTTTATTTTTTTTTGTTGTTTTTTTATACTTCCTGAATAAATTATGTGATAATGTTCATCAACTGATTGGTGTTCATTTTCAATCTATCAAGATAAATAAAATAATAGAAATAAAACAATAATACAAATTACAGGATGTTATTTATGTAGTTTGATCATTTCCCTTGACTTTTGCACCGACATCATGTGGTTTATTTATTTATTTTTTTACGTATGTAGCATCATCTACAAAGACACAAATAATTGCTATTGCGACATCTAGTGGACACATTTAGAACAGCTGTTTCTTTCATTCAAACATTCCTGCAAATTTTTATACTTGGCAAACTCGTCCCACGAGACGAATAAAATCTGTTAACGGGCCTGATCCGGCCCGCGGGCCGTACGTTTGACACCCTTGTTTTAGAGGATAGTACCGAACATTATTCATTAGTATTACGGTGACTAATACCGGTATACCGTACAACCCTATTCCCTATGCTCCTAAAACACGCCATACGCGCTAAAACCGACATCGTTTTAACATAAACTTGAACGGGAACTCAAATCTCTACGTAGTCAATGTAACTTTAAAATCTGCGATGCACTGAGACCACAGGAAGTGAAGAGCGAAGCGGCAAGGGAGCATTCTTTTTCCCCGGATTTGTTGAGAAGAGTTGTCGTACATCAATCGCGGTAGCATGTTTTGTTTTTTTTTGCTTTATGCATGATTTTAGCTGTTTGAAAAATGACCAGATCCGTGAATTTTGATAATTGGAAGTAGAGATGTCCGATAATATCGGACTGCCGTGTTAGATCGGAATCTGGGTATAACGTGGTTTGTGGAGCTCCCCCTGGTGTTGTGGTTATGGCGGTCATTTACGTTTTGGAAGTAGTTTGACATGTTCTCCGGTATCAGGGAGGTGTAGCGGATTTTATAGACTAGGCTCAGTGCAAGTTATTTTACTCTGTCCTCCACCCTGAGCTAGCCCACTTTGGAGAAGTGGGTCGGAGTGAGGTGTGATCTGGGGTGGAGGTCTAGAAGTAACCTGAATCTGGGATGTTTGGAGTCAAGATAGGTGATTTGATGCAATCTAAAATAATGTTGTGATCAAAGATATCGAAGGCAGTGCTGAGATCAAGCAGTGGCAATATCCGAATCATCCATTTTCTACCGCTTATTCCCTTTGGGGTCGCGGGGGGTCCTGGTGCCTTTCTAAGCTACAATCGGGCAGAAGGTGGCGTACACCCTGGACAATTCAGGGCCAACACAGATAGACGGACAACATTCACAATCACATTCACACAGTAGGGCCAATTTTTAGTGTTGCCAATCAACCTATCCCAAGGTGCATGTCTTTGGAAGTGGGAGGAAGCTGGAGTATCCGGAGGGAACCCACGCAGTCACGGGGAGAACATACAAACTCTACACAGAAAGATCCTGAGCCCGGGATTGAACCCAGGACTACTCAGGACCTTCGTATTGTGAGGCAAACACACTAACCAGTCTTCCAACCACCGTGCTGCCCATATCCGAATCAGAAGTACTGGAAATTCAGATTTTCAGCACAATCCCATTTGAGATCAGACAAACATTACAGGGAGAAAGAAAAAGGATCACTGATGGGTCTGCCAACTTCCGGCGCCCCTTATAAAAAAAGGTGAGAAACAGGTAAACGGGGGGGGAGGGATTAAAAAAAATATTCAGTCAAAGGCTGGACTTCAGGGAGGAGGTCCAGATTGAGGCCAAGGAAAAATAAAATGTTACATAGAATCAACAAAACTTGCAACAGAGGTGAGGCAGTGGGAACTACGGAGGCCGGCTGCTGCTGGATAATAGATGACGTATTGACATCTATGGTTAGCAACAAATCATTAGTCAAACTCATATTTCCTGAGTTTATAAACATAATATACATTTAAAAAAAACAAAAGATTTTGTGATGCTAAAAAATCTTGATGTAATTATAGTAGTATCGACTAGATACGCTCCTGTATTTGGTATCATTACAGTGAATCCACCAATGACATTTGTTTACATTGTGACGCCGGTGAGCTAGTTTGCAGTGAAGAATGTTTAGCTTTTCCTCGATCTGAATGGATGATACTTGTAAGAAACTCACTTAGTCGCAATGGAGACAAGGATTAGTGATTTAGAAGTAGCTAACACACTGCAGACTACGGATAGACTTTACCCACTAGCTAGCATGCCATGTCTTAAAGAACCTCTTCCTGAGGGCGTTTTAGTGTTATAAATAGATTAGATAGTACTTTATTTATTCCTTCAAGAGAGTTCCTTCAGGAAAATTAAAATTTTCAGCACAATCCCATTCAAGATCAGACAAACATTACAGGGAGACAGAACAGGATCGCTGACGGGTCTGCCGGCTTCCAGCGCCCCTTACAAAAAAGGTGAGATACAGGTAAACAAGTGGGGGGGAAATGGGAGAAAAAAATTGAATATTGAAATCAAATTTAAAAATCGGTCTAAGCCTGGGCCCTAGAGAGGGGGTCCAGACTGAGGCCAAGGGAAAAAAACAACAACAACTCATAGCCAGAGTACACATCCCTCTCACATGTGTGTAAGAGGGAAACATCAAAGAACATTAAAGACATTAAAGCTGCGGATACAACCAGCCACTTATACATACAGCTATGAATAAAAACTAAAAGAAACATATACACTGTGGTGGCCTCTGCGGTGTTCCACATCATCGTCTGCTGGGGTGGAGGGAGCGTGGCCAGAGACAGGAGCAGACCCAACAAAGCAACCAAGAGAGCCGCCAACCAACTCTCGGCCAGTGTCCAGTTTATCGTTAGTTTTTAAGCCAAAATGCGTCCGTTCGCCCTTTTCTGCGTACACAATGTGTCTGCTTGTAAGTACTCCGTGATTGTGCGCTGCCGAACATGCTCCTCTGCTCGTCAAACCAGCAATGACACGACGTGACAACGACGGTGGCTGGGTACCAGTACTTTTTAGAGCAGGGGGGTCAAACTCATTTTAGATCGGGGCCCACAAGGAGAAGAATCTACTCCCAAGTGGGCCGGACTGGTAAAATCATTGCACGATAACTTTAAAAAAAAAAGGCAACTCCAGATTGTTTTATTTTTTTTTAAAAAGAACAAGTACATTCTGAAAAATGTACAAATTATAATGTTGTTGTTTTTAACTTACATGTTGTGTTCATTCGTATTTTTAATTTTTTTTGTCTTTTTTTTATACTTCCTGAATAAATTTTGTGATAATGTTCATCAACTAATTGGTGTTCATTTTCAATCTATCAAGATAAAAAAAATAATAGAAATAAAACAATAATACAAATTACAGGATGTTATTTATGTAGTTTGATCATTTCCCTCGACTTTTGCACCGACATCATGTGGTTTATTTTTTTTTTCTTTACGTATGTAGCATCATCTACAAAGACACAAATAATTGCTATTGCGACATCTAGTGGACACATTTAGAACAGCTGTTTCTTTCATTCAAACATTTCTGCAAATTTTTATACTTGGCAAACTCGTCCCACGAGCCGAATAAAATCTGTTCACGGGCCTGATCAGGCCCGCGGGCCGTATGTTTGACACCCTTGTTTTAGAGGATAGTACCGAAAAAATTGTATTACTATCACGGTTACTAATACCGGTATACCGTACAACCCTATTCCCTATGCTCCTAAAAAACGCTATACGCGCTAAAACAGGAACTCAAATCTCTCCGTAGTCAATGGAACTTTAAAATCTGCGATTCACTGAGACCACAGGAAGTGAAGAGCAAAGCGGCAAGGGAGCATTCTTTTTCCCCAGATTTGTTGAGAAGAGTTGTCGTACATCAATGGGTAGCATGTTTGTTTGTTTTTTTCGCTTTATGCATGATTTTAGCTGTTTGAAAAATGACCAGATCCGTGAATTTTAATAATTGGAAGTAGAGCTGTCCGATAATATCGGACTGCCGTGTTAGATCGGAATCTGGGTTTAACGTGGTTTTGTGGAGCTACCCCTGGTGTTGTGGTTATGGCGGTCATTTACGTTTTGGAAGTAGTTTGACATGTACTTCGGTATCAGGGAAGCGTAGCGGATTTTATAGACTAGGCTCAGTGCAAGTTGTTTCACTCTGTCCTCCACCCTGAGCCAGCCCACTTTGGAAAAGTGGGTAGGAGTGAGGTGTGATCTGGGGTGGAGGTCTAGAAGTAACCTGAATAGCTTGTTCTGGGATGTTTGGAGTCCAGATAGGTGATTTGATGCGATCTAAAATAATGTTGTGATCAAAGATATCGAAGGCAGTGCTGAGATCAAGCAGTGGCAATATCCGAATCATCCATCCATCCATTTTCTACTGCTTATTCCCTTTCGGCTCGCGGGGGGCGCTGGTGCCTATCTCAGCTACAATCGGGCAGAAGGTGGCGTACACCCTGGACAAGTCAGGGCCAACACAGATGGACAGACCACATTCACACTCACATTCACACACTAGGGCCAATTTTTAGTGTTGCCAATCAACCTATCCCCAGGTGCATGTCTTTGGAAGTGGGAGGAAGCCGGAGTATCCGGAGGGAACCCACGCAGTCAAGGGGAGAACATGCAAACTCCACACAGAAAGATCCTGAGCCCGGGATCGAACCCAGGACTACTCAGGACCTTCGTATTGTGAGGCAAACGCACTAACCCGTCTTCCAACCACCGTGCTGCCCATATCCGAATCAGAAGTACTTTATTAATCCCCGAGAGGAAATTGAGATTTTCAGCACAATCCCATTCTAGATCAGACAAACATTACAGGGAGACAGAAAAAGGATCGCTGACGGGTCAGCCAACTTCCGGCGGCCCTTATAAAAAAAAGGTGAGGAACGGGTAAACATTGCGGACGGGTGGGGGAGAGTAAAAAAATATTCAGTCAAAGGCTGGACTCCAGGAAGGGGTCCAGACTGAGGCCAAGGGGGAAAAAAAACATGTTACATAGAATCAACAAAACTTGCAACAGAGGAGAGGCAGTGGGAACTACGGAGGCCGGCTGCTGCTGGATAATAGATGACGTATTGACATCCATGGTTAGCAAAAAATCATTAGTCACTTTTGCAAGGGCCATCTCACTAGAGTGATTTGTGCTGAACCCTCACTGAAAAAAATCTAAATGATTGTTAGACATTAGGGCTGAGAATCTTTGGGTTTCCCACGATTCGATTCAATGTCGATTCTTGGGGTCACGATTTGATAATATCTCGATTTTTTCGATTCGATTCTCGATTCAAAAACGATATTTTTCCGATTCAAAACGATTCTGTATTCATTCAATACATAGGATTTCAGCAGGATCTACCCCAGTCTGCTGGCATGCTAGCAGAGTAGTAGATTTAAAAAAAAAAAAAAGCTTTTATTATTGTAAAGGACAATGTTTTATCAACTGATTGCAATATTGTAAATTTGTTTTAACTATTAAACGAACCAAAAATATGACTTATTTGATCTTTGTGAAGACATTGGACACAGTGTGTTGTCAAGCTTATGAGATGCGATGCAAGTGACACTATTGTTCTTTTTTTTTTTTTATAAATATCTAATGATAATGTCAATGAGGGGATTTTTAATCACTGCTATGCTGAAATTGTAACTAATATTGATACTGTTGTTGATAATATTCATTTTTGTTTCACTACTTTTGGTTTGTTCTGTGTCGTGTTTGTGTCTCCTCTCAATTGCTCTGTTTATTGCAGTTCTGAGTGTTGCTGGGTCAGGTTTGGTTTTGGAATTGGATTGCATTGTTATGGTATTGCTGTGTAGTGGTTTGTTGGATTAATAAAAAATAAATTAATTAATAAATAAATAGATTTTTTAAAAATGAGAATCGATTCTGAATCGCACAACGCATTCAATTCGAACCGATTTTTTTCCCACACCCCTATTAGACACCAAGTATTAAGTTGCTGTGCCACCATTTTTTGAAGATTTTTGAGGTTCAGACTTAGTTTAGGTTTCCATGTACTGGTATTTAGGTAGCATATCGGTTGAAAACGGTAGCTTTCCCGAGAGCAGAGGTATAATTGATTGTGGATTCTATTAACATTTTGTTGTAGTTAAATTCAGCTGTGACTGGTTCAGTGCCAATATTCCTGGCATCCCCTGCTACCTGTGCAGGTACAGTAAAGCGAGATACTTGAATTCCATTTCTAATTTTCCACTTCCTTCTTTGTTTGACTGTGTTCTCCCTGAGCTGCAGTGGCTGCACTAGTCAGAGACGAGCGAGCGCTGCAGTTCTTTCATCTCTGCCAAACCTTCTCGCCGTCTTCCTCTGGCTCTGCTTGCCTTGTTACACCACGGTGGGGGATCCACCTCTGATGTTTTCATCACTAGGTTCGCCATTACCGGAAGGGAGGGAGACCAGCTCATTGCACCTGCACACACTGAGGACAAGGAGAAACATGTTGTCCGGAAGAATCTATCCCATTAATGAATTAGTTTTGGCCTATGTGTAGGTGCTACTGGCTCCAGGAATCCCCTGCTATTGATTTGCATGATGTTGACAAGTTGTTGCCCCTCCTCCATCTGCTACGCTGGCACCTTTCCAGGCACTAAGCACACATGCAGTCTTCTTGGATCATCCCTATGTGAGAGTGCACTTCTTGCATGAGCTTATGAATCAGAGGGACACGTTTATTGTTTCTCTTCTGCCATCTTGTGGTCAAATTGTCACTCACACAAGCAAAAATAGCTCCAGAGTACTTGTATTTGTATGTATTTTATCTGTACTATACTATAATTAACTTACAGTGGGGCAAAAAAGTATTTAGTCAGCCACCAATTGAGCAAGTTCTCCCACTTAAAATGATGACAGAGGTCTGTAATTTTCATCATAGGTACACTTCAACTGTGGGAAACACAATGTGCAAAAAAAAAATCAGGAATTCACATTGTAGGAATTTTAAATAATTTATTTGTAAATTATGGTGGAAAATAAGTATTTGGTCAACCATTCAAAGCTCTCACCGGTGGAAGGAGGTTTTGGCTCAAAATTTCACGATACATGGCCCCATTCATTCTTTCCTTAACACGATCATTCGTCCTGTCCCCTTATCAGAAAAACAGCCCCAAAGCATGATGTTTCCACCCCCATGCTTCACGGTAGTTATGGTGTTCTTGGGATGCAAGTCAGTATTCTTATTCATCCAAACACGACGAGTTGAGTTTATACCAAAATGGATACATGGATGATACAGCAGAGGATTGGGAGAATGTCACGTGGTCAGATGAAGCCAAAATAGAACTTTTTGGTATAAACTCAAAATCTCCTTCCATCAGTGAGCGCTTTGAATGGTTGACCAAATACTTATTTTCCACCATAATTTACAAATAAATTCTTTAAAATTCCTACAATGTGAATTCCTGGAATTTTTTTTCACATTCCGTCTCTCACAGTTGAAGTGTACCTATGATGAAAATGACAGACCTCTGTCATCATTTTAAATGGGAGAACTTGCACAATCGGTGGCTGATTAAAATACTTTTTGCCCCACTGTATTATTCTGCAGTCTGTACATATATTTTGTTGCACACTATGCAGAGAGAACATACGTGCGGACCAGAAGCCGGTCGCTTATGATTTCAAAGCTCAGTCCTTACAGTTTGGCGGGAAAAAAAATTAGATATACTGTACAATTTTACATAAGTATATGTACAAACCCCGTTTCCATATGAGTTGAGAAATTGTGTTAGATGTAAATATAAACAGAATACAATGATTTGAAAATCATTTTCAACCCATATTCAGTTGAATATGCTACAAAGACAACATATTTGATGTTCAAACTGATAAACTTTTTTTTTTTTTTTTGCAAATAATCATTAACTTTAGAATTTAATGCCAGCAACACGTGACAAAGAAGTTGGGAAAGGTGGCAATAAATACGGATAAAGTTGAGGAATGCTCATCAAACACTTATTTGGAACATCCCACAGGTGTGCAGGCTAATTGGCGACAGGTGGGTGCCATGATTTGGTATAAAAACAGCACAAGAAATGATGGGGCGAGGTACACCCCTTTGTCCACAACTACGTGAGCAAATAGTAAGAACAACCTTTTTCAAAGTGCAATTGCAAGAAATTTAGGGATTTCAACATCTACGGTCCATAATATCATCAAAAGGTTCAGAGAATTTGGAGAAATCACTCCACGTAAGCGGCATGGCCGGAAACCAACATTCAATGACCGTGACCTTTGATCCCTCAGACGGCACTGTATCAAAAACTGACATCAATCTCTAAAGGATATCACCACATGGGCTCAAGAACACTTAAAAAAAACACTTTCACTAAATACAGTTTTTCGCTACATCTGTAAATGCAAGTTAAAGCTCTACTATGCAAAGCGAAAGCCATTTATCAACAACATCCAGAAACGCCGCCGGCTTCTCTGGGCCGAGATCATCTAAGATGGACTAATGCAAAGTGGAAAAGTGTTCTGTGGTCTGACGAGTCCCCATTTCAAATTTTTGGGGGAAATATTCGACCTCGTGTCATCCGGACCAAAGGGGAAGCGAACCATCTAGACTGTTATCGACGCAAAGTTCAAAAGCCAGCATCTGTGATGGTATGGGGGTGCATTAGTACCCAAGGCATGGGTAACTTACACATCTGTGAAGGCACCATTAATGCTGAAAGGTACATACAGGTTTTTGAGCAACTTAGGCTGCCATCTAAGCGCCGTCTTTTTAATGGACGCCCCTGCTTATTTCAGCAAGACAATGCTAGCCACATTCAGCACGTGTTACAACAGCGTGGCTTCGCAAAAAAGAGTGCGGATACTTTCCTGACCCGCCTGCGGTCCAGACCTGTCTCCCATCGAAAATGTGTGGCGCATTATGAAGCGTAAACTACGACAGCGGAGACCCCGGACTGTTGAACGACTGAAGATCTACATAAAACAAGAATGGGAAAGAATTCTACTTTCAAACCTTCAACAATTAGTTTCCTCAGTTCCCAAATGTTTATTGAGTGTTGTTAAAAGAAAAGGTGATGTAACACAGTGGTGAACATGCCCTTTCCCAACTACTTTGGCACGTGTTGCAGCAATGAAATTCTAAGTTAATTATTATTTGCAAAAAAAAAATTAAGTTTAAGAGTTTGAACATTAAATATCTTGTCTTTGTAGTGCATTCAACTGAATATGGGTTGAAAAGGATTTGCAAATCATTGTATTCCGTTTATATTTCCATCTAACACAATTTCCCAACTCATATGGAAACGGGTTTTGTATTACTGTGGACATGTGTGTCCAAATTTTTTCCAAAGAGGGCAGCTACACGAACAGAACGAATGTTAAGGATACCGTGACCACGTAGATGTTCTTCACCTGTTGGTGAAGAACATCTACAATGGAGAAGTGATTGAGTTCATCCACTTGCGAGTCTTCCATATTATTGGTCGGTGATGGGTTACTTTTGTAGCTCGTCAGGTATTTGATGCCTTGCCACACCTGCCGGTAGTCTTTGATGCCCAGGTTTCACCCCCACTTTCCTCCTATAGTCCACTTTCACAGCCTTGATGCCTATGCTGAGGGGAAGGCAGAGTTTCAGGTCAGCAAAAGTGCGTTGACACCTGAAGTCATCCACTGTTTTTGGTTCTGATAAACCTGGCTCCTTTTCACTGTGGCAGTGTCTGTCTGCTGCTGTAGCTACAGATGTGATGAATCTGTGATGGAGTGGTACTAATGAATCAAAACCGTACTATTCTCCGTTTGAAAAGTACCGGTTTTCCATCTTATAATTTTTTTTACAGGCATGAAGGCGCGTCGTCACCTTATGACATTGCTTATTTTACGAGCAGAGGAGCATGTTCAGCAGCGCATAATCACAGAGTACTTACAAGCAGACACAGTGTGTAGACAGAAAAAGGAGAACGGACGCATTTTGGTTTAAAAATTAAAGATAATGGTGAAGTTATAACACTGAAACGCCCTCAGGAAGAGGTGCTTAAAGACATGGCTTGCTAGCTTCTTCTACAAACCCCGTTTCCATATTAGTTGGGAAATTGTGTTAGATGTAAAAAAAAAAACGGAACACAATGATTTGCAAATCCTTTTCAACCCATATTCAATTGAATATGCTACAAAGACAACATATTTGATGTTAAAACTGATAAACTTTTTTTTTTTGCAAATAATCATTAACTCTGGAATTTGATGCCAGCAACACGTGACAAAGAAGCTTTGAAAGGTGGCAATAAATACTGATAAAGTTGAGGAATGCTCATCAAACACTTATTTGGAACATCCCACAGGTGTGCAGGGTAATTGGGAACAAGTGGGTGCCATGATTGGGTATAAAAGCAGCGTCCATGAAATGCTAAGTAATTCACAAACAAGGATGGGGCGAGGGTCACCAATTTGTAAGCAAATTGTCTAACAGATTTAGAACAACATTTCTCAATGAGCTGATGCAAGGAATTTTGGGATTTTACCATCTACGGTCCGTAAAATCATCAAAAGGTTCAGAGAATGTGGAGAAATCTCTGCACGTAAGCGATGATATTACGTACCTTTGATCCCTCAGGCGGTACTGCATCAAAAACCGACATCAGTATGTACAGGATATCACCACATGGGCTCAGGAATACTTCATAAAACCACTGTCAGTAACTACAGTTGGTCGCAACATCTGTAAGTTCAAGTTAAAACTCTACTACGCAAAGCGAAAGCCATTTATCAACAACACCCAGGAACGCCGCCGGCTTGGCTGGGTCCGAGCTCATCTAAGATGGACTGATGCAAAGTGGAAAAGTGTTCTGTGGTCTGACGAGTCCCCATTTCAAATTATATTTGGAAACTGTGGACGTGGTGTCCTCCGGAGGAAAGAGGAAAATAACCATCCGGATTGCTATAGGCACAAAGTTCAAAAGCCAGCATCTGTGATGATATGGGGGTGTATTAGTGCCCAAGGCATGGGTAACTTACACATCTGTGAAGGCACCATTAATGCTGAATGCTCCATACAGGTTTTGGAGCAACATATTTTGTCATCCAAGCAACGCTATCATGGACGCCCCTGCTTATTTCAGCAAAACAATGCCAAACCACGTGTTACAACAGCGTGGCTTCGTAGTAAAAGAGTGTGGGTACTTTCCTGGCCTGCTTGCAGTCCAGATCTGTCTCCCATCAAAAAAGTGTGGCGCATTATGAAGCGTAAAATACGACAACAAGACCCCGTACTGTTGAACAACTTAAGCTGTACATCAAGAAAGAATGAGAAAAAATTCCACTTTTAAAGCTTCAACAATTAGTTTCCTCAGTCACCAAACGTTTATTGAGTGTTGTTAAAAGAAAAGGTGATGTAACACAGTGGTGAACATGCCCTTTCCTAACTACTTTGGCACGTGTTGCAGCCATGAAATTCTAAGTTAAGTACTATTTGCAAAAAAAAATAAAAAGTTAATGACTTTGAACATCAAATATCTTGTCTTTGTAGTGCATTAAATTGAATATGGGTTGAAAATGATTTGCAAATCATTGTATTCCGTTTATATTTACATCTAACACAATTTCCCAACTTATATGGAAACGGGGTTTGTAAATCACTAATCTTTGTCACCATGGCGACAAATAAAGTACGTTTCTTACAAGTATCATCCCTGCAGGACGAGGAATAGCTAAACATGCTTCACTACGCACCGTAGGTGGATACCATAGTTTAGTGGTCCCCAGAATATTTTTTTATTAATTTTTTAATTAAAAATTATGTTTATTTTATTTTTTTAATTGTATTTTATAAACATAAAAAACACAAAATACACTTACAATTAGTGCACAACTTTAAAAAAAAAACTCCCTTTTTCATGACAAAGAAAGAAAGAAAAAAAAAAGATTCCCCCCTATCACCCCCACACCTCCCCCCCGCCAGGCCGCGGGACAAATTATCAAGCGTTGACCGGTCCGCAGCTACAAAAAGGTTGGGGACCACTGCCATAGCTTACCGGCATCACAATGTAAACAAATGCCATGGGTGGATCACCTGACATCCACTGTAATGATACCAAGTACAAGAGCATATGTAGTCGATACTATGATCACATCGATATTTTTTATCGTCACAAAAAATTTTTTCTTTTATATTCATATTATATTCATAAACTCGGGAAATACGTCCCTGGACGCATGAGAACTTAAATTATGACCAATGTATGATCCTGTAACTACTTGGTATCGGATTGCTACCCAAATTTGTGGTATCATCCAAAAGTAATGTCAAGTATCAAAACAACAGAAGAATAATTGATTATCACATTTTAACAGAAGTGTAGATAGAACATGTTGAAAGAGAAAATAAGCAGATGCAAATCATTGTATTCCGTTTATAACACAATTTCCCAACTCATATGGAAACGGGGTTTTTATATATATATATGTATATATATATATATATATATATATATATATATATATATATATATATATATATATATATATATATATATATATAAATAATAGTAATCTAAAACAGTTTTTTCCACACACTTGTAGCACTCAATTTGTCTCTTGTCTTTTTTGGATTCTCCAGGTGAAGCTCCCTTTTCCTGTTAATCAAATTACAAATCTGCCAAGGAATGACTTCCAGATGTTGGTGAAAATGCACAAACTGACCTCAGAGCAGCTGGAGTTCATCCACGACGTGAGGCGAAGAAGCAAGAACCGTATCGCTGCCCAACGCTGCCGCAAGAGAAAGCTCGACTGCATCTTGAACCTTGAGTGTGAAATTAGAAAACTGGTGAGTCCAATCCTTCCCATCCGGTATCATTTCTTCTCTTTCTGACGCATGATGACGCTCGTTTCGAGCGAATCGGGGCTCCACTCGGTCTTGAAGCCGCAAAGTTGAATGCAGCTTTGTCACGGTTCAGCATTGTTACCAAGGGGTGACGCAACTGATATTGATATCGCATACATCAGCGAAAAAAAGTATCGGATTATATCATCTTGAATCTAACACCTGTGATATGAGCACTTCGATACAAGCAGTTTAGGTGTGCAAAGGGACAGCCAGTCAACACCGAAATGTCCTCCAAAGCACACAAGGTTGGTCTTTTGTTGTGTTTTAGTCAAGTCATTTACAAAAGGTACACATTGAACAGTGAAGTGCGGTGAGGTTCATGGCTGGTGAGGCACTGACTTCATCACAGTCAGATTTATAAACATACGAACCCTACAGAGCAGGGGTGTCAAAGTCAAATACAGAGTGGGCCAAAATTTTAAACTGAACAAAAACCGCGGGCCACGGGTTGAACAAATGAACCTTTTAATAGGGACCCAAACAAGTTTTGCATTGAATATTGAACAAGCAAGGCTTATATAACTTTATAGTGACATGCAAAATCGAGTTTCAAAAAAATAATAATAATTAAAAAATATCAATGGCATATTAAATAAAATTTAGATAAAAATTGAGTGTCTCTTTTGTATTTGCAGCCTTCTGAGGTAAATATCAAAATAAACTTTGTCCACAGGCTGATAACACATTTGAAAATAAAATAACAATAAGGAATGAATCAAACATTCAAGCCTTGAAGTAACAAGAGAAAGTGCGTGAATAAATTGTTATTTATTGCTCAGTTTGCTGCACTGATTTGCTTGAACAATGAATATGGAACAAGCAATAATTATATAACTTAATAGTCCAAAATCAACATTAAAAAAACTAACGGAAAAAAAAAAATGGTCCAATAAATACAATTTAAATAAAACATTTAATGTCTCTTTTCTATTTGCAGCCTTCTGAGGCAAATATCAACATTACATTTTTCCACAGGCTAATAAATCTTAAAATAAAATTATAATGAGATGGGTGGGGTTGGTGGTGGGAGGCGGGTTTTGGTGGTAGTCAGTGCTGCAAGGGGTTCTGTGTATTTGTTCTGTTGTGTTTATGTTGTGTTACGGTGCGGATGTTCTCCCGAAATGTGTTAGTCATCCTTGTATGGTGTGGGTTCACAGTGTGGCGCATATTTGTAAAAGTGTTAAAGTTATTTATACGGCCACCCTCAGTCTGACCTGTATGGCTGTTGACCAAGTATGCTTGGCATTCACTTAAGTGTGTGTACAAGTCGCATATATCATGTGACTTGGCCGGCACGCTGTTTGTATGGAGTAAAAGCGGACGTGACAACATATTGTAGACAACGCTAAAGGCAGTGCCTTTATAGTACCGGCGGGCCAGCTCTAATGTTAATATGATATTGCCTCAAGGGCCAAATGAAATTGTACGGCGGGCCAAATTTGGCCAGAGTTTGACACCCATGCTATAGAGTATCTTATTCACCATTTGATTGGCAGCAGTTAACGGGTTATGTTTAAAAGCTCATACCAGCATTCTTCCCTGCTTGGCACTCAGCATCAAGGGGTGGAATTGGGGGTTAAATCACAAAAAATGATTCCCAGCCGCTGCTGGTCACTGCTCCCCTCACCTCCCAGCGGGTGAACAAGGGGATGGGTCAAATGCAGAGGACAAATTTCACCACACCTAGTGTGTGTGTGACAATCATTGGTACTTTAACTTAATTTAGCAGGTATTTTAGCTAGTATAGTATAGTATAAATAAATTACATTTATTATTATCATTATTAGCGCTAATACTGCTAACATCAACAATATTAAATAATCACATGTATGTAGAAAATAACACGACAGTACGCAGTGTTGTCACTATGACAGCGGCCGTGTTCATTAATGTCTTTACTGTAGCATAAAAAATGCAAATGGCCTTAAAACGCCACAATACTCAATTAACATATTTAAGTACCCAAAATAAAGACTCGACATAAATATAAATTCAATCGGATCAGAAACATTGGAGGAAACGGGATTAAAACCCCATGCTAACCGCCCATAGAAAATACATGGGTACGGCTAGTAGCTACTATTAGCGAACAAATTCACTTACCAACTCGCCTTAATATCTCAACATCGACACACTCTTCCGTCGGCACCTATAAGTTTACAATTAGTTGCAAAATGTTGGACGGTTGTTTTTACGATATGCAGGCAAACGACAACTTTAAGACATACCGGCTTCGGCATAGCCGAGTAGTGCAAGAATGATCTCTGGGATCACTAGCGCCCTCTACCGCCAGGAGGCCAGAAAACAGGAGCCTCACATTGTACGTCTTCGCAGCAGTTTTATGATTGCCCAGCTCAAGAAATACGTTACACACATACAGTTGTTGATAAAATACACTCTTCATTATATACCTGTGCTAACTAAACTATGGAAATGTATAATATAATTCATATACATACAAGTCTGTCCCTAAATATTCAACAGGTCATTGTCAAAGTTAGTTTGTGACGAACCCCAAGATGCAGAGAAGGAGGGAGGCATTTTGCAGAAAACATGATTTAATTTAAAACACTAAGACAAAAACAAACAAAGGGTACAACAAAAAGCGCACACAAGGCGGATAACCAACTAAGAAAGCTAGCATGGGAGCTAGAAAATAAAAAGAGCTTAGCATGGAAGCTAGCAAAAACAAATAGGGCTTAGCATAGAGGCTAGCATAAACAGAACCGGGAACAGAAGTTGTTACGTGTTGTATAAAGACAAATTGGAAGCAGGGAACAAAAAACAGTAAGCTACAAACATCTAACGAAATATAGCTTACCGCTACGCTGCAAAGATACGACACGACAAGAGCGACAATACATGACATGTAGCAACGATAAGAGCGACAATAATCCAGCACTGACTGGGGGACAAAAGCAGGTACAAATAGAAGCGGGCTCATTGACACCAGGTGTGGTCAGGTGCCAATCAGCCGCAGCTGGGGGGAAAATAGCGCACATGGGAAAAAACAGGAAACAGACAAAATAAGAGCGCTGACAGGAACTAAAAACAGGAAATACTAAACACAGACAAACTGTCAGTGGCAAGCCTGACAGTCATGTCACAAAAGAATACATAAATCACAAGACATTACACATTACAAGCATACCATAAGCACAGACCATGAACAAAAACACAAAACAAAGTGTCATATTGAGTAAAAACATACTTTTTGTGTTTGCAAGCCTTAAAAAAAAGCATATGTTTGGAGTAAAACTCACAAGGATGCATTATTTTAGGCATTATTTGCCATTATGCATGTTTGGTTGAGGAGTTATGTTTAAATAACTGTCATGTTGAGTTTGACAGTATACTGTCATTATGAGTAAAACCAAATGTTTGTATTTGCAAACCTTACCAAAGCAACTGATTCTAGTAAAAATCACACAGAGACAATATTACTGGCATTTTAAGAAAAATTGCATGTTTGGTTTTGGAGTTATGTTTATATAACTTCCATATATAGTTTGACAGTTATGCTGTCATATTGAGTAAAAAAAACTAACTTGTGTCTTTGCAAACCTTACAAAAGAAAATGTTTCTTGTATAACTCACAAAGATACATTTCTTCAGGCATTATTAGACATTTTGCATGTTTGGTTGAGGAGTTATGTTTAAATAACTGTCATATTGAGTGTGACAGTATACTGTCATAGGGAGTAATACCTCATTTTTGAATTTGCAAACCTTACCAAAACAACTGATTCTGGTAAAAATCACACAGAGACAATATTACAGGCATTTTAAGAACGATTGCATGTTTGGTTTTGGAGTTATGTTTATATAACTTCCATATATAGTTTGACAGTTATGCTGTCATATTGAGTAAAAAAAACTAACTTGTGTCTTTGCAAACCTTACAAAAGAAAATGTTTCTAGTATAACTCACAAAGATACATTTCTTCAGGCATTATTTGGCGTTTTGCATGTTTGGTTAAGGAGTTATGTTTGAATAACTGTCATAGTGAGCTTGACAGTTATACTGTCATTATGAGTAAAAACACATTTTTGTATTTGCAAACCTTACCAAAACACCTGATTCTAGTAAAACTCACATAGATACAATATTACAGTTATTTTTAGACAAAGATACATTTCTCCAGGCATCATTAGCCGTTTTGCATGTTTTGTTTAGGAGTTATGTTTAGTGTGACAGTATACTGTCATAGGGAGTAAAACCTATTATTCACATAAAAATTTATGTGAATAATCAAATTTTGCGTTCATTTCTGATTAACGTTCAACCACAGTGATGATAATCTATAATTAGAATAAATTACTACCAGTTGCTGAATGGCAATATACAATATACATCTTGATATATTTTCCGTAAAGTAAAAACAAAACACAAAATATTCCTAGTTACCTGAGGTACTAAGTATGTCATTATTTGTTCTTAGTAAGTCAATATTTACTAAGTCAAAATAATGACATGCTTGGCATTTCATATTTTTTTTATGCTTTAACAACATAATTTACATCATAAAAATCCACTACAGGATTCCCAAATACTGTAATAAGGTGGGGTGGCGGGGTTTGTTGCTAGCGGGGTGTATAAAATAGTCAGGTGTATCATGGATGTAAAGGATTCTGGGTATTTGTTGTGTTGCGTTTATGTTGTGTTACTGGGAGGATGTTCTCCCGAAATGTGTTTGTCATTCTTGTTTGGTGTGGCTTCATAGCGTGGCGCATATTACTAAGAGTGTTAAAATTGTTCATATCACAACCATTAGTGTACTCTGTGTCACCCAGTATGCCTTGCAGTCGTGTGCGTGTGTCTGCGAAAGCCACACACAACATGTTGCTGGACTGACAAGCAGATCGTACATGCTGTATAAGGCGACAAAGCCAATGGCTTCATAGCATGCCCTAATACTTATTATCTGGGTGACTGCCGGCAGTCATTCTAGAGAATATTTACGTCTCCTAATGTCTACTTAACCTTGTGACACGGATCCTAAATGGCTCTTTGAATGGTAAAGGTTACCGATCCCTGAACCATGTATATCAAATATTTCCAAATGGTTCAACCCCCACCCGCCCGAAGCTAATTAAAATCTATATATTCGTCATGTCACCTGCCCGGCCATTCTGCGGATGAGACCGCTAACCCCTTTTTTAACTCTTTTTTTCAATGCTTATTGCAAACGCTTTTTTACAGTAAGTCATTAATTTGACTTAGTCGTTATTTTGTCTTAGTAAGTCAAAATGTACTAAGTTAAAATAATGACTACAGGCTTCCCAAATGCTGTAATAAATTAAGCATGATGAGTTGAGCATATGTCAGCATGTGGCCCCACTTTTAACCCTTTTTTTTCAAACGCTTATTGCAAACCATTATTTACAGTAAGTCATTAATTGGACTTAGTCATTATTTTGACTTAGTCAGTCTATATTTACTACCGTATTTTTCGGACTATAAGTCACGTTTTTTTTTTTTTGTAGTTTGGCCGGGGGTAAGACTTGGCCAAACTCTTAAAAAACTGCGACTTATAGTCCGAAAAATACGGTAAGTCAAAATAATGACTAAGTCAAATAATACAAATAATCTACAGGCTTCCCAAATGCTGTAATAAATTAAGCATGATGAGTTGAGCATGTCAGCATGTGGGCTCACTTTTAACTCTTTTTTTCAAACGTTTATTGCAAACCATTATTTACAGTAAGTCATTAATTTGACTTAGTCATTATTTTGACTTAGTAAGTCGATATTTGCTAGTCATTATTAGTCTTAGTCAATGACTTAGTCATTATTTTGTCTTAGTAAGTCAATATTTACTAAGTCAAAATAATGACTAAGTCAAATTAATGACTTACTGTAAAAGACTGTTTACAATAAGCGTTTTGAAAAAAAGAGTTAAAAGTGGGGCCACATGCTGACATGTTGCCTTAACAACAAAGCGCAGAGGGAAACCCCGACATACAACAAGTAACTTTTCCTGTAGCGTAGCTACGTTTAGACACAAGGTAGCTTACATCAAAGCTACAAGCTACAAAACGACAATGAATCCAGGCGCCTAAAAAAAAAGAAACATACTTGAAAATGGCAGAGGATTTTTCTCCCGCGGATTAGATTTCTCCTTTAGTGATGAAGACCATGTCCATGAACCCCATAATTGTGCATGTCCTTGGTCATATTTAAACCAATGTATGCGTTTAGAAAAAACAAACAATGTTTGACAAAGTTTACTCTGTCAACCAAGATCATATCTGCTCATCTAAGACAGTGGTTCTCAAATGGGGGAACTTGAAGGTATGAGATTTTTTTGAAATATTCTAAAAAATAGCAACAATTCAAAAATCCTTTATAAAAATATATATTGACTAATACGTCGACAAAATATGAATGTAAGGTCATAAACTGCGAAAAGAAATGCAACAATGCAATATTCAGTGTTGACAGCTAGATTTTTTGTGGACATGTTCCATAAATATTGATGTTAAAGATTTTTTTTTTTTGTGAAGAAATGTTTAGAATTAAGTTGATGAATCCAGATGGATCTCTATTACAATCCCCAAAGGGGGCACTTTAAGTTGATGATCACTTCTATGTGTAGAAATCTTTATTTATAATTGAATCACTTGTTTATTTTCCAACAAGTTTTTAGTTATTTTTACATCTTTTTTTCCAAATAGTTCAAGAAAGACCACTACAAATGAGCAATATTTTGCACTGTTATACAATTTAATAAATCAGAAACGGATGACATAGTGCTGTATTTTACTTCTTTATCTCTTTTTTACAACCAAAAATGCTTTGCTCTGATTAGGAGGTACTTGAATTGAAAAAATGTTCACAGGGGGTACATCACTGAAAAAATGTTGAGAACCACTGATCTAAGACGTCCAACACAAATTTATGAACACACATTAAAATGACTTGGGTCATGAAAAGTTTTACTGCACATTTTCATGACCAACTGTTCCCAAACAACACACAAGTCATTGCTTTTTTTCAAGATATACAAACTTATATTGATGGGTAGATTACAATTAATAACAATATAGGGGTGAGCCAAAGAAAAGGCAAACTAAAATAAATCCATACTGTGAGGTGTGGGGACCCCTATAGGTAGTTGGTTGTAGGGTGTCCCCAGTTAAATGACAGATATTAATAGTAATGGAGCCTTATTGTAGGCCAGGGGTCGGCAACCTAAAATGTTGAAAGAGCCATATTGGACCAAAAATACAAAAACAAATCTGTCTGGAGCCGCAAAAAATTAAAAGCCATGTTACATACAGATAGTGTGTCATGAGATATAAATTGAATCAAGAGGACTTAAAGGAAACTAAATGAGCTCAAATATACCTACAAATGAGGCATAATGATGCAATATGTACATACAACTAGCCTAAATAGCATGTTAGCACAGATTAGCTTGCAGTCATGCAGTGACCAAATATGTCTGATTAGCACTCCACATAAGTCAATAACATCAAAACTCACTTTTGTGTATTCATGCACAACATTATAAGTTTGGTGGATAAAATGAGACGGAAAAAGAAGTGACATAAAACATGTCTTAGAAAGTCGGAGAAAGTTATGCATGTAAAACTAAGGTGAGTTCAAGGACCGCCAAAGTTAGTAGGACAAAACGGCGCTCGCCAAATACTCGAATCAGCGAAGCATGTTTAATATAAACAGTGTGCTTTATAACAATTAGGGAGGTTTGTGTCATGTTTGTCCTCCTACAGAAACTATATTGATACAAAAATATATTTTTATATATATTTTTTTTCTCTCATCTTTTTCCATTTTTCATAAAAAATTTTAAAAACTCCAGAGAGCCACTAGGGCAGCGCTAAAGAGCAGAGGGTTGTAGGCTGACCATATTCTGAAATCCCAAAAAGAGGACACATATATGCGTGCCAAGGTCGGGACTAGGTGGTAATTTGCCAATGATACTTGAACTTGCTTTATAAATAATATATTTATTTAAATAAAGCGTTTTTTCTCCTCTGTTGACAGTATAACAAAATAAGTCACACTTATATTATGTAACATTCACAGTTTTAGAAAAAGTACAGAGGTAGCAATATTCAAAATAACCTCTTGTATATAATATACACATAAATAATGCCTCAAAACAGGTTAGTTATATTCAAACAAAAAAAAGGTAACAGCCCATTCTTTAAAATGTCTCTTCTCAGTCTAGTGCACTGTGAACATTTTTTTAATTCAAGTACCCCCTAATCAGAGCAAAGCATTTTGGGTTGAAAAAAAGAGATAAAGAAATAAAATAAAGCACTATGTCTTCAGTTTACGATTTATAAACTGAAGACATTGTATAACAGTGCAAAATATTGCTCATTTGTAGTGGTCTTTCTTGAACTATTTGGAAAAGAAGATATAAAAATAACTTAAAACTTGTTGAAAAATAAACAAGTTATTAAATTATTAATGAAGATTTCAACACATAGAAGTGATCATCAACTTAAAGTGCCCTCAATGGGGATTGTAATAGAGATCCATCTGGATTCATCAACTTAATTCTAAACATTTCTTCACAAAAAATCAATATTTAGGGAACATGTCCGAAAATAAATCTATCTTTCAACATTGAATATTGCATTGTTGTATTTTTTCCCCCACAGTTTATGAACTTACATTCATATTTTCTTGAAATATTATTCAATATATATTTTTATAAAGGATTTTTGAATTGTTGCTATTTTTAGAATATTTAAAAAAAATATCACATACCCCTTGGCATACCTTCAAGTACCCCCAGGGGTACGCGTACCGCCATTTGAGAACCACTGGTCTAGTGGACCATTCTAATGTAAAACATATAAATAATGCCTCAAAACATTTGAAACAAAAACAGATGTTCTCAGAGAATACACCATAGGTGAAGGGTATTTCACAAATTAGTTAAAACAACAACAACAGAGGTAGCATTTTGGCTCCAATTATTTTAGGCTTCTGTAAAAAATAAAAAAATTAAATAATGCCGAGTCAACATTTAAAACAAAAAAAAGGAGAAGTAGAAGCATTTCTTCTTATTTAGTCGTCATTGCCACAGTTATTTGATGTCGAACCCCAAGATGCAGAGAAGGAGGCAGGCATTTGGTAAGTAAACATGATTTAATTAAATACTAAGACAAAAACAAAACCAAAAGGGTACAGACAAAAACGCGCACGTGGGCGGAATAACAAACTAAGGGTCTTTAGCATAGAAGCTAGCAAGAAACAAAAAAAGGACCTAGCCTGGAAGCTAGCGGGTAGCAAACAGGAAAAATTGGAAATGGCTAATGCTAACAGAAACAGCTTACCGCTACGACGACCAGGACAAAATGTAGCACGACAGGTAGTAGCTGTAACAAAACGGCACGTGACAATACAAATGGCAATACAATGATCCAGCAACTGACACAAGACAAAGCAGGTACAAATAGGAGCGGGCTGATTGGCAACAGGTGTGGCCAGGTGCCAATCAGCCGCAGCTGAGGAGGAACACAGCACTCAGGGAACAAGACAGGAAGCTGACAAAATAAGAGCACTAGACAGGAACTAAGGACAGGAAATACCAAACACAGAGGAAACAGACAAATGCAGAGGAAAAAACTAAAACATAGAAAAACTGTCAGGGGAAAGTCTGACAGTCATAGACTTCTTAGTTTGTCTTGTATTTATTGCACAAGATGTATTTAAGTCACCCAACAGCTCCAATGTGCGTCTATTTCCTTTTCCCGGCAAAACTTGAACCAACACTTCCTGTCAACAGCGTCACTTACCTAACTTCCCCGGAAGTCCCGCCCCCCAGCCAAAGCCATTGGCTAACACCCCGTAGCCAGCCGCTACAATATTTACAGCTAGAATTCACCAACTCGAGTAATATATATACGGTAACTTAACCCTGGACGTACATTGAAAATACACGCAACCCTAATTGAAAATGCCGGGCAATTGAGGCATTTAAAAAACCCCGCCCGGACACCCCCGCAAAAGAGGACATGTCCGGGGAAAAGACGACGTATGGTCAGCCTAACTTATTAGGGCTTGGAGCTTGCTACAATTCTCTGGGGATCGCGTCATTTGTAGCTTGGCTACATTTAATCAAGACTAACTTGTAGCTTAGCTTACTAAATTTTCCAAGTAGCTTGCCCATCACTGTTTAGAAGCTAAATACTATAATAACTGCTCTCTGTTCGTACATATAATAAATAATAATTGTGTTTGGATGTATTCATTCAAGAAAGTTACATAAAGTCGTGGTCAAAAGTTTACGAAAACTGTCTGGAGTTTCCGATTATTTCTACAACTCTTATTTTTTGGGGATATAGTTATTGGAGCACATACTTGTTTGTCACAAAAAACATTCATGAAGTTTGGTTCTTTTATGAATTTATTATGGGTCTGCTGAAAATCTGACCAAATCACATAGACAAAGATAAGACCTTCTGGAGGAAAGTTCTGTGGTCAGATGAAACAAAAATTGAGCTGTTTGGCCACAATACTCAGCAATATGCAAAAAACATTCATGAAGTTTGGTTATTTTATGAATTTATTATGGGTCTGCTGAAAATCTGACCAAATCACATAGACAAAGGTAAGACCTTCTGGAGGAAAGTTCTGTGGTCAGATGAAACAAAAATTGAGCTGTTTGGCCACAATACTCAGCAATATGCTTAGAAGAGAAAGAGTGAGGCCTTTACCGTCAAGCATGGTGGTGGTAGTATTATGCTCCGGGCCTGTTTTGCTGTCAATGGCACTGGTGCTTTACAGAGAGTAAATTGGACATTGAAAAAGGAGGATTACCTGCAAATTCTTCAGGACAACCTAAAATCATCCGTCGGGAGGTTGGTTGTTGGGCGCAGTTGAGTGTTTCCAAAAAGACGAAGACCCCAAACACACGTCAAAAGTGGCAAAGGAATTTTTAAATCAGGCTAGAATTAAGGTTTTAAAATGGCCTTCCACACACCTGGAATTAATGAGGTCGAGCTGCTTAAAAGACCAGTGGACCCAGGGATCCTGGCGGGAACTTAGTTTTCTCATATGGTGAACCTGTTTTCCCTGGATTTCGACTGCCTCGCTCGCCCCTGGACTCTGACGCCTCTCTCTCGCGCCTGATCAATGCTAAGGAAACAAGTCCATGTCAGAAAAACTGCTGAACTGCACCAATTGTGTGAAGAGGAGTGGTCAGAAATTCAACTACAATCTTGCCAGAAGTTAGTGGATGGCTAACAAAAGCACCTTATTGCATTGAAACTTGCCAAAGGACAAGTAACCAAATATTAACATTACTGTATGTATACTTTTGACCCAGCAGATTTGGTCACATTTTCAGTACACCCATAATAAATTCATAAAAGAACCAAACTTAATAAATGTTTGTTGTGACCAGCAAGTTTGTGCTCCAATCACTCTTATCACAAAAAAATAATAGTTGTAGATTATTATTATTATATACTATTATTATTGGAAACTCACGACAGCCATGACATTATGTCCATCACAAACTTTTGACCACGACTGTATATCATAATGAAGTACATACTGTACTGTTTACACCTCAAAGTACCTCTTAGCAAGCTAAAATCAACCCCAAACGTCATCTTAATAAATAAAAATGACATATTTAAATTGACACATCTCATCTGTGCATTTCCTCAGCTTATTTTAGTAATGTATGCACAGATGAGATGTGTCAATATCTAAAAATTACTTTGAATCTCTTTTGGCAACCAAGAGTACATGGACTCTTTATTCATATGTACTATGTGGATGAACAAAGATCACAATCACCATCGAATCTACAACAGTCCTTAACAATAATTACAGAGAAATGCCCAACTATTTCATTTTTCGGACACGATAAAAGCTTAAATAATATCAAACGCATATTATTACAGTAAGCACAAATATAGAGTATTTGTCTTACATGTAGTAATCAGTTGTGGACAGCCAAAGCCCAGGGTTTCCAGCAGCACTTTTTTGTTAAGGTGGCACCGCCTAAACTAAAGTCTTAAAAGAAAAAAAAAAGAAAGAAAAAAAATATATATATACATATATATTTTTATTTTTATTTAATTTTTTTATTTTATTTTATTTGTTTGCCCATATCAGCTGTTCAGATTTACTTTACTAAAGAGAAGTGTGCCTGTGTCTGTGTTACGGACAGCAAAGCCCTGTCTGTCTGAGAAAAAGACAAGCATTGTTGACCTACAGTTATTTCACTTTACCTTTTTCTGTGTTGAAGCAGCAAAAAGGGACATTATGTTAAATGAAGAGTTTCTGTCTCTGATAGTTGATATGATAATGTAACTGCATCATAAAGCCTACATGGACTCCATGATGTTCATGGATGAATAGTCTCTCCTAGTGCTATTGTACTATTTTTTTCAGCTATAGTCACATATCACATGTTGATAAAAATATAACATTTACATAATAAAAATTAACTACGGGCTTCCCAAATGCTGTAATAAATTAAGCATGATGAGTTGAACATATGTCAGCATGTGGCCCCACTTTTAACAATTGTTTTCAAACGCTTATGTCACGGTCAGGGCGCATTCCAATGCGTCCTCATCTATGCCTCATGACGAGCGCACCGCGGGCCACGCCCACATGCATATAACTGCACGCTCGGACACGCCCCTGCTCGCGCTGATAGCAGCACGCCCACGCAGCTACAAGACTGCAGGCGATTGCCTTTCCACACACCTGGAATTAATGAGGGCGAGCTGCTTAAAAGACCAGTGGACCCAGGGATCCTCGTGGGAACTTAGTTTTCTCAAATGGTGAACCTGTTTTCGTTCCTTGACTCCTCGCTCGCCCCTGGACTCTGACGCCTCTCTCTCGCCCCTGATCCTGCCTGCCCCTTAGACTTACTCGTTCCTTCCTCTCGTCAACACTTTGGTAACATACACTTCAGCTAATCTACACACATAGTCACACGCATACACTCCTGGATTTTGTCACACTCCATTATATAGTTCAGTATCAATCAATCAATCAATGTTTATTTATATAGCCCCAAATCACAAATGTCTCAAAGGACTGCACAAATCATTACGACTACAACATCCTCGGAAGAACCCACAAACCCACAGTAGTATTGTTTGCTATTATCATATATACATTGACTATATGTATAATAAACTTATGAACATTACTGCCACCTGGTGTCCGTCTGCCGTCATTCCATTTGTAAACATAACAGCTTATTGCAAACGCTTATTTACAGTAAGTCATTAATTTGACTCAGTCAATAACTCAATATTTTTTCCGCAAAGTCAAAACAAAACACAAAACAGTCCTAGATACCTGAGATACTAAGTATGTCATTATTTTGACTTAGTAAATATTAACTTACTAAGACAAAATAATGACATACTTAGTAAATATTGACTTACTAAGACAAAATAATGGCATACTTAGTATTTCAGGTAACTAGGACTGTTTTGTGTTTTGTTTTGACTTTACGGAAAAAATATCGAAACGGTGCACAAGTTGAGGTTTAGAGCTAAGCGTGTTCTTGTGTATGCAGGTGTGTGAAAAGGAAAAGCTTCTCACGGAGAGGAACCAGCTGAAGGCTTGCATGGGAGAGCTATGGGAGAATTTCTCATGTCTGTCGCAGGAGGTGTCCAAGGATGTCCAGGTGAGCCCTGAACAGGTTCAGTCTTTGCACCACTTCTGTCCGGTTCTACGAGCCACCAATTCCACTGCCAGCAACACTGCTGCCTTTGACCCCAAGCCTTCTAGCAGAACCAACGCTTCCAGCATCGACCTCACTGCCCATTCGGACTTTCCCGATTCCAACTTCTACGGCTCTCCCGGGCCTTCGGAGAGCGAATCCGGCCCGGCCGTCAGAAACGGGGCGGACAAAGATGTGAACAGCCAAGACCCCGTCTCGTACGCGGAAAATCCCAACCAGACGGTGACGGTGGATTTTTGCCAGGAAATGACGGAAAAATGTACAACCGACGAGCAGCCACGGAAGGACTTGACGAAGTAGTTTTGTTTGTTTTTCTATTATTTAATTGTACTCTTCCGACAAACCCTGTTTCTCAGGGTTGCTGAGGTGGCCAGCTTCTGCCAGTTTTCACTGAAAAAAAAACAATCTTTGTAAGTATTTATGTTTTTCAAGATGTCTTCTTGTTGAAAGGTCAACACGAGAGTTGTCTTAACAGCAGCAATACTGTTCTCAAGGTATTCTCAACCTCTCACCAAATCCTTAACAATGGTGCTAACACTGGCCCCAGCAGCATCTTCGACAGTCACAACAAGTTGAACCTCATCGGACCGACAGCAATTACCTTCGTTTTTTTTTTTTTTAAGCAGGATCTGTCGAACCCGCAAGATCCCGTTCCTTTCTCCCGCTCCGACTTTCATCAGTCTTCTCTACCTCTACCTTGTGTTTCTTCTCTCGCTTCTTGCTGTCAGTGACACTTTTTCATCCACAGCTATTCCAAACTCAGGAAACAGAATCCTCTGAATGTTCGACATAACTGATGAAGAATGACAACAAGGCTTTTTTTTTGTATGCGAAGACGTCGTGCAGTTAGACGAAATAGTCGGTAAAAAAAAAAAAAAAAAATGTTTATATGCAAAAAAAAAAAAAAAATGTGTTTGGTTTTTTGAATTACTGTACAGGCTGTAAAACGTAACATTCCGTTTTGCCTATCTGAGCACCACATGGAGGTAAAAAAAAAAAAGAAAAAACTAATATTGGTGGCAGTTACATATTGTGTCCCTCTAACCAGCAATACCATTGTTTTTGATTGTGGTGACTTTCAAGTCCAAAATGTACATACCGTGGAGCTTCTTGGAGTGATGACTGGCAGGTACAGCCTTAAATGTTTTACCGTAAGAATTTCCGAGAGAAAATGTTTATTTTGCCATCTCATGTAGTGAATGGAAAGTGTTCCTAATTCTCAGGAAAAAAGAAACCGCTTGTTCACAAGCATATTTTACAGAGACACATTTATTGGCACAAACACGTTCAGGCTTGGTGTATGTGGAGATGTTTTTAGAACCTCTCGTGCGAGGCCACATTGTCATATTCTTAATAATCGATTGGAATCGTCACTGTTCTGAAGTGATTCTAGACCAGGGGGTCGGCAACCCGAAACATTGAATAAAAGCCACATTGGACCAAAAATACAAAAAACTAATCTGTCTGGAGCCTCAAAAAATGAGAAGTTGTACATACAGTAGGGCAAAATAGTATTTAGTCAGCCACCGATTGTGCAAGTTCTCCTACTTAAAATGATGACAGAGGTCTGTAATTTTCATCATAGGTACACTTCAACTGTGAGAGACAGAATGTGAAAATCCAGGAATTCACATTGTAGGAATTTTAAAGAATTTATTTGTAAATTATGGTGGAAAATAAGTATTTGGTCAACCATTCAAAGCTCTCACAGATGGCTCAAAATCTCACGATACATGGCCCCATTCATCCATCCATCCATCCATCTATCATCTTCCGCCTATCCGAGGTCGGGTCGCGGTCTTCTATGCTCTGTATTCTCAGAAGTGATGACAAACATTTTTTGTAAATTTGCTGGTAATGTTTTACTTTCAGCCTTAAACATGACACACAATGTCTGTAGCTTTACTAGCTCCTGTAGTTTCAATAGTCCAGAGTTAATAAATAATATGTTAGTGTGTTTTAAGTAATCTACTTTATGAATAATCCTTATAGCTCTTTTGTGTAATTGATACAATGCCTTTATGTTACTCTTATAAGTGTTCCCCCACACTTCCACACATTCTCCCAATCCTCTGCTGTATCATCCATGTATCCATTTTGGTATAAACTCGACTCGTCGTGTTTGGGAGGAAGAAGAATACTGAGTTGCATCCCAAAAACACCACACCTACTGTGAAGCATGAGGGTGGATACATCATGCTTTGGGGCCGTTTTTCTGCTAAGGAGACAGGACGATTAATCCGTGTTAAGGAAAGAATGAATGGGGCCATGTATCGTGAGATTTTGAGCCAAAACCTCCTGCCATCGGTGAGAGCTTTGAATGGTTGACCAAATATTTATTTTCCACCATAATTTACAAATAAATTCTTTAAAATTCCTACAATGTGAATTCCTGGATTTTTTTTTTCATATTCTGTCTCTCACAGTTAAAGTGTATCTATGATGAAAATTACAGACCTCTGTCATCATTTTAAGTGGGAGAACTTGCACAACCGGTGGCTAACTGAATACTTTTTTGCCCCACTGTAAGTCTTATAATGAAGGCAACAAATGACGTAAGTGTCTATATTAGCTATAGTAGCCTACTATCAAAATGACTATTTGCATACTTGCCAACCCTCCCGAATTTTCCGGGAGAATCCCGAATTTCAGTGCCTCTACCGAAAATCTCCCGGGACAACCTTTCTCCCGAATTTCTCCCGATTTCCAGCCGTACCTAGTCACGTTATAACATCCCTAGCTTTTGGAGCTCAGTGGCCTAGTGGTTAGAGTGTCCGCCCTGAGGTCGGTAGGTTGTGAGTTCAAATCCCGGCCGAGTCATACCAAAGACTATAAAAAATGGGACCCATTGCCAGCCTACTTGGAATTCAGCATCAAGAGTTGGAATTGGGGGTTAAATCAACATAAATTATTCCCGGGCGCGGCACCGCTGCTGCCCACTGCTCCCCTCGCTTCCCGATCAAGGGGGACGAGTCAAATGCAGAGGACAAATATCACCACACCTAGTGTGTGTGTGACAATCATTTGTACTTTAACACACAACAACAACAAGGAGACTATTATATATGTCTCCGTTATCCATAGGTTTATCTATAAGCCATAAAGTAGGCAGCATGTGTTTATTCCAGCCTCCGCGTTAATACACTGACACACAACATTCAGATTCCCATCATGCATTGCTTCAAAACTACGGCAGTAGTAATGTCCAAAAACGTAACACAGACTAAGAAGAAGAACGAAGAAGAGACGGTTATGGTGACAACGAGTAAGAAGAAGAAGTATGCTTGCAAGGTCCAAAATGATTGTAAACAACAATTTCAGTCCATCCAGGACAGCTGGAAGGGGAAGGGGTATGCTAGGGAGAGATGGAAGATTCCAGACTCCGGTGCATTTGATGAAGGCACTTTTGTGCCTGCCACACAACAACGCATTATCAAAGAGCGTGTTCTGCATGGTTAGAAAGATAGTGATCGAGAATAGAACGAGGATGGACAATTCAACCCTAAACTCACTCCTTTCCTGCAAATTAAATGTCACAGATGCTACTTATACCTATGCTCCTTCAAAGGCTGTGCTACTGGCTGCAAAGCATTGCACTTTCAAATACAACTATTAAGTAGAGGAGTGTTATGTGTAAATAAATGAACACTGAAATTCAAGTATTTATATATATGTGTGGGAAAAATCACAAGACTACTTCATCTCTACAGAACTGTTTCATGAGGGGTTCCCTCAATCGTCAGGGGATTTTTTGCGCTCTACCACGGTATCCAAGCACTATTATCTGGATAATCTAATTAAGACAAATATATATATATACTTGAATTTCAGTGAATTCTAGCTGTAAATATACTCCTCCCCCTTAACCCCGCTCCCTATTTCCTGAATTCGGGGGTCTCAAGGTTGGCAAGTATGACTATGTGTCGTAGGCTGCAGGCTGAAACAAATCTTCTTTGACAGAAATGTTGAAATGTAATATTATTTCTACACATTGGAAAACATTAGTATACCAGAGGCTACTTGTGAAATAACTCCTGGAAATGACTGTCTTAGAATGGCCGAAGGTAAAAATGTGTGTGTCCAAGTGAAAGGAAATGGCAGGTTATATTCTTCTCCTGGATTTATCACAGTCTTTGGTAACGTTTGCTGTGGTCTGGAACAACATGGCACACGAACAACTATCTGAAATGCAGGCAATATTACATAAAGAAAATGTGTCGTTAGACATGCAAGACTAAATTATATACAAAGAGGATAAAAGGTAAAGGAAATGAAATTAGCTCAAATATACCTACAAATTAGGCATAATAATGCAATATGTACATACAGCTATCTTAAATAGCCTGATTGGCACTCCAACAAGTCAAGTAACATCAACAAAGCGCACCTTTGTGCATTCCCGCACAGTGTAAAAGGTTTGGTGGACAAAAATGAGACACATAAACAAACTGTTGCGTCACAGTCCACACAAAGGTGAGTTCAAGAACCGCCAAAACTACTAGGACAAAAGTACCAGGGAAGCATACACACAAACATGTTAAACGGTGGGATTTCTAACAATTGGGAAGGTTTGTGTCATGTTTGTCTTCAAACAAAAAACGTACTTAAAAAAAATAAACAAATACCCTTATCTTTTTCCTTTTTCAATCCTTTTTTAAAAAATGCTCCAGGGAGCCACCAAAGAGCCACGAGTTGCTGACCCCCCGTTCTAGACAAAAAACAGCTATGTAACGAAACAAACGTCGGCTAAAACCAAGTTCAGGAGAATTGACTGTAAACCGCAAGCAATTAATAGGCAAATGTCAGAAAACAAGCAAAACACTCCAAGACCAGCAATGTCATGAATAAGTCAATAAAATCATAATAGGTGAGTAGAGTCAACTCTTTGCTGTTGGCTCAGTCTTTAATGCGAAATAAGTTCGATCTTATATTTCTTCTTAGTATTGAAATCATTTTTGTATATACCGTCTGTGTTTTTAGATCCTTGCATTATTTCACGTTAATCCTGAATGTACAAAAAACAAGAGTATCTGGGACATTTTGAAAAGAGAAAAAAAAATAGTCGCGGGATTGACCCACAGGAACCCAGAGCCATTTAAAGGGATTTGATGGTGGGTATACCACATAAAAGACTATACTACTAATTGGGGATTTGTACGAAAGTACATATATTTTTACATTGTACCTGCTAATGCATTCCTTTTTTGAAAAGAACCTGACACTTTTTAATGCACGGTAGCACAAATTTACTTTGATTTGAACAAAGATGTATTGATGAGAATCACTGACATGAGGCGTCTTATCAGTATTTTTGCTATTGTGACAACTATGTCAGGTTAGACTTACTATAGCAATTTTAAAAGGGGGACTACACTTGCTGGGGGAATTTTGCCTATCGTTCACAATCCTTATGTAAGATAAGAACAAGTATACTGCAAAAAGTCAGTGTTCAAAAACAAGAAAAAAAATGCAATTTATTTGAACTAAGCAAAATTATCTGCCAATAGAACAAGAAAATTCGGTTTGTCAAGCCTTTCCAAAAGAAGTAAAATTAGCTTACCTCCATGAACCCAAAAATACCTTAAAATAAGTATATTCTCAATAATAACAAGTGCACTTTTCTTGGTAGAAAAAAATAGACCTTTTTGCTCAATGTGTTGGAAAATATCCTTAAATTAAGTAAACGCTAGTGTCATTATCTTGACATAATGATATCATGATTTTTTTTCATGCTTGAAGTAAGAAATTATTACTTTAAAAAAGCAGTTTTATACTTGTGAATGTTAATGACACAGCTTTGCAACAGTTGATATTCTAGTTTCGAGCATGTTTTACTCAATAAAGGTCATAAAATCTCAGCTACAAGCTGTAATATCTTACTGAGATCATTTAGGACCAAAACCCTTAAAACAAGTAAAACACTCTAACACAGAGGTCCCCAAACTACAGCCCGCCAGCGTCCATAATCCGGCACGCACGTAGTCCAGAGTAAAAAAAAACGTTTTATTTTTTATTATTATTCTTTTTTTTAATCTGTCCTTTTTCGCCTATCCATCAAGCCATTTTCTACTGCTTGTTACTGGGTCTCCTAGGCAGATACTGCCCGCCAGCGTCCAAAATCCGGCCTTTTAAAAAAATTAAAAAATATATATATATATTTTTTTTTTAATCTTTCCTTTTTCATTAATCCATTTTCTACCGCTTGTTACCGGACATCCATCGATAACGTGACGTCATCACGCTTGCACCACAAAGTGCGTGCTCTTTCAGCTAATTAGTGCACGAGGGGAAAAAATAGCGAAATCGTTGGACTCCGAGTGTAGAGTTTTTAAATATCAGTAAACATATGACTATTTTTTTGTTCAGTGTAAGGAAAAAGCAGTTTAGATTATATATACATATATGTGTGTATATATATATATTTATGTATGACTTTTTTTTGTTCGGTGTAAGGAAAAAACAGTTTGGATTATATGTGTGTGTGTATATATATATATATATATGTATATATATATATATATATACATACATATTAATATATATATATATATATATATATATATATATATATATATATATATACAATATATATGTGTATGTGTGGGAAAAAATCCCAAGACTACTTCATCTCTACAGAACTGTTTCATGAGGGCTTCCCTCAATCATCAGGAGAAAATCTCCTATATATATATATATATATATATATATATATATGTATATATATATATATATATATATATATATATATATATATATATATATATTTATATAGCCCGGCCCCTGGCCGCATTGGGTTAAATTTTTTTAACCCAATGCGGCCCCTGGGTCAAAAAGTTTTGGGACCCCTGCTCTAACACAAAATCTGCTTAGTGAGAAGAATTATTTTATCAGACAGAAAATAAGCAAATACCACCCTTATTTGAGATATGTAATCTTACTTAGATTTCAGTTTTTGCTGTGTATGTTTTCATTTGTTTTGTTACGCTTTCCAACTCATTAATAAATGCGAAGTCCGCACACAATGGAGCCTATGGAGTCGCTCTATTCTGCTTCTAAAGCGCTTAAAAGAACATTCAACCACTTCCATCAACATTTTTATACACACTGTAAGTATACTCTATATGTCAGGCAGTGACAGGCACAATCATAATAACGTGTAATATTTACATATTTTGCAGCAAGGCATCACAACGTCGGCTTTTTCCTTCAACAACATTACTCACTGCAGACTTCATGCGAGCTTACAAAATAAACTAAAACCTCGCCTACTGTACAATTTCTGCTGTCCCTGGGATACCGACTGATAGGACGTTGACATATTAAAGGGGGGTGGGTGTTTTTCGCCATTAACGGGTCTAAATTGGCTGTCAAAGTTGACCAACGTTTCAGTTTATGTCCACATCATTTTACTCTTCAGCTGAGAAACGTGATTTATGATCTAGAAGTATCGTTCGCCAGCTCGAATGATGTCAATACAGCATTATAATAACAGTGTCGCTAATACGTGGTTAATACTTAGGTCACGGAATGTAAATATCAAATCAACTTTATTTATAAAGCACATTTAAAATTTACCACAGGGGTAGCCAAAGTGCTGTACAATGAGCAGGTTAAAAGATAATATGAAAACCGAGCAAACAACACAACACAAACAGAACATGATAAAAAAATTTAAAAAAAATTTAAAAACATAAAAACAGGTTTACAGCAGGTGTATAATGGGGGGCCATTGCAGGATGGATATCACTCAGTGTTAAAAGCCATGGAAATAAAGTATGTATTTAAGAGAGATTTAAAAACAGGAAAAGAGAAGGTTTGTCTAACACTCAGAGGTAGAGTATTGTTGCCGCTTAATTTATTGGGTTTTATGGACGCAACGATGTCATGGCTCTCAATGGCACCATTGTAAGTCCTTTATTTACGAGTTCGAATGCATCAAAAAGGAAAAATGTGTTCTCGTCACCTATGGACTGTGAATTATAGGAAAAATCCCAAAATAAGTGCTATTCCTCTTTAAGGCTCAAAGTCTGATAGCTAGCTTGTTTTCTATGACTTTCTTTGAAAAATATATAGTACAAACCCTGTTTCCATATGAGTTGGGAAATTGTGTTAGATGTAAATATAAACAGAATACAATGATTTGCAAATCATTTTTAACTCATATTCAGTTGAATATGCTACAAAGACAACATATTTGATGTTCAAACTGATAAACATTTTTTTTTTTGCAAAAAATCATAAACTTTAGAATTTGATGCCAGCAACACGTGACAAAGAAGTTGGGAAAGGTGGCAATAAATACGGATAAAGTTGAGGAATGCTCATCAAACACTTATTTGGAACATCCCACAGGTGTGCAGGCTAATTGGGAACAGGTGGGTGCCATGATTGGGTATAAAAACAGCTTCCCAAAAAATGCTCAGTCTTTCACAAGAAAGGATGGGGCGAGGTACACCTCTTTGTCCAAAACTGCGTGAGCAAATAGTCAAACAGTTTAAGAACAATGTTTCTCAAAGTGCAATTGCAAGAAATTTAGGGATTTCAACATCTACGGTCCATAATATCATCAAAAGGTTCAGAGAATCTGGAGAAATCACTCTACGTAAGCGGCATGGCCGGAAACCAACATTGAATGACCGTGACCTTTGATCCCTCAGACGGCACTGTATCAAAAACCGACATCAACCTCTAAAGGATATCACCACCTGGGCTAAGGAACACTTCAGAAAACCACTGTCACTAAATACAGTTGGTCGCTGCATCTGTAAGTGCAAGTTAAAGCTCTACTATGCCATTTATCAACAACATCCAGAATATATTGTCTTTGTAGTGCATTCAATTGAATATGGGTTGAAAAGGATTTCCAAATCATTGTATTCCGTTTATATTTACATCTAACGCAATTTCCCAACTCATATGGAAACGGGGTTTGTATTAAGCCCATCCATCCATTTTCTACGGCTTGTCCCTCTCGGGATTGCAGGGGGTGTCTGATGCTTATCCCACGCAGTCACAGGGAGAACATGCAAACTTTAAAATTGGAATAATATAACAGAGTACAAAGTATAAAACAATAACCTTGACATTTTTGGCAGTTCGCATGTCTTATCATTAGGAGGCTCTGGTTTGTTCTTACCAGCTTTTTCCCCCCTAATAGTTTTTTTTTTTCTTTTCATGTGACCCTGATACTCTTTGAATGAAATAAGCATCCACCGACAAAATACAGAAATAAAAAAATTAATTAGGCACTTATTTCCCCAAGCACTAAAAGTAAGTTAGCACTTCATTGAGGTCTTTATGTCTGTTTAGGATCACTTTCTGTAATAGTCTGAAAGACTGACACATTCAAATTGGCACTTCAAAAAAAAAAGAAGAAAAAAAAAAATGTCGATGCAGTAAAATTATGTCAAAACAGACTAAAGTTGTAGTAAAAAAAAATAATAAAAGTATTGTATAATGTGTGTCTGATACCTTGACAGGCCTCTCAGCAGTGTTACGTTAAACAGGAATCACTTTTTAAATTTGTATTTGTTTCAAATGTTGACTTAAGAAGGTGTGTAAGTATGTTGTCACGATTAAGAGTAATAAAAAATGTAACTTTGTGCATTTGTTTGAGCATTCTATTTCTAATACATGCATCCTCCCTGTTCTCCATGAGTATACTGTGTCTGTTTTGTGAGTTTACTCCCTTATCTAGAATGAACGGTCCATCATTTTTGATGGTAGTTCTGCTGTAACAGAGAGACAAAATGTTTGGAAAATCCGGAAAAGTCTTCCTCCGACTCACTGTACTCTCAGGGCATTGAATTAATCACGAGTAGATTGTTCAAGTAGGTAGCCTAGAAGATGTTTCGCCTCTCAAAGTAGCAGGGAAATAAATATTTAACCAGCAAATATTCTGACCTAAATGACTCCTGGCCCTTCTAAAAAGTACTCATGATATGCACCTGTCACATAAACATTCTTTATTTAATTTAAAACTCGACCATGGGCAAGACCAAAGAGCTGTCCTCAGGTACAAGATTGTAGACCTGCAAAAGACTGGAATGGACTAGAACAGTCCGATTGGTACCGGGCCGCAGAAGAATTTTTTATTCTTTTTTTTTTTATAAAATCAACATAAAAAACACAATATACACTTACAATTGTGCACCAACCACAAAAACCTCCCTTTTTCATGACAAAAACGTCCCTTTTTCATGAAACAGAAAAAAAAAAGTTATGACAGAGCACTTTAATTAAATTTTTTTTTACTAAATGAGACACCCAAAATGTACATGAAAATAAAGAATGTGGTATTTACAATATCAACTATGAACGATAAAACACTGAATATTGACATGAACGCCACAACCCTTCTCTATCGACATATTTTACAATCAAGCGAAATGCAACAAACACGGCGAAATATAAACGTGAAGGTTAAAAAAAAATACCAACAATCTGATACAGTTGTGCTCATAAGTTTACATACTCTGGGAGATTTTATGATTTCTTGGCCATTCTTCAGAGAATAGGAATGATGACACAAACACCTTTCTTCCACTCATGCTTAATGGTTGTGTGACGCTCTGTATTGGCAAACAACTGTGTTTACTCTTTTTAAATCAAAAGGACAAAAGAAAGTACCCAAATGACCCTGATCAAAAGTTTACATACCCCAGTGACTTTGATCTGATAACATGCACAAAAGTTGACACAAACAGGTTTGAATGGCTAATCAAGGTTCCAATCCTCACCTGTGACCTGTTTGTTTGTAATTAATGTGTGTGTATGAAAGGTCAGAGAAGTTTCTGGGCTTCTGACAGACCATTGGATCTTTCATCCAGTGCTGCACAGATGTTTCTGGATTCTGAGTCATGGGGAAGGCAAAAGAATTGTCAAGGGATCTGCGAGAAAAGGTCATTGAACTGCATAAAACAGGAAAGGGGTGTAAAAAGATAGCCAAGGAATTGAGAATTCCAATCAGCAGTGTTCAAACGCTGATTAAGAAGTGGAAAATAAGGGATTCAGGTAGACCAGCAAAGATTTTAGTCACAACTGCCAGGAAAATTGTTCGAGATGTAAAGTCCACAAATAAGTTCAGCTGAAATACAGGACTCTCTGAAAAATGGTGGTGTGGCTGTTTCAAGATGCACAATAAGGAGGCACTTGAAGAAAAATGGGCTGCATGGTCGAGAATGGCCAAGAAATCATCAATTCTCCCAGGGTATGTAAACTTATGAGCGCGACTGTATGTCTGATACATCACTACGCTTTACAACTTTTCAACAACATTTCAGGCTGGCCGCTCTGTAAACAGTCTGTGGAAACGCTCCCCACCCACACTGCTTGTTGCCTCGTCTGAGCTGCTGTGACTTAGATTACCATCCATCCATCTTCTTCCTCTTATCCGAGGTCGGGTCGCCAGGGCAGCAGCCTAAGCAGGGAAGCCCAGACATCCCTCTCCCTAGCCACTTCGTCCAACTCTTCCCGGGGGATCCCGAGGCGTTCCCCGGCCAGCCGGTAGACATAGTCTTCTCAATGTGTCCTGGGTCTTCACTGTGGCCTCCTACTGATCGGATGTGCCCTAAACACCTCCCTTGGGAGGCATTCGGGTGGCATCCTGGCCAGATGCCCGAACCACCTCATCTGGCTCCTCTCAATAGAGGAACAGCAGCTTTACTTTGAGTTCCTCTCGGATGGCAGAGCTTCTCACCCTATCTCTAAGGGAAAGCCCGGCCACCCGGCGGAGGAAACTCATTTCGGCCGCTTGTACCCGTGATCTTGTCCTTTCGGTCATAACCAAAAGCTCAAGACCATAGGTGAGGATGGGAACGTAGATCGACCGGTAAACTGAGAGCTTTGCCTTTCGGCTCAGCTTCTTCTACACCACAACATATCGATAGAGCGTCCGCTTTACTGAAAACGCTGCACCGATCCACCTGTCAATCTCACGATCCACTCTTCCCTCATTCGTGAACAACACTCTTAGGTACTTTAACTCCTCCACTTGGGGCAAGGTCTCTTCCCCGTACCGGAGATGGCACGCCACCCTTTTCCGGGTGAGAACCATAGACTCAGACTTGGAGGTGCTGATTCTCATCCCAGTCGCTTCACACTCGGCTGCGAACCGATCCAGTGAGAGCTGAAGATCCTGGCCAGATGAAGCCATCAGGACCACATCATCTGCAAAAAGCAGAGTCCTAAGCCTGCAGCCACCAAACTGGAACCCCTCAATGCCTTGACTGCGCCTAGAAATTCTGTCCATAAAAGTTATGAACAGAGTCGGTGACAAAAGGCAGCCTTGGCGGAGTCCAACCCTCACTGGAAACGTATCCGACTTACTGCAGGCAATGCGGACCAAGCTCTGACACTGATCGTACAGGGAGTGGACTGCCACAATCAGACAGTCCGATACCCCATACTCTCTGAGTACTCCCCACAGGACTTCCCGAGGGACACGGTTGAATGCCTTCTCCAAGTCCACAAAGCACATGTAGACTGGTTGGGCAAACTCCCATGCACCCTTAAGGACCCTGCCCTAGAGTATAGTCTCGGCAGGACTTAGATTTCAATAGTAACTAATTTGATTACCATAGTAATTAATTAGATTACCATAGTAACAAGTATATCATGCAAAATTGCAGATTCCAACCATTGAAATACTTTCTATAGTTTAAGACTTACGCTCATTTGAAAACATCACTTCACATCATAATGGCAGCTACAGTTTCCATCCTAAATATCTAAAAAAAAATATTCGGGAATGTCCGGCGGGCCAGATTTATCACCAGACCTATGTAAGCGTCAATATATATATAGCTTGATGTTGCAGAAAAAAGACCATATATTTTTTTAACCGATTTCCGAACTCTAAATGGGTGAATTTTGGCGAATTAAACGCCTTTCTATTATTCGCTCTCGGAGCGATGACGTCACATAGGTAGTCAATCCGCCATTTTCTCAAACACTAAGTCAAATCAGCTCTGTTATTTTCCGTTTTTTCGACTGTTTTCCGTACCTTGGAGACGTCATGCCTCGTCGATGTGTTGTCGGAGGGTGTAACAACACGAACAGAGACGGATTCAAGTTGATTTACGTGGAGTGTGCATCGATTAACACGGCATGCTAAACAATGCTAACATGCTATTTAGTCCAGCTGTATGTACATTTTTATCTATAATTGCATGCAGCCTTTCCCTCCACCCACATTTAATGCCAAACAAACACTTACCAATCGACGGATTTAAGTTGCTCCAGTGTCAAAAGATGCGAAAGTACCTCGTTTGTTCTGCACATTTTACCGGCGATGCTAAGACAGACATGGCACAGAGATGTATGGATATCCTGTGACACTCAAAGCAGATGCATTTCCAACGATAAAGTCAACGAAATCACAAAGGTGAGTTTTGTTGATGGCATTGACTTATGCGCTAATCAGACTTATTTGGTTGCGGCATGACTGCCAGCTAATCGATGCTAACATGCTATTTAGGCTAGCTGTATGTACATTTGTAGCTATATTTGCATCCAGCCTTTCCCTCCACCCACATTTAATGCCAAACAAACACTTACCAATCGAGGGATTTGAGTTGCTCCAGTGTCAAAAGATGCGAAAGTACCTCGTTTGTTCTGCACATTTTACCGGCGTTGCTAAGACAGACATGGCACAGAGATGTATGGATATCCTGCGACACTCAATCGTTGGTTAGAAGGCGATCGCCGAATAGCTTCAATAGCTATTCGGTCAAGAGCTTCAGTTTCTTCTTCAATTTCGTTTTCGCAATCTGCCTCCATACTCCAACCATCCGTTTCAATACATGCGTAATCTGTTGAATCGCTTAAGCCGCTGAAATCCGAGTCTGAATCCGAGCTAATGTCGGTATATCTTGCTGAGCAACCGCCATGTTGGCATCACTGGATGATGTCACAGGAAAATGGACGGGTGGATTTACAGATAGCGAAAATCTGCCTTTTTTCGGGATATTCCATGATGGGTAAAATTTTGAAAAAAAATTCGAAAAATAAAATAAGCCACTGGTAACTGATTTTTATTGGTTTTAACCTTTCTGAAATTGTGATAATGTTCCCCTTTAACGGGCCGCATGTGGCCTCCCCAGGCCTTAATTTGCCCATGTCTGCGTTTGGGGCTCGGACTGACTGCAGCCTAGTAGTAATGGAACAGCTTTTCCTTGCCTCATCGCCCTTTGAAGTGTGCGGTTTGTAAAGGTGATTACATTAGTGTGTGTCCGCGTTATTTCATATCTGCAGCGCTTTCTTAATGCGGAGAACCATATTTAACACATTTTTTAATACTATAGCAATGAAGCTATTCAATGAATCTCAGCTGTATGTAGTGGATATGCATAACCGGCCGCCGGGCCTAGAACTAGAGATGTCCGATAATGGCTGTTTTGCCGATGTCCTATATTCCGATATTGTCCAACTCTTAATTACTGATATCAAACGATGCCGATATATACAGTTGTAGAATTAACACATTATTATGCCTAATTTTGTTGTGATGTGGTCAATTGTACGGAATATGTACTGTACTGTGCAATCTACTCATACAGGTTTCAATCAATCAATCAAACACAAGGTTTTCCAAAATAAGAGAACAACTTCAACTCCAGTTATGGAAAAAAGTGTCAACATATTTATTATTGAAGTAACAAAGTGCATTATTTTTTTTTACATGCCTCAAAACAGCTTGGAATTTGGGATATGCTCTCTCTGAGATAATCCTGATACCTATTACAACTATGGGAAATACTTTGACTTTCTCAAAGTGCATTATTTTTTTTTTTAAATTAAACTTGCCTCAAAACAACAGTTTCAGTCCGTGTTTAGCCGGTTTTAAAAAGTCATTATTTTTACTGTCAGTAATTACAGTTGGTCGCTACATCTGTTAGTGCAGTTTAAGAACAACGTTTCTCAAAGTGCAATTGCAAGAAATTTAGGGATTTCAACATCTACGGTCCATAATATCATCAAAAGGTTCAGAGAATCTGAAAAAAATCACTCCACCTAAGCGGCATGGCCGGAAACCAACATTGAATGACCGTGACCTTCGATCCCTCAGACGGCACTGTATCAAAAAACGACATCAATCTCTAAAGGATATCACCACCTGGGCTCAGGAACACTTCAGAAAACCACTGTCACTAAATACAGTTTGTCGCTACATCTGTAAGTGCAAGTTAAAACTCTACTAACCAAAGCCACAGCCATTTATCAACAACACCCAGAAACGCCGCCGGCAAGAATGGGAAAGAATTACACTTGAAAAGTTTCAAAAATTGGTCTCCTAAGTTAATAATAATGGATTAGATTGATATAGCGCTTTTGTGATGAGGTGGCGACTTGTCCAGGGTTTACACCGCCTTCCGCCCGATTATAGCCCGCGTCCCCAAAGGGAATAAGCGGTAGAAAATGGATGGATGTTCAAGTGTTGTGTTTGTATTTCAGATAATGTTATCTACATATGAAAAGGTAAAAAGTCGGTTGATAGGTCCAACGGGAAAAGAAAATTGTCTGAAGTGATCGGTCGCAATAATCACAAAAAGTGTTTATGCCAGGGACTGGCCCGGACAACATCCCTACTGTCAAGCACTACAACTACAATACCAGGGGTGTCAAACGCACGGTGCGAGGGCCGGATCAGGACCGCGATCAGGCTTTATCCGTCCCGCGGGATGAGTTTGCTGAGTATAAAAATGAACCTGAAATATTTGAATGAAAGAAACAGCTGTTCTAAATGTGTCCACTGGATGTCGCAATAGCAATTATTTGTATCTTTGTAGATGATGTACAAACTAAACCACATCAGTCGAGGGAAATGATCAAATTACATAAATAACATCCTGTAATTTATCTTGATAGGTTGAAAATTAACACATGAGTTGACTGATGAACATTATCACATAATGTATTCAGAAAATATAAATAACGACAAATAAAGATAGGATTCTATTAACCGCAACATGTAAGTGTAAAAAAAAAAAACAACAACATTATGATTTGTACATTTTCAAAAAATTTACAAACAAACAAACAAAAAAATCTGAAGTTGTTTTTATTATTTGATACGACGGGGTTGCAGCTTATTGCGCGGTTCCTTCCCCTGGGATGCAAACGGACGACTCCGGACAGGACTGGCAAGTAGGAACATGATTTAATCTTCAAAATTAAACATGTACCAAACAGAAGGAAAACGTGGGAAGCCAAGGTTACCTCCTAGCACAGGATGCATAAACTCGGAGACAAGAACTACAAACGTAACTGTTGCACGAAGCAAACAAAGAAGCCAGGACGAGAGTTTAATGAATAGCTCTCTGATTAGTGGTCGACTGCAGAGGTAGGTGAACCAAATGAATCCCCATAGCAACCAAAACAAAGCCAGAGGTGAACAAAACAGGAACTCAGGGAGTTCAAAACCAACAGAACATAAGAAAAACATGATCCGGGCAACGGATCATGGCATTATTAGGTTATCGTGCCGTGATTTTATCGGTCCGGCCCTGGGTAGATTTTTCTAAGATGAGTTTCCCACCCCTGTACTAGACACTACAAGTAAACGGACTTTACTTGTGGAGCTACTTCAAGGTACTCTAAGTGCTTTTTAAACATTTACCTACTGATGATGCAGCATCAGGAGCAACTGAGGATTCAGTAGCTTGCTCAAGGATGCCGAGGGACTGAGGATCGAACCCACAACCACTTTACCACAAGACAACAAAAAACTTCTGGTCTCTGTGCTTTCCAACAATACGCTCTACACCAAGTATTTTGACTCGGGGGCCATATTTAGAGAAAAAAATGTGCCTGGGGGCTGGTATATCTATTTTTAGGGACACGAATTGAAAACTTCACAATAATGTCCGATTGAATGCTAAAAACGTTATGACAGACCGCCTTAAAAAACGTAATGGAATTTTTATTTTTTCTACGAACAATAAAACAACGAATATTGACAAAATATGAACGTCACACCCCCTTTCGAGCGGCATATTTTATAATCAAATGAAAGGCAACATAAATGCAACAAACGGTGAAATATGGATGCGAATGTTACAAAATAAACCCACCTACAATCTGATATATAACTAAACTTTCGAACGTTGTTGTGAAAAGCTCCTTCCGCGTCTGTGGAAACGCTTCCCGCCCACACTGCTTGGTGCCTCGTCTGAGCTGCTGTCACATAGATTACCACAGCAACTAATTAGATGACCACGGTAACTAATTAGATACCATAGTAACTAATTAGATTACCATAGTAACTGGTATATCATCCATAAGAACAGATTGCAGATTCCAACCATTGAAATACTTTGTATAGTTGAAGACTTATGGTCATTGGAAAAAAATCCCTGCACAGCTACACTTTCCATCTTAAAAATCTAAAAAATATATTTTGGAATGTCCAGCGTGCTAGATTGAAAAGCTTAAAGGGGAACATTATCACAATTTCAAAAGGGTTGAAAACAATAAAAATCAGCTCCCAGTGGCTTGTTTTATTTTTCAAAGCTTTTTTCAAAATTTTACACCTCCCGGAATATCCCTAAAAAAAGCCTTAAAGTGCCTGACTTACGCGATTTGTAAATCCATCGTCAATTTCCCTGTGACGTCATACAGGGCTGCCAATACAAACAACATGGCGATTACCACAGCAAGATATAGCGACATTAGCTCGGATTCAGACTCGGATTTCAGCGGCTTAAGCGATTCAACAGATTACGCATGTATTGAAACAGATGGTCAGAGTATGGAGGCAGATAGCGAAAACGAAATTGAAGAAGAAATTGAAGCTATTGAGCGAATAGCTATTGACGCTATTCGGCCATAGCGTGGGTGTACCTAATGAAGTGGCCCATAGCATGGCTGCCTTATTAGCATCGCCGGTAAAATGTGCGGACCAAACGATCAGGACTTTCGCATCTTGTGACACTGGAGCAACTTAAATCCGTCGATTGGTAAGTGTTTGTTTCGTATTAAATGTGGGTATCTAGTTTCAAATGTACATACAGCTAGCGTAAATAGCATGTTAGCATCGATTAGCCTAGCATGTTAGCATCGATTAGCTGGCAGTCATGCCGCGACCAAATATGTCTGATTAGCACATAAGTCAACAACATCAACAAAACTCACCTTTGTGATTTCGTTGACTTAATCGTTGCAAATGCGTCTGCAGGTTATCCATACATCTCTGTGCCATGTCTGTTTTAGCATCGCCGGTGAAATGTGGAGACACTCCGGCACATTCAATGGGGGTCTGGCGGCAGATTTCTTGCCAGTGGTGCAACTTGAATCCCTCCCTGTTAGTGTTGTTACACCCTCCGACAACACACCGACCAGGCATGATGTCTCCAAGGTTCCAAAAAATAGTCGAAAAAACGGAAAATAACAGAGCTGAGACCCGGTGTTTGTAATGTGAAAATGAAAATGGCGACTGTATTACCTCGGTGACGTCACGTTCTGACGTCATCGCTAAAAGACCGATAAACAGAAAGGCGTTTAATTTGCCAAAATTCACCATTTAGAGTTTGGAAATCGGTTAAAAAATACATGGCCTTTTTTCTGCAACATCAAGGTATATGTTGACGCTTACATAGGTTTGGTGATAATGTTCCCATTTAACGGGCCGCATGTGGCCCCCGGGCCTTAATTTGCCCAGGTCTGCTCCACACCAAGCAATCAAATACACCAAGCGATCCAAAAAATATTTATGTCACATTATCTTTACATTTTGTCTCTCCGTTTCAAATATAAATACTATAAAAATGATGCACTGTTATCTTAGAAAGGGGATAAACTTACAAAATCAGCAGCTTCTTTGTGTACAGTCGTGCTACTACACATAAGTTCATAACAAACGTATGGTTTTATGTGACCCATTGGCCTGCAAGCTCTTGTGACACGTGCACGATTGTTATTATTATTCGGAATATGCATTCGCAAATGTTTTTGGAATCACACATTTCACATGTTGAGCTCTTTTTCCTTGTCATTGATTCCTGTGGATTTGTTCATGCAAAAACAGTATTTGCTCATTTAGGGTTTCAAATCTCGTTCAAAAGTCATCTTTGGAGCAGCTTACATATGGACGCACTGTTTTTGTATCATTACGGAACTTTCCGATCATGAAGTTTCATTCACATACTGTAATGCAGGGGTCCCCAAATTAGGGCCCGCCAGCGGGCCGCGGGAAGTCCCAAGTTAAAAAAGATTAAATAATTATATTACTTTTTATGTAATTAGAATTTTTTCTAAATCTGTTCTTTCTAATCCATTTTACTCTCTTAGCCGCTGTACTTTTATTGTAGCAACATGGTGGTTGACGTTTTGGAGACCTTTATATATATATATATATATATATATATATATACATATATATATATATATATATATATATATATATATATATATATATATATATATGTATATATATATATATATATATATATATATATAAATATGTATATATATATTTATATATATATACATATACAGCATTACAGCAGGGGTCCCCGGCCAAATTGTTTTAACCCAATGCGGCCCCCGAGCCAAAAGGTTTGGGGACCCCTGCTGTAATGCAACTGCCAAATTGTTGCATTGTTGCTGTGTATTTTTTTGTTAAAACATACTAAACTTAATGTTTTTGGATAATTAGATATGACAAGAATTTGCCTTTTTCATCAAGACCTTCACTTTGACAATTATTTTGTTGTTGTTTTTTGTGCAAGCGGTTTTGGGAAGTGAATCATACAGCACATAAAGAGTTAAGAGCATCGGTTTTGTTGGCAAAGTTGTATTCTGAATGAAATCAAAATGTTAGCGGCCTGCTTAAACTCTGGGGTCCGAGCTTGGATTTTTTTTGCTTTTATGTTTTACCCCAAAAAAAAAAAATGTTATATTGCTTTAGTTGGTTTTAGACTGGACCCTTACCCTTTTTTATATTGTGACACACTTGAAAATCACCCAAAAACCTCAACTCCCAGTTGGGACGATTTAGATTTGTTTTTGTTTACAGTCGAAAAGATCAAAAATATTTTTTATGATTTATAATGTGAATGTGGAATGTAGCATTTAAAAATGGATAAGGAAGTGTATTAATTAACAAAGTTAAATATGATACGAGTTTAGTTGGTCCTTTGACGCAGGTCGTAGTGCGAAACATTGAAATTAATGGAAAACTATTTAGTGGGTGCACAATTTTAACATGTAACATGCCTTTTAAAAGAACTTTTAGATTAAAAATAAATATATTACTTAGTTTGTTTTATGAAGCAATGTTATCTTTTTACAGTTTCTCTTTTGGCCGGCTTATCTATCAAACACACCGTCAGCAGCTTTTCCATATTTTCATGGATAAATGTCCTTTTTTGGGGGGGGGGGACATTATTTTACCATTCTCAGATTTTTTTTATGATTCCTTTCGTTAAATAAATAAATATCGTACACTTCTTCTCAGCACAGTCCTGAATACTCACTGTCAAAGTTATGAAGATCTCTAGCTGTATGCTACTGCTAGCGAGTAAGACACCAGATGTTTTTGGTGGGATTTTACAAGGTGACCTTCGCAACGCCGACAAATGATAAGGAGGCTCATAATTCAAATTTTGGTTCACAACCTAAAGCCTTACAATTAGCCGAGAAACAGCTGTAGCACTGTATTTACTTTTAAAGCCAGGTGAGGACTCAGACAGTTACAATTTACTTGTAAAAACAAATATATGTTTTCGTCAGAGGTGATAAAACATCAATGAAGATGATCGAACAAGGTCAGAAAAGGCAAAGAGTCCGTTTTTTAAGTCTTTTAACGACATCTATGTCAGTTGTCCACAAGGTGGCAGTGTTTACTTAACCCCTTCCAACCTTCCCTCAGCAACCAAATGGGCTGTAATGCTTTGATTGGTTGACATGGAGCTTCAGCATATTCATTTTATAGACCAGGGGTCTCAAACTCAATTTACCTGGGGGCCACTGGATGTAGAAACTGACTGAGGCTGGGCTGCGAGAAAAAAAATTCTTAAAATAATCTTTCATGCACTTCTTAATGAATTCACCTTTTTTGAATGGCTTTCCGGCACAAGTAACATACTTGCCAATTTTCGCGATCTTTCTGGGAAACGCCCGAATATCAGTGCCCCTCCCGAGAATCTCCCGGGGTAATCATTCGAGAGCGTCCTCTACAACCTGCCGTCTAGATCGCATTTCCACCACCAAAACAGTGTGCCGATCCAGTCACATACTGTATGAGGCTTCTTCAGTTCCACGGAAAAGACTGCAAGACATAGTTGATCAACAGCCATACAGGTCACACTGAGGGTGGCCGTACAGACAACTTTATCACTGTTACAAATATGCGCCACACTGTGAACCAATGCCAGACAAGAATGACAAACACATTTTGGGAGAATATCTGCACTGTAACACAACATAAACACAACAGAACAAATGCCCGGAATCCAATGCAGCCCTAACTCTTCCGGGCTACAATAGGGGGAGGAGTTTGGGGTGTATATTGTAGCCCTGAAGAGTTAGGGCTGCATGGGATTCTGGGTATTTGTTCTGTTGTGTTACGGTGCGAAAATTCTCCCAAAATGTGTTTGTCATTCTTGTTTGGTGTGGGTTCACAGTGTGGCACATATTCATAACAGTGTTAAAGTTGTTTATACGGCCACCCTCAGTGTGACCTGTGTGGCTGTTAATCAAGTATGTCTTGCAGTCGCATACCGCATCCGCGGAATCTTAATACAACTCATGCCTGGGCTGGCACGCGGTTTGTACAGATTGTAGAGGGCAGTAATGGCAGTGTCTCCACAGTACCCCCTAAATAATGAAATTCGGGTGAAACTCGGGGAAAGTTTACCCCTGAAGGGGCACCAAAAATGGGAGTCTCCCGAAAAAATCGAGGGTACACAAATATGACGCTGCAAAGCGCCATTCATATAGAACTCGCAGGCCGCACCAGCAGTAAATTTTCACATCAAGGTGCGGGCCGTAAAATAACGTCTCGCAGGCCGCGTGTTTGAGACCCTAAGACAGGGGTAGGTAACCTATGGCTCGCGAGCCAGATGTGGCTCTTTTGATGACTGCATCTGGCTCTCGGATAAATCTGAGCTGACATTGCTTAACACGATAAATAATGAATAATTCCACTTGTAATCACAGTGTTAAAAATAACGTTCAAAGTATAAAACATTGGCATGCAGTTTTATGTTTAAGAAGTTGGTAAGAAGTCATTTATTTATTATTGGTAAGTGTGGGGCTTGCCCTCCGGGGGGTTCTTCAGACCACCAAGCACAGACATTAGAGCCTGTTTCAAGGTTACAATATTGTTTTATTTTTCAATAAATCTCTCAATTGCCTTCCAGCAATCGTCCTTTTCTCTTTCGTTCTCGCTCGCGCTCTGGTTTCTAGCCCCAAGCCCGTCTCTCCTCCTGGCTGCTGCTTATGACATAGCGACAGGTGATCAGACAAAAAGGCCCAGGTGGGCCTTCTAAGCACCTGTCGCTGGATTCGAGGCCGGTACTGGCAACACCCCACTTCGCTGCAGGTCCGCAGGCCACGCCCCCTCCACAGTTAGCTTCAGAATAACAATGTTATTACAAAGAATAAGAGACCTCTCTAGAAATGTTGGTCTTTCTTAAAAATGCACGCGTTTTGTTGTGTTCAGTGTTAAAAAAAATATTATATGGCTCTTACGGAAATACATTTTAAAATATTTGGCTTCTTGGCTCTCTCAGCCAAAAAGGTTCCCGACCCCTGCCCTAAGAGGTCGTCTATATTTGTAGAAGTCACAAAAACCCATGTTTAATTTATCGCCTTCATTCTCCTCATTTATTCGATTCTCCAGGTTGCTACCAGTTCATTTGAGCCCACTAGTCAACAATTTAGCCTTTGAAAATATCGTGCATGTTGAATGTTCTTACTTGCTTGTTGTGTATGTGTCGTGTTCTATTTGTTTTCTCAACTGTGAAAAAAAAAAACGAAAAAAATATAACATTGGCTTTTTAACTCCAAAGGTTGTAGGAGAACATAAACAAAACATGCCTTGCTCGCAGAGTAGTAGCGAGAGTAATGGTGTGGCGGTGACGCTATCTGGTTGGAATGCAAATTCAGGCTGTGAAAAATGTGATTACAAAATAAAAAGGTTTACGTTTTTACGGCCGTCACATGTATGGAATTAGATGAAATTTGAGGATTACATGCATTGGTTCAAGTGCCACCCAGTATGCTGCACATGCCTTAGAGCTCGCAGAGGTCACAGTTCCCATTCGAAGCGTGGCGTGAGCGTATGCAGGGGCCCCGTCCCCCCCAACCCCCCAAAGTCACTCGCGTCCTACCTGTGAAATCATTCATACCTCTCAAAACTGCTCAAGGACCGTATCACCAAACAGTAGCTGTGTTTATTGCTACATGTTTGTTTGTTTTTTTACCAACATTTTTGTTTGGGTGCATCATTTTGATGTAGTAACTTTGTAGCTTGTAGTTAAGGTTGTTTTCAAGTTTGGTGTACTGACCATTTAAAAATATCTGTTTTGTGATTATTCTGTACAAGTATCATTTTACATGGTGTATGACGTCGCAATAAGTTTGACTTGATAAATTGTAAATATGATATTGGGAAAATCCCTCTTTTGTTATTGATAGTATTAATACCAATGGTTGTTTTTTTTTTTTGTCTGGACACTATTTCAGTTCATGAAATAAAGAATATCATGTCAATGTTGGTTTTGTCTTATCTTTTATCTTATATGGGAGACCGGGCTTTCTGCTCCGCTGCTCCGAGTCTGTGGAACGCTCTCCCTGACCACCTGAGGGCACCACAGACTGTGGATGCTTTTAAATAAGGCTTAAAAACCCATCTTTTTTATTTAAAAAAAAAAAAAAAGCCTTTTTATAGATATGCATGCTGGTTCTCGCTATTGGGCTGTTTCTAGTTTCATAATTTATTTATTTTTATTACCTTTTTATTATTATTACAACCCCGTTTCCATGAGTTGGGAAATTGTGTTGAATGTAAATATAAACGGAATACTATAATTTGCAAATCATTTTCAACCCATATTTAGATGAATATTCTACAAAGACAACATATGTTATGTTCAAACTGATAAAAAAAAAAAAAAAATTGCGAATAATCATTAACTTTAGAATTTGATGCCAGCAACACGTGACAAAGAAGTTGGGAAAGGTGGCAATAAATACTGATAAAGTTGGGAAATGCTCATCAAACACTTATTTGGAACATCCCACAGGTGTGCAGGCTAATTGGGAACAGGTGGGTGCCATGATTGGGTATAAAAGCAGCTTCCATGAAATGCTAAGTAATTCACAAACAAGGATGGGGCGAGGGTCACCAATTTGTAAGCAAATTGTCGAACAGTTTTAGAACAACATTTCTCAACGAACTATTGCAAGGAATTTAGGAAATTTACCATCTACGGTCCGTAAAATAATGAAAAGGTTCAGAGAATCTGGAGAAATCACTGCGCGTAAGCGATGATATTACAGCCTTTTGATCCCTCAGACGGTACTGCATCAAAAACCGACATCTGTGTGTAAAGGATATCACCACATTGGCTCAGGAACACTTCATAAAACCATCTGTAAGTGCAAGTTAAAACTCTACTCTGCAAAGCGAAAGCCATTTATCAACAACACACAGGAACGCCGCCGGCTTCTTTGGGCCCGAGCTCATCTAAAAAGGACCGATGCAAAGTGGAAAAGTGTTCTGTGGTCTGACGAGTCCACATTTCAAATTATATTTTGAAACTGTGGACGTGGTGTCCTACGGAACAAAGAGGAAAATAACCATCCGGATTGTTATAGGCGCAAACTTCAAAAGCCAGCATCTGTGATGGTATGGGGGTGTATTAGTGCCCAAGGCATCGTCAACTTACACATCTGTGAAGGCACCATTAATGCTGAAAGGTCCATACAGGTTTTGGAGCAACATATGTTGTCATCCAAGCAACATTATCATGGCCGCCCGTGCTTATTTCAGCAAAACAATGCCAAGCCACGTGTTACAACAGCGTGGCTTCGTAGTAAAAGACTGCGGGTACTTTCCTGGCCCGCCTGCAGTCCAGACATGTCTCCCATCGAAAATGTGTGGCGCATTATGAAGCGTAAAATACGACAACTAAACCCCGGACTGTTGAACAACTTAAGCTGTACATCACGCAAGAATGGTAAAGAATTCCACTTTCAAAGCTTCAACAATTAGTTTCCTCAGTTCCCAAACGTTTATTGAGTGTTGTTAAAATGAATGGTGATGTAACACAGTGGTGAACATGCCCTTTCCCAACTACTTTGGCACGTGTTGCAGCCATGAAATTCTAAGTTAATTATTATTTGCAAAAAAAAAAAAAAGTTTATGAGTTTGAACATCAAATATCTTGTCTTTGTAGTGCATTCAATTGAATATGGGTTGAAAAAGATTTGCAAATCATTGGGGATAGGTTGATTGGCAACACTAAATTGGCCCTAGTGTGTGAATGTGAGTGTGAATGTTGTCTGTCTATCTGTGTTGGCCCTGCGATGAGGTGGCGACTTGTCCAGGGTGTACCCCGCCTTCCGCCCGATTGTAGCTGAGATAGGCGCCAGCGCCCCCCCGCGACCCCAAAAGGGAATAAGCGGTAGAAAATGGATGGATGGATGTATTCCGTTTATATTTACATCCAACACAATTTCCCAACTCATATGGAAACGGGGTTTGTACTATTTTTTTTACACCGTGGGACTTTGAGGTTGTTTGCTCAACGTAAAGTGCTTTTATTACAAATAAAATCTATTATTATTATTATTTAAGACAGTTTCAAATAGCACAGTTTAATAACAATTAATACGTATTTAAAACAACTCAATGGCTGAGTCCTGTTGGATGTTTTGTCTTTCGTAGTTGTTTTGGCACAGTGGTTGTCCTATACCAGTTGTCGGCATCCCAAAATGTTGAAACAGCCATATTGGACCAAAAATACAAAAAAAATACAAATCTGTCTGGAGCTGCAAAATATTATATAAGTGATGATGAAGGAAACCCATAATGTAGTGTCTATATTAGCCTACTATCAAATTGACTTTAAAAGTCTTATATAGAGGCAGCACGGTGGAACAGGGGTTAGTGCATGTGCCTCACAATACGAAGGTCCTAAGGATAGGTTGACTGGCAACACTAAATTGTCCCTATTGTGTGAATGTGAGTGTGAATGTTGTCTGTCTATCCGTGTTGGCCCTGCGATGAGGTGGCGACTTGTCCAGGGTGTACGCCGCCTTCCGCCCAAATGCAGCTGAGATAGGCTCCAGCACCCCCGCCACCCTAAAAAGGGACAATCGGTAGAAAATGGATGGATGGAAGTCTTATATATGTGTTACAATGAAGGCAACATATGGTGTAAGTGTGTATAATAGCTATATTAGCCTACTATCAAAGGCTGACCCAAATCTCTGTTGACAGAAATGTTGCATTTTAATTTTTATTCTACGCATTTTTGCAACATTGGATAACATTAGTAAAATGGAAGCTTCTCACAGGATGATATAAGTTCTGGAAATTACTGGCTCAGAATGGCCAAAGGTATAGATGTGCGTGCCCAAGTTAAAGGAAACGGCAGGCTGTCTTCTTCTAGTGGATTCATTACAACCTTGCAAGCTGGGTACCGTTTGCTGTGGTCTGGAACAACATGGCACTTAAACACAGAAATGCTGCCAATATTCCATACAGATCATGTGTCATGAGACAAATTAAATACACCGAGGACATAAGTAAGGGAAATTAAATGACCTCAAATATACAAACAAATGAGGCTTAGTATCAATCAATCAATCAATGTTTACTTATATAGCCCTAAATCACTAGTGTCTCAAAGGGCTGCACAAACCACTACGACATCCTCGGTAGGCCCACATAAGGGCAAGGAAAACTCACACCCAGTGGGACGTCGGTGACAATGATGACTATGAGAACCTTGGAGAGGAGGAAAGCAATGCATGTCGAGCGGGTCTAACATGATACTGTGAAAGTTCAATCCATAATGGATCCAACACAGTCGCGAGAGTCCAGTCCAAAGCGGATCCAACACAGTCGCGAGAGTCCAGTCGGAAAACATCCCAAGCGGAGGCGGATCAGCAGCTCAGAGATGTCCCCAGCCGATACACAGGCGAGCAGTACATGGCCACCGGATCGGACCGGACCCCCTCCACAAGGGAGAGTGGGACATAGGAGAAAAAGAAAAAAAACGGCAGATCAACTGGTCGAAAAAGGGAGTCTATTTAAAGGCTAGAGTATACAAATGAGTTTTAAGGTGAGACTTAAATGCTTCTACTGAGGTGGCATCTCGAACTTTTACCGGGAGGGCATTCCAGAGTACTGGAGCCCGAAATGAAAACGCTCTATAGCCCACAGACATTTTTTTGGGCTTTGGGAATCACTAATAAGCCGGAGTCCTTTGAACGCAGATTTCTTGCCGGGACATATGGTACAATACAATCGGCAAGATAGGATGGAGCTAGACCGTGTAGTATTTTATACGTAAGTAGTAAAATGTACCTATATATTCGTCCTGGGCATGACGTTAAAGTGCATCCGGCAGTGGAGGCTCCTCTACGGGGTATTGGGGCACCAGGAGGCTAACCCCTTTACTACTGTTACCCCAGGTGGCCCTTGGCAAAGGCCTAGTACCTGACTGCCTCCTAGCCAGGGATACGGTGAAGACCTCAACGGCGGAGCAGGCGGAAGACGGTAGATTTAATAACCACCATAATGCCTGCGATGGCAGATGAAGGCTGCAGCAAAAAAGGGTCCCCAGTCGTCTTGGATTCCATGCCACTGGACACTGACATGATTCTGTCAAGGATCGTGTGGTGACTGTCTGTGCACCAGTCTCCCCACGTTAAACAAAGCCATGCACAGGCATTCTCCATAAAGGGTGGCACCCCTTCCAGGAAGATCGTCATACTCGTTCGAGCGACCGCCGATGAATACCTGTATATGTACATAATTTATCCATTTGTTAATGTAATTTTTTAGTAATGCAATATGTACATACAGCTAGCCTAAATAGCATGTTTGCAGTCATGCATTGACCAAATATGCCTGATAAGCACTCCAGCAAATCAATAACATCAACAAAGCTCAGCTTTGTGCATTCACGCACAGCATAAAAAGTTTGGTGGACAAAATGAGACAAAAAAGGAGTGGCATAAAACATGTCTTTCTGTGGCAGCGTCGGAGAAAGTTGTACATGTAAACAAATTACGGTGCGTTCCAGGATCGCTGAACTTAGTAGGACAAAACGGTGCTCGCCAAATTCTCTCATCAGTGAAGCATGAATAAAATAAACACTGGGATTACCTAACAATTAGGAAGGTTTGTGTCATGTTTGTTCTCTTACAGAAAATATATTAAAACAAAAAAATAAAAAAGTTTTCTTCACCTTTTTAAATTTTCACACATCTCTAAAAAAGAGGTATAGGGACCACCGTCCTATGCAGTCTTACCTCGATTTTTACTGGACTTAGGTTCCACACCCCCGTGGTAGGGATGCTTTTTTTTTAATGATTCTTACTACAGGTATGTCTTTATAAACCCTCCACACGTTGTTAATAACCTTTCACACATACTCTCTTAAAGGCCTACTGAAACCCACTACTACCGACCACACAGTCTGATAGTTTATATATCAATGATGAAATATTAACATTGCAACACATGCCAATACGGCCTTTTTAGTTTACTAAATTGCAATTTTAATTTTCCCGCGAAGTGTCGTGTTAAAAACGTCGCGGTATGATGACGCGTGGTTGTAGCAGACATTATTTTCCCGCCCGATCCAAGCTATAGTCTGCGTTAATCGCATAATTAAACAGTATTCTGGACATCTATGTTGCTGAATCTTTTGCAATTTGTTCAATTAATAATGGAGAAGTCAAAGTAGAAAGATAGAGGTGTGGAAGCTTTTAGCCTTTAGCCACACAAACACACGGTGTTTTCTTGTTTAAAATTCCCGAAGATGAAGCTTTGCTATGGATCAGAGCGGTCAAGCGAACATGGATCCCGACCAAATGTCAACCGGCAGTTTTCGGTGAGAAAATTGTGGTAATAAGTCAGCTCTTACCGGAGACATCAGCGTAGCTTGCGTCTTGCTGCAGCTGCGTGACTTCCCTCGGAGACTCTGGCGTCAACACACCCGTGGCCACACCCCTCCGCTTTTCAGGTACTTCATAATCTCACTAAAAGACTAGTAATTGTCATAGTTGCCACTGACAGTTTGTTTGTGTTTTAGTTTCTCCTCTGTTTAGTATTTCCTGTCCTTAGTTCCTGTCTACTGCTCTTATTTTGTCAGCTTCCTGTTTGTCTCCCTGTGTCCTGTATTCACTCAGCTGCGGCTGATTGGCATCTGGTCACACCTGATGTCAATCAGCCAGGTCCTATTTTACCTGCTTTGTTCCTCCAGTCAGTGCTGGATCATTGTAGTGTCAAATTGTATTGTCTTGTCGATGTCACTTCTAGTCGCTCTTGTGATGTGTTATCGCTCCTGTCGTGTCGTACCTTGTCTTTGCAGCGTAGCGGTAAGCTATATTAAGTTGATGTTTGTAGCTTACTGTTTTTTGTTCCCTGCTTCCGTTTTATTTTTCATTATACAAGCACGACTTCTGTTTGCCTGTTCGCTACCCGCTAGCTTCCACGCTAAGTTCATTTTCGTTATTTTCTAGCTCCTTTTTTTGATTATCCGCCTCGTGCGCGCTTTGTGTTTGTACCTTTTTGTTTGGTTTTGTCTTAGTGTTTATATTAAAATCGTGTTTGCTCACCCCATGCCTGCCTCCATCTCTGCATCTTGGGGTTCGACACCAAATAACCTTGACAGTAACACAATAGGCAGATAAGGGATTTTCCAGAATTATCCTAGTAAATGTGTCTAACAACATCTGAATCGCTCTCACTGCCCTCGCCCTTTTTTTAATTATTTTTTTAAACTTTTTTTTTTCACTCTAAATTTCCTCATCCACAAATCTTTCATCCTTGCTCAAATTAATGGGGAAATCGTCGCTTTCTTGGTCCGAATAGCTCTAGCTGCTGCTGGCTATGATTGTAAACAATGTTCAGATGTGAGGAGCTCTACAACCCGTGACGTCACGCGCACATCGTCTGCTACTTCCGGTAGAGGCAAGGCTTTTTTATTAGCGACCAAAAGTTGCGAACTTTATCGTCGATGTTCTCTACTAAATCTTTTCAGCAAAAATATGGCGATATCACGAAATGATCAAGTATGACACATAGAATGGACCTGCTATCCCTGTTTAAATAATAAAATCTCATTTCAGTAGGCCTTTAAGGACTTTTTATATAACCATAGTAACATGAAATATTGGTACTCACAAATGGCAACGATAAAAAATAGCTGCAGGAAATGATAATGGCTAATTGTTTGCAGTCTTTTTAAGAGACACAGTCTTTATTTACCATCTTCTTAAGTAGGATTTATTGATCTTGTAATGGCACCTATAGTAGCTCCTCGTAAATTTGTTACCTTCTTTTAGCATAGCAAAGAGTGTGATTAATTACAAAAAAATATTGCAATAAGTATACAGGGTACAGGCCAAAAGTTTGGACACACCTTCTCATTCAATTAGTTTTCTTTATTTTCATGACTATTTATTTACATTGTAGATTGTCACTGAAGGCATGATTACTGCTTTGCACACTCTTGGCATTCTCTCGATGAGCTTCAAGCCCACCTGTGAAGTGAAAATTTCAGGTGACTACCTCTTGAAGCTCATCGAGAGAACCCCAAGATTGTGCGAAAAAGTAATCAGAGCAAAGGGTGCTATTTTTTGAAGAAACCAGAATATAAAATCTTCACATTTTTGTGTTAAGTTCATAACTCCACGTGTTCATTCATAGTTTTGATGTCTTCAGTGACAATCTACAATGTAAATAGTCATGAAAATAAAGAAAACGAAGTGAATGAGAGGGTGTGTCCAAACTTTTGACCTGTACTGTGTTTACACAGTTAATTCACACAATTTATTTTGACAACACATGCTCCTTTACTTTATCCGTGGAAGGTTTACCTGAAAGACGGGTCAATGCTTTCAAAACGTGGACTATGGGGTGTTTTTTTCCCCGAGATGCAAGAATAGAAGTGAAGTTAGGGACATGATTTAATTTTACTATTAAAAAAAAAAGGAACAAGGGGTGCAAACAAAAGGCGCGCACGAGCCGTAGAACAAACTTGGCTTTGAAAACAATAAACTAGCACCTGGGCATGAAAAGGAAAAAACTCTGACATGAAAATAGACAAAACTCACTTGGCATGGAACTATGGTAGCAGAAGTCCAAGAGCGTTTAATGTCGTCACAACGACCGACAGAAAAAGACAGGCTTTAAATAATCAGTGGCAGGTGAGTGAGTCCAAATGTGGAACATGTGAAACTAATGGATAACCATGGAAACAAGGCAAACAAGGAAGTACAAAAACAGGAAACAATGGAGTCTTAAACGAAACAGAACATAACTAAACAAAATATGATCACAAGACATGACAAATGCATACGTCAGTGCAAAGATGATAAGTGGGGAGACTTTTCTGAGCAAATAATGAGGTGTATTCAAGTGAAACACAAAAAAAATGTCCCTGTATAACCATACAGGGACCATATGTATGGTCAAAATCGAGAAAAATCCTCCCGATTTTCCCGGGAGACTCCCGAATTTCAGTGCCTCTCACGAAAATCTCCCGTGGCAACCATCCTGCCAAATTTCTCCTGATTTCCACCCCGACAACAATATTGGGGGCGTACCTTAAAGGGAATGCCTTTAGCGTCCTCTACAACCTGAAAAGGAGACTATTATATATGTCTCTGTTATCTATAGGTTTATCTACAAACCTTGTTTCCATATGAGTTGGGAAATTGTGTTAGATGTAAATATAAACGGAATACAATGATTTGCAAATCCTTTTCAATCAAATATGCTACAAAGACAACATATTTGATGTTCAAACTGATCAACTCTTTTTTTTTGCAAATAATCATTAACTTTAGAATATGATGCCAGCAACACGTGACAAAGAAGTTGGGAAAGGTGGCAATAAATACTGATAAAGTTGAGGAATGTTCATCAAACACTTATATGGAACATCCCACAGGTGTGCAGGCTAATTGGGAACAGGTGAGTGCCATGATTGGGTATAAAAGCAGCTTCCAAGAAATGCTAGGTATTTCACAAACATGGGGTGAGGGTCACCAATTTCTAAGCAAATTGTCGAACAGTTTAAGAAGAACATTTCTTAACGAGCTATTGCAAGGAATGTAGGGATTTTACCATCTATGGTCCGTAAAATCATCAAAAGGTTCAGAGAATCTGGAAAAATCACTGCACATGAGGGATGATATTACGGACCTTTGTTCCCTCAGGCGGTACTGCATAAAAAAACTGACATCAGTGTGTAAAGAATATCACCACATGGGCTCAGGAACACTTCATAAAACCATAGTCAGTAACTACAGTTGGTCGCTACATCTGTAAGTGCAAGTTAAAACTCTACTATGCAAAGGCAAACCCATTTATCAACAACACCCTGAAACGCCGCCGGCTTGGCTGGGCCCGAGCTCACCTAAGATGGACTGATGAAAAGTGGAAAAGTGTTCTGTGGTCTGACGAGTCCACATTTCAAATTATGTTTGGAAGCAGAGGACGTGGTGTCCTCCAGAACAAAGAGGAACATAACCTTTCAGATTGTTATAGGTGCAAAGTTGAAAAGCCAGCATCTGTGATGGTATGGGGGTGTATTTGTGCCCAAGGCATGGGTAACTTACACATCTGTGAAGGCACCATTAATGCTGAATGGTCCATACAGGTTTTGAGCAACATATGTTGTCATCCAAGCAACGTTATCATGGACGCCCCTGCTTATTTCAGCAAGACAATGTCAAGCTACGTGTTACAACAGCGTGGCTTCGTAGTAAATGAGTGCGGGTACTTTGCTGGCCCACCTGCAGTCCAGACCTGTCTTCCATGGAAAATGTGTGGCGCATTATGAAGCGTAAAATACGACAGCGGAGACCCCGGACTGTTGAACGACTGAAGCTCTACATAAAACAAGAATGGGAAAGAATTTCACTTTCAAATTTTCAACAATTAGTTTCCTCAGTTCCCAAACGTTTATTGAGTGTTGTTAAAGGGGAACATTATCACCAGACCTATGTAAGCGTCAACATATACCTTGATGTTGCAGAAAAAAGAACATATATTTTTTTAACAGATTTCCGAACTCTAAATGGGTGAATTTTGGCAAATTAAACGCCTTTCTGTTTATCGGTCTTGTAGCGATGACGTCAGAATGTGACGTCACCGAGGTAACACACCCGCCATTTTCATTTTCACATTACTAACACCGGGTCTCAGCTCTGTTATTTTTCATTTTTTCGACTATTTTTTGGAACCTTGGAGATATCATGCCTCGCCGGTGTGTTGTCGGAGGGTGTAACAACACTAACAGGGAGGGATTCAAGTTGCACCACTGGCAAGAAATCTGCCGCCAGACCCCCATTGAATGTGCCAGAGTGTCTTTACATTTGTCCGGCGATGCTAAGACAGACATGGCACAGAGATGTATGGATAACTTGCAGATGCATTTGCAACGATTAAGTCAACAAAATCACAAAGGTGAGTTTTGTTGATGTTGTTGACTTATGTGCTAATCAGACATATTTGGACACGGCATGACTGCCAGCTAATCGATGCTAACATGCTACGCTAATCGATACTAACATGCTATTTACGCTAGCTGTATGTACATTTGAAACTAGATACCCACATTTAATGCGAAACAAACACTTACCAATCGACGGATTTAAGTTGCTCCAGTGTCACAAGATGCGAAAGTCCTGATCATTTGGTCCGCACATTTTACCGGCGATGCTAATAAGGCAGCCATGCTATGGACCACTTCATTAGGTACACCCACGCTATGGCCGAATAGCGTCAATAGCTATTTGCTCAATAGCTTCAGTTTCTTCTTCAATTTCGTTTTCACTATCTGCCTCCATACTCCGACCATCTGTTTCAATACATGCGTAATCTGTTGAATCGCTTGAAGGGGAACATTATCACCAAACCTATGTAAGCGTCAATATATACCTTGATGGTGCAGAAAAAAGACCATATTTTTTTTTTACCGATTTCCGAACTCTAAATTGGTGAATTTTGGCGAATTAAACGCCTTTCTGTTTATCGTTCTGGAGGCGATGACGTCAGAATGTGACGTCGCCGAGGTAATACAGCCGCCATTTTCATTTTCAACACATTGTAAACATTGGGTCTCAGCTCTGTTATTTTCCGTTTTTTCGACTATTTTTTGGAACCTTGGAAACATCATGCCTCGCCGGTGTGTTGTCAGAGGGTGTAACAACACTAACAGGGAGGGATTCAAGCTGCACCACTGGCCCGAAGATGCGAAAGTGTCTGCCGCCAGACCCCCATTGAATGTGCCAGAGTGTCTCCACATTTTACCGGCGATGACAGACATGGCACAGAGATGTATGGATAACCTGCAGATGCATTTGCAATGATAAAGTCAACGAAATCACAAAGGTGAGTTTTGTTGATGTTGACTTATGTGCTAATCAGACATATTTGGTTGCGGCGTGACTGCCAGCTAATCAATGCTAACATGCTACGCTAATCGATGCTAACATGCTATTTACCGGCGGTGCTAAAGCAGACATGACACAGAGATGTATGGATAACCTGCAAATGCAATTGCAACTATATTACGTTTCCTTCTACCCACATTTAATGCGAAGAAAACACTTCCCAATCGACGGATTTCAGTTGCTCCAGTGTCACAAGAAGCGAAAGTCCTGATCGTTTGGTCCGCACATTTTACCGGCGATGCTAACGCAGCTATTCGGCCATGCTATGGCTATGAATAGCGTCAATAGCTATTCGCTCAATATCTTCAGTTTCTTCTTCAATACTTTCATACTCCAACCATCCGTTTCAATACATGCGTAATCTGTTGAATCGCTTAAGCCGCTGAAATTTGAGTCTGAATCTGACCTAATGTCGCTATATCTTGCTGTGCTATTCGCCATTGTTTGTTTACATTGGCAGCACTGTATGACGTCACAGGGAAATGGATAGTCGCATCGCAAATAGCGAAAATCAAGCACTTTAAAGCTTAATTTAGGGATATTCCGAGACCGGTAAAATTTTGAAAAAAACTTCAAAAAATACAACAAGGCACTGGGAACAGATTTTTATTGTTTTTAACCCTTTTGAAATTGTGATAATGTTCCCCTTCAAGCCGCTGAAATCCGAGTCTGAATCCGAGCTAATGTCGCTATATCTTGCTGTGCTATTCGCCATTGTTTGTTTGTATTGGCAGCACTGTATGACGTCACAGGGAAATAGATAGTCGCATCGCAAATAGCGAAAATCAAGCACTTTAAAGCTTTTTTTAGGGATATTCTGGGAGATGTAAAATTTTGAAAAAAAACTTTGAAAAATAAAACAAGCCACTGGGAACGGATTTTTACTGTTTTTAACCCTTTTGAAATTGTGATAATGTTCCCCTTTAAAAGAAAAGGTGATGTAACACAGTGGTGAACATGTCCTTTCCCAACTACTTTGGCACGTGTTGCAGCCATGAAATTCTAAGTTAATTATTGTTTGCAAAATAAAATAAAGTTTATGAGTTTGAACATCAAATATCTTGTCTTTGTAGTGCATTCAATTGAATATGGATTGAAAATGATTTGCAATTCAATGTATTTTGTTTATATTTACATCTAACACAATTTCCCAACTCATATGGAAACGGGGTTTGTGTAACCCATGAAGTAGGCAGGCACGGAGCTATTTCTCAGCGTGTGTTTATTCCAGCCGGCACGTTAATACACTGACACACAACATCCGGATTCCCATCATGCATTGCTTCAAAACTACGGCAAGTAGAAATGTCCAAAAACGTAACAGAGACGAAGCAGAAGAATAAAGAAGAGAGATGGCGACGACGAGTAAGAAGAAGAAGTACGCTTGCAAGTTCCAAAATGATTGGAAAAAAATAATTTCAATTCATTCAGGACAGCTCGAAGGGGAAGGGTAGGGTGCATGCAAACTTTGTAGATCAGATATCTCCATTGAACACGGTGGCCTGATATACTCACTCATGAGAGTATTTTATATATATATATATATATATATATATATATATATATATATATATATATATATGTATATATATATATATATATATATATATATATATATATATATATATATATATATATATATATATATATATATATATACTGTATAAACATATACCCCCCAAATTAATTTGGAGGTCTCAAGGTTGGCAAGAATGTGTATGACACTCTGACAGCAAAATTGCCTTTGTGTCAAAATATAGAGATAGTTTTTAAGTTAATTTAAATTATGGTAGCGAGTAACCTCTGGTTAATCATGATTAATCCAATTCAATTGTCACTGAAGTCATCAAAACTATGAATGAACACATGTGGAGTTATGTACTCAACAAAAAAAGGTGAAATACCTGAAAACATGTTTTACATTCTAGTTTCTTCAAAATAGCCACCCTTTGCTCTGATTACTGTTTTGCACATTCTTGGCATTTTCTCGATGAGCTTCAAGCCCACCTGTGAAGTGAAAACTACTTCTGGTGATTACCTCTTGAAGCTTGAGAGAATCCCAAGATTGTGCAAAAAAGTAATCAGAGCAAAGGGTGGCTATTTTGAAGAAAGGAGGATATAAAACATGTTTTCAGTTATTTCACCTTTTTGTGTTAAGTACATAACTCTACGTGTTCATTCATAGCTTTGATGCCTTCAGTGACAATCTACAATGTAAATAGTCATGAAAATAAAGAAAATGCACTGAATAAGAGGCATTCTCTCGATGAGCTTCAAGCTGTAGTCACCTGAAATGGTTTTCACTTCACAGGTGTGCCTTACCAGGGTTGATTAGTGGAATTGCTTGCTTTATCAATGGGGTTAAGACCATCAGTTGTGTTGGGAATGAGAAGGTGTCCAAAATGTTGACCTGTACTGTATATGTCTATTAAACTACTTTAACATTTCCATTTTGTATCTTGGCTAGATCATGTACATCAGGGGTCTCAGACACGCGGCCCGGGGCCCGAGACGTTATTTTGCGGCCCCCACCTTAATATGAAAGTTTAATGTTAGTGTGGCCCGCAAGTTTTATATGAATGGCGCTTGACAACGTTGTGTTATTTGGGTCCAAAATGGCTCTTTCAACGTTCTGGGTTGCCTACCACTGCAATAGCGGAAAAGCGGCAATTGAGTGAAAGCGACAGAGACGTTGCTATGGAGACGAGGGTTTTCTACATGCCTGGCTGCAGTCACACCGCATCACCTGTCCGTCAGTAATAACAGTCCCCGATAACCTGGACCAATTCAAACCATTATTTGTTTTTTTTTATTGTTTAATTTGCCCAACCAGTCTACATGTGCTTTATGGACTTGGAGAAGGCGTTTGACCGTGTCCCTCGGGAAGTCCTGTGGGGATTACTCAGAGAGTATGGTGTATCGGACTGTCCGATCGTGGCGGTTCGCTCCCTGCCTGATCAGTGTCAGAGCTTGGTCCGCATTGCCGGCAGTAAGTCGGACACGTTTCCAGTGAGGGTTGGACTCCACAAAGGCTGTCCTTTGTCACCAATTCTGTTCATAACTTTTATGGACAGAATTTCTAGGCGCAGTAAAGGCGTTGAGGGGTTCCAGTTTGGTGGCCGCGGGAATAGGTCTCTGCTTTTTGCACATGATGTGGTCCTGATGGCTTCATCTGGCCGGGATCTTCAGCTCTCACTGGATCGGTTCACAACCGAGTGTGAAGCGACCGGAATGAGAAACAACACCTCCAAGTCCGAGTCCTTGGTTCTCGCCCGGAAAAGGGTGGGGTGCCATCTCCGGGTTGGGGAGGAGACCCTGCCCCAAGTGGAGGAGTTCAAGTACCTAGGAGTCTTGTTCCCGAGTGAGGGAAGAGTGGATCGTGAGATCGACAGGCGGATCGGTGCGGCGTGTTCAGTAATGCGGACGTTGTATAGATCCGTTGTGGTGATGAAGGATTTGAGCCGGAAGGCAAAGCTCTCAATTTACCAGTCGATTTACGTTCCCATCCTCACCTATGGTCATGAGCTTTGGGTCATGACCGAAAGGACAAGATCACGGGTACAAGCGGCCGAAATGAGTCATCTCCCTTAGAGATAGGGTGAGAAGCTCTGTCATCCCGGGGGAGCTCAAAGTAAAGCCGCTGCTCCTCCACATCGAGAGGAGCCAGATGAGGTGGTTTGGGCATCTGGTCAGAATGCCACCCGAACGCCTCCCTAGGGAGTTGTTTAGGGCACGTCCAACCGGTAGGAGGCCACGGAGAAGACCCAGGACACGTCGGGAAGACTATGTCTCCCGGCTGGCCTGGGAATGCCTCGGATCCCCCGGGAGGAGCTGGACAAAGTGGCTGGGGAGAGGGAAGTCTGGGCTTCCCTGCTTAGGCTGCTGCCCCCACGACGCGACCTCGATTAGCGGAAGAAGATATATGGATGGATGGATGTTTAATTTGCATTGCCTCACACGATGAACACTACTTATATTTCGCCAGATAACACTCCAGGAGCCGTCAGTTTTTTGCGCTGGCTATCCCGGTACTTTTCCAGCTATTATCTGCCGTACGCCGTGTTGCTGTAGGGAGGAAAAGAGGAACGACGCACTTTACGGAAATAACATTATTTTCCGTGCGTCGGCTAAATACAAATATATTCCACAACCCCAAACATGTCTTTTTCAAAGCCTTCAGTGAAGAGAAAGGTTAGTGATGAGCAAAGATAATTCCAGGAAAAGTGGAAGATGCAATATTTCTTTGTTGAGCACAGGGGCACAACGACGTGTCTTATTTGCACAGAGAAAGTTGCACAAGGAATACAATTTGAAACGTCATTATACAACTAGACATGCTGAGTAGTATGCAACATTTTTTTTAAAGAAATCTTATCTTGCGGCACCAGCCTCACCCAGACTCTGCATCCAGTGGCCCCCAGGTGAAGTGAGTATGAGACCCCTGATGTGCATGAAGTCCTGTAACGTACATGTACGTTACATGACTTATACATGACTTAACATTGAGGTGAAGTGAATAATACTTAAACAGCGCTTTTCTCTAGTGACTCAAAGCGTTGTACATAGTGACACCCGATATCTAAGTTACATTTAAAGGGGAACATTATGACAATTTCTGAAGCGTTAAAACCAATAAAAATCAGTTCCCAGTGGCTTATTTTATTTTTTAAAGTTTTTGTCAAAATTTTACCCATCACGCAATATCCTGAAAAACGGCTTCAAAGTGCCTGATTTTAACCGTAGTTATAGCCACCAGTCTATTGTCCTGTGACGTCATTGCGTGAAGCCACCAGGAACAACTATGGCGGATAGCACAGAAAGCTATTGCATAGTAGCTCGGATTCAGACTCGGATTTCAGCGGCGCAAGCGATTCAACAGATTACGCATGTGTTGAAACGGATGGTTGGAGTGTGGAGGGAGATAGCGAAAACGAAATTGAAGAAGAAACTGAAGCTATTGAGCCATATCATGACAGACAGCGGCAACGAGGACGAATTTGGCGATCGCCTTCTAACCATCGATTGCATCTTTTGACCCCTGGTGCAACTTGAATCCGTCAATTGGTATGTGTTTGTTTGGCATTAAATGTGGGTGGAGGGAAAGGCTGGATGCAAATATAGCTACAAATGAGGCATAATGATGCAATATGTACATACAGCTAGCCTAAATAGCATGTTAGCATCGATTAGCTTGCAGTCATGCCTGCCGTGAGCAAATATGTCTTATTAGCACATAAGTCAAAAAAATAACAAAACTCACCTATGTGATTTCGTTGACTTTATCGTTGGAAATGCATCTGCTTTGAGTGTCGCAGGATATCCACACATTCTTGCCATCTCTGTCGTAGCATCGCTATCGTCGGTTAAGTGTGCAGAACAAACAAGGGACTTTCGCATCTTTTGACCACTGGTGCAACTTGAATCCGTCGATTCGTATGTGTTTGTTTGGCATTAAATGTGGATGGAGGGAAAGGCTGGATGCAAATATAGCTGCAAATGAGGCATAACGATGCAATATGTACATACAGCTAGCCTAAATAGCATGTTAACATCGATTAGCATGCCATGACCATTGATATGTCTGATTAGCACACTCCACGGAAGTCAACTTGAATCCGTCCCTGATCGTGTTGTTACACCCTCCGACAACACACCGACGAGGCATGATGTCTCCAAGGTACGGAAAACAGTCGAAAAAAACGGAAAATAACAGAGATGATTTGACTTGGTGTGTGTAATGTGTTTGAGAAAATGGCGGATTGCTTCCTGTTGTGACGTCACGGATGAAACGTCATTGCTTCGACAGCGAACAATTGAAAGGCGTTTCAATCGCCCAAATTCACCCTTTTAGAGTTCGGAAATCGGTTAAAAAAACATATGGTCTTTTTTATGCAACATCAAGGTATATATTGACGCCTACATAGATCTGGTGATAATGTTCCCCTTTAAACCAGTGTGGGTGGCACTTGGAGTAGGTGGGTAAAGGATCTTGCCCAAGGACACAACGGCAATGAATGAAGCAGGGATCGAACCTGGAACCCTCAAGTTGCTGGCACGGCCGCTCTACCAACCGAGCTATACCGCCGCGGTAATGTCCCTCGTCTTGTAGCCAAAAACACACTTTGCTTAGGTCAACTTCATCGTGACTATGCAACGCTCGTAACTCTCTCAGAGCCCACAAATTCCATCTCTGTAATCAAGCTATTAGTGCAAGACGAGGCTCTCTCCCAAACCACAGAGGACAGCCGGTAAGTGCCATAATACTCTTGATTGTTTGGCTAAACTTACCATAGGTGTGGTGCATTCGCTGACACTCTGGAAACCAGAGTCTCGTTGACTTAGATTGGAATTGTACTGAATAAAAAAAAATGTGTTTATTCGTACCATAACAGACATTCTTGATGAAAATGTTGACATTTTCATCAAGATTGTCTGTTATAGTACGAATGTGTTTATTACGAATGTGTTTATTCGTACTATAACAGACATTCTTAATGAAAATGTTGACATTTTGAACAAGAATGTCTGTTATAGTGTGAATAAACACATCTTTTTTAAATTCAGTCGTATAGACAAATCTCCAATATACAGCAAAATTCCAATCAAAGTCAACGACAATCTCCGGCCTCCAGAGTGTCAGCGAATGCACTACGCCCCTACCCCAAGCCCTGCCAAACAATTGAACCTCGCACACCTTACATTCTGGCTACGCATGACCTTTGCAACAGCCCCCTCTAGTGGGGAAAAAATGCTAAACAGTAAATGGTACCGTATATGGTGGGGGTGTCCAAACTTTTCCCACTGAGGGCCGCACACTCAAAAATCAGAGCAAGCGAGAGCCATTTTCATCATACTTGCCAACCTTGAGACCTCTGATTTCGGGAGGTTGGGGGTGAGGGTTTGGGGGGCGTGGTCAGGGGTGGGGCGGAGGCGTGGTTGGGGTGGGGGGCCGGGTTAAGAGGGGAGGAATATATTTTACCATCTCGAGTATTTCATATGTATATATATATATATATATATACATATACACATATATATGAAATCAAATACACAGTAATAAAAACACAGTTGTTCTACTAACTTTATTGTGCTTGCTGGTTACTTTAAAAAAAAAACCTTACCTTTCACTATTTGAGTAACCTTTGTTCTGCCATTTGCGTATTGGCGAGCGATCTCCGAATCCGGGAACATACTGTATCCTTCATGGATTTGTTGTAGACATCCGCAAATGAGAACGGGATCTTGCTTCCAGCTATCAGCATAGCCATCTTTGTCTCAGCATAAGATACACCATCGGGTCTCCATTTTGCGAGGTGGCCCATAATACTGGGTTGTGAACGATGCTGCCCGGAGAAGTCTGTTCTACAAAATTTACAGGCAACACACCCCTTCCCCTTCGAACTCTCCTGGATAAACTGAAATTATTTTTTCCAATCGTTCTGGAACTTGCAAGCGTATTTCTTCATTCTGCTCGTTGACGGTGTAATATATTGGGTTGGAGTCAATAACCAGGCGACGTGATGAAGTTACGTCTCTTTACTGTGGGCTTCAGAACAGACTCCCCAATGTATGTTCCTTGACTGCACAGAATATATTTACATGATAGCCTATGTACAGTAGATGGCAGTATTGTTCTGTTTAAGAGGGTCACAACATTTAGTCAGGTCTGTCTGCATGGAGCTGGAGGAGGCGTGGCCTCCAGCTCCGCTTGAATTTCGGGAGAAAATTTGTCCCAGGAGGTTTTCGGGAGAGGCGCTGAATTTCAGGAGTCTACCGGAAAATCCGGGAGGGTTGGCAAGTATGACTTAAATGTCAGCTGGACTTATGATTTCACAGCACACTACCCATCCAATTAATACAAATTCTAATACAATTTACGGTGATTTTTTACAGCATATTACTATAAATTGAAAAAAAACTACAATTTTGGGGGTTAAAATAGTCTGTTGACTGAGCTGCCATATATATATTTTTTTACTGTAAAATCTTATTTGTAACGTTGTATTACTGTAAAAGGAGAAACGATACATTAGTTTTTACGGTAGAAAAATTGGCAGAGAAGTTCCATCCATCCATCCATTTTCTACCGCTTATTCCCTTTTGGGGTCGCGGGGGGCGCTGGCGCCTATCTCAGCTACAATCGGGCGGAAGGCGGGGTACACCCTGGACAAGTCGCCACCTCATCGCAGGGCGGCAGAGAAGTTGCTAGAATAAAAAAGGAACTTGTACTGTTTTTTCATGAACAAAATAATGTTGTAAAAAAACAATGTATATTTAAAAATTACAATACAATTTATGGTGTTCTTTACAGCATATTACTGTAAATTGAAAAAAAATACAACATTTTGGGAGTTAAAATTCTGTTGACTGACCTGCCATATTTTTTTTACCGTAAAGTCTTATTTTTAACGGTGTATTACTGTAAATGGAAAAATGATACATTTGTTTTTGCGGTAGAAAAACTGGCAGATAAGTTGCTAGAATAAAAAAGGAACTTGTACTGTTTTTCCATGAACAATATAATGTTGTAAAAACCAATGAAAATTGAATAGTAGAAATTTTGGCAATTAAGCTGCCGGATTTTTCCTTAAAAAAACAAAAAACAAAACAGACGTACTGTTTTTATATTTACCGTAAAATGTTGTAAGAAAAAAACCAAATACGATTTTACAGTACAATTTTGTAAATGTAATGTTTTCACTGTAAATCTCGGTGGCATCTCGAACTGTTACCGGGAGGGCATTCCAGAGTACTGGAACACGAAATGAAAACGCTCTATAGCCCGAAGACTTTTTTTGGGCTTTGGGAATCACTAATAAGCCGGAGTCCTTTGAACGCAGATTTCTTGCCGGCACATATGGTACAATACAATCAGCAAGATAGGCTGGAGCTAGACCGTGTAGTATTTTATACGTAAGTGGTAAAACCTTAAAGTCACATCTTAAGTGCACAGGAAGCCAGTGCAGGTGAGCCAGTATTGGCATAATGTGATCAAACTTTCTTGTTCTTGTCAAAAGTCTATATGGGGTCAAAATGAGTGAGGACCTCAGATCGTGACAGCGCTGTCTCACATTTATACGTCCACTTCCATTTCTTGGTTTTGTTCAGAAGTTCATGCAGAGGCTTCAATGCATTTGCAAGGTTAGGTACAAACTTTGGATAGTATGTTAGGAGGCCCAGGAACGACCTCAGCTGACTTACATTCTTCGGAGATGGAGCCTCTACAACAGCCTTCACCTTTGATGGTGCCTTGTGGAGTCCTGTGCTGTCGATTACATGCCCCAGGTATTCAACAGAAGACCGGAAAAACTCACACTTATCCTTCCGAACTCTCAGGCCATATACCTCCAATCTTTGCAGTGTGATGTCCAGATTCCTCAAGTGTGACTGCTCATCCGGTCCCCTTATGAGCAGAACATCGAGATAGCACTGGACCCCTGGTATCCCACTGAGAATCTGGTCCATGGCTCTTTGGAAAAGTGCTGGGGCAGAGGTAATTCCAAAAGGGGGCCTGCAGTACTTATACAGGCCTATGTGTGTCACTATAGTCAACAACTCTTGTGACTCTGAATCCACATGCATTTGTAGATAGGCCTGACATAAATCTATCTTACTAAACTTCTGGCCTCCAGCTAGGCCTGCAAAAAGCTCCTCAATAAGGGGTAATGGATACTTCTCAGCATGTAGGACAGGGTTCAATGTGACTTTAAAGTCACCACAGATCCGTGGAGTTCCATCCTTTTTCATGACTGGAACAATCAGTGTTGCCCATTCACTTGTGCTCACTGGTTCCAGTACTCCACTCTTCACTAACCTGGCTAATTCTGCCTCCACCTTCGGTTGTATGGCATATGGAACAGGTCTAGCTTTGAAAGCCTTTGGCACACTTCCTGGTTTCACCGTCAGCTTAACTGTAATGTCTTTCATGCTGCCAAGTTCTCCATCGAAAACAGGGGAATGTGTCTTTAGAATCTCTTGCAGTGGCCCTGTGTCCCCATCCCTAACTAGGAACACTTCCTGCCAATTCAGCCTGAGCTTCTCCAGCCACCGGCGGCCTAGCAATGCTGGCCGTTTCCCTTGAATGATGTACAGTGAAAGAGTCTTTTTCTGTCCGTTGTGTTCCTCTGTCACATCCACAACTCCCAGCACTGGGACCGGTTCTCCTGTGTAGGTCCTTATCTTCAGCCGGGTTGGTTGTAGCACAAGGTGCTGCAGTTTCTCACTGTAAACAGCTTCTGATACCATCGATACACATGAACCAGTGTCTACTTGCATTCTGATAGGATGGTTCTCCTACAGTGGTGTGACCCAATATCCATCATCACTGTCCCTGACAGATAAAACATGCACTGTGATCTCATCATCAGAGTCACAGTCGCTCGGCTCATCCTGGTCACGTTCCACCATATTCACTTGTTTTCTCTTGTTCCGTTGGAAACCACTTTTTTTGGTCTCAGTGTGCTGTTTGCTCATCTGAGCCTTTTTCGCTTCACAGGCACGTTCGATGTGTCCTTTCTTCCCGCAGTTTCTAAAGTCCAAGTCCTTACACCAACACTCTGATGACTGATGTCCCTGCCTCCCACAGCGGTAGCATGGATTGCCAGTTGTCGCCTTGTTTTGTGGCTCCAAAGACAGTTTATTAACTTGAACTGAGGCACTTAACTGCTGTGCTTCATGGGCAGCCATCTCCATTGATGTACTTATACGCACAGTCTTTTCTAGGGTTAGATCAGCCTCCGTAAGCAGTCGTTACTGGATGGCCTCACTGCGTAGACCACACACCTGTCTGTCATGTATGGTGTCATTGAGTGAAAGTCCAAATTCACAATGTTCAGACAACCGTTTCAATACAGCTATGAACTGTGAGACAGATTTCAGATCTCCTGAAACCTCTAAAGACAAGAGAAGTTGAGCACCAGCAACAGAAAGCTCAAGTAGAAAGACGGTCAAATGCAAAATTGCGGAGACCGGGTTCTTGCTCGGAATTACACCAACGATATAAAGTGGGTGCCTGGGACCATTGTTTCCAAAACAGGTCCTGTCTCATATACTGTAGAAACCAGTGACCATCGCATCTGGAGAAGACACCTCGACCAATTGTTGCACACTTCTGGGTCTCATGATGACTCACGCCAGCCAACATCTTTTGTTCCGGAGCTGTGTCCTCAAACCCCAGACACGGCAGCTGTTCGAAGTACACCTGGATCTGCTCCTGGCACACAGGAACGTGCACGAGTACCCGCCTCAGGCTTCACTTCACCCAGACCAGAACCCACACCATCTACAGTGACCGAAGTGCCTAGAGGTCGTGTTTACCCTCAACGAGATAGACGACCCCCAGATAGACTGTCATTGTAGTCTAAGCTCTAACCCGTGTCATTGGGGGAAAATAATCCCCAGGGTTCAGTTTGGGATTGAGGTAGTCCACCCTCATTGTCCAGTTCAGGCAAGTGTTGTATTTGCTTAAAGTTATCATTGAAAAGTTTATATTTCACAAAAGAGACTGACGTGTATTTTGAAGTAGACTTTGATTTTGTTTATTTTATTTTCGTTAAAGGAACCTTAAAAGTAAAAGGGTATGGATGTTGTGTATTAACAGTCCTAGTTTGGTCCGTGCTGAGTTACCGTCATGCCTCCTGCTCTGATGTCACTTCCTGTATCATACAGAGTTGTTGTTGACTTTGACAGTAGTAAATGTGAAGCTACAGAGCAACCAACGTTCCGTGTCCTTATTGTTATTGGTGTAATGCCCAAATATATATATGGGTACAGTTGTGATCAAAATTATTCAACCCCCACACAATTTTGGTGTTTTAGCAAGTTGGACATTTATTCCGTATTTTGTTTATAGTCATATCAAATAAAGATGTGTCAAATAGACAAATGCAACTTAAATTGTAACACTGTATTTTACAAAATACCATAAAAGGACATTTTTCTTAATATCTCATTGACAAAATTATTCAACCCCCTAGTTACATGCATCTTTAGTACTTTGTAGAACACCCTTTCCAGTTTTGTCTCATCACTCCATAGAACAGTTTCCCAAAACCTTTGGGGTTTGTCCAGATGATTTTTGGCATACTGGAGTCTATTCTTCTTGCACCTGGTAGTCAGAAGTGGGGTGCGCTTGGGAGTTCTGGCATGTAGGCCTTCATCTCGTAGTGCGCGCCTTATTGTCTGGGACGAAACCTGCATTCCCCTCTCTGCAATGTCCTGTTGTAGTTCCTCAGCTGTTACCCGGGGGTTTTTCACCACTGTACGCTTCAAATACCGAACAGCAGTTGCACACAGCATCCTCTTTCTACCACGCCCAGGTAGTGTTTCCACTGTGCCTTTAGCTTTAAACTTGCGAATTATGCTCCCAACTGTGTCTCTTGGAATGTGTAATGTCTTTGCTATTTTCTTATATCCATATCCTTTCTTATGAAGATAATTTACCTTCTCTGTTCACTTTTTTGACCACTCCCTGGACTTCACCATGTTGCAAATACACCGTTGACCATCTACAAGAAGCTGAGCTCCACAGTCTTATTCAATCTGTTTAATTGTTGCTCGTTATGGTTCTAATCACATCTACAGGTGTTTTCAACACCTGATTGAAAAGACCTTATTCAAATTCTGTTCTTAACAGTTATGATCTTCAAGGGGTTGAATAATTTTGTCAATGAGATATTAAGAGAAATGACAATGTTTGGTATGTTACAAAATATAATGTTGTAATTTAAGTTGCATTTGTCTATTTGACGCATCTTTATTTGATATGACTATAAATAAAATACGGAATAAATGTCCAACTTGCTAAAACACCAATATTGTGTGGGGGTTGAATGATTTTGATCACAACTGTATATAACAGTTAATGTAATTTAAATTATTATTTTTATATGAATGAATGTTGTTTTACTTTCTCTTCTTTCGGAATTTTTAATGAGAAGGAGCAGATATCAGTCCACCAGAAAGTTGTGACCTGTGTATGTGTGTTTTGTGTTTCCAACACAGGTTGCCAATAAATAATGAAACGATGGAATGGTGAAGTGTCTTTTATTTTTTTTTTAACTACACAATGCAGAATAAGACTCACTACAAAAATATGTATACATAATTATTGATGAAATCCAGAGGAAAATTCATACATGAATAAAAGTGGCCCTCTGATGGCAGCCATAACTGCGATGTGGCCCTCAATGAAAACGAGTTTGACGTACCTGCTCTATAAATTTAGTATTGTTTATTTCCAACATGCATACACGGTTACGATATCCATTCTGTGGTTTGCGGTTACCTGTAGGAGGAACCATGCCGCACTCCATGAAGAACTTGGCTTTAATTAATACTTCAGGAGGACAGAAACTGTACGGAGACACTGCATGAGAGAGTGGTAATTAAAATGATTTCCTATTGGGCACACCCTGGTGGTGTGTTCGAGAACTACAACAACAAAACAGTCATTTTACCAAATGACCTACACATTCCATGTTTACATTTTCTCCTTTCAACATGTCTGACAGGAGAACAGCTTTTTTTAATCATACCCCTTTTTGTTTCACAGCAAATGCTGACACATTTGTTCATTTCCTACGCTAAATTTGCCGCAAGGAAACAAATAAATAATACAGTCCTAATGAATACATAGTTGTTTACAGTCCTAATGAATACATAGTTGTTTACAAATTGTGACCTGAATACTGATGAAAATGAGATAAATGGATTAAAGTTAACGTCCCAACAATAGTCACGTACACACTAGGTGTGGTGAAATTACCCTCTGCATTTGACCCATCCCTATGTTCACCCCGTGGGGGGTGAGGGGAGCAGTGAGCAGATGCGATGGCTGCGCTCAGGAATCCTTTTTGGTGATTTGACCCCCAATTCCAACCCTTGAGGCTGAGTGCCAAGCAGGGATTATGTCTCATATTTCAATAAAATTTAAGATGTTTATCAGGATACTTCTTCTTTGTACTTTGGAGAGACTTTAAGTTGGACTACTTTCATAAACTGGATCGTATTAGTACTTAGTAACCTGTTCCTTATTTTAATAAAACACACTGACAAACATTTTGTTTGCACATACAACATTTAAGAACTTTAGCATAGGGCGGGACATCAAAATGAAAACAATAAGATTTTGGGGCTGTAAATCTAATTTTGAAATAAGCATATTCCGGCTGAAATACTCTTCCGTCCATTCATCCATCTTCTTCCTCTTATCCAAGGTCGGGTCGTGGGGGCAGCAGCCTAAGCAGGCTCTATTTTTAAAGTTCTATTTTGGTTTCATCTGACCCCATGACATTCTCCCAATCCTCTGCTGTATCATCCATGTATTCATTTTGGCATAAACTCAATTTGTCGTGTTTGGAGGAAGAAGAATACTGAGTTGCATCCCAAGAAGACCATACCTACTGTTAAGCATGGGGGTGTAAACATCATGCTTTGGGACTGTTTTTCTGCTAAGGGGACAGGACGATTGATCCGTGATGAGGAAAGAATGAATGGGGCCATGTATCGTGAGATTTTGAGCCAAAACCTCCTTCCATTAGTGAGAGCTTTGAATGGTTGACCAAATACTTATTTTCCACCATAATTAACAAATAAATTCTTAAAAATTCCTACAATGTGAATTCCTGGATTTTTTTTTCACATTCTGTCTCTCACAGTTGAAGTGTACCTATGATGAAAATTACAGACCTCTGTCATCATTTTAAGTGGGAGAACTTGCACAATCGGTGGCTGACTAAATTATTTTTTGCCCCACTGTAGTTGAAAAAAATTGCATTTTTAACATCTTTATTTACACAAATGATATATTGTACCATTAAGAGTACCGATGAATACAGCCAAGTCTTGGAAGTTATCGTTATCTCACTGTAAAATGCAAAATAAATAAATAAATAAATAAATTACATTTTAAATTATGAAACAATTACAATTTATTACATGAAGAAACACAAAAGTAAAGTAAATCGGTAATGTTCAGTATCAACATAGATTCATTCATTGGTTCACATGTGAAATGTTCCCATCCCTACTGACAACAGATTGGTGCTGACGACAACAAAACATCATTATTGCAAATTTTAACATGGCCTACTAATGTTGCCCAAAAATACCCTTCTGTGAATGTGAGAGGAACTGGCAGACAAATGTGAATTCAACTACCGTATTTTTCGGACTATAAGCCGCACTTAAAATCCTTTACATTTTCTAAAAAAAGATCGACAGAGCGCCTTATAACCCGGTGCACCTAATGTACGGAATAATTCTGGTCGTGGTTACCGACCTCAAAGCAATTTTATTTGGTGCAAGCTGTAATGATAAGTGTGACCAGTAGATGGCAGTCACACATAAGAGATTAGTGTAGACTGCAATATGACGCGAGTAAACACCACCAAAACTTTAACTGTTCCATTGAAAATAAAGAACATTACACAGGGCACGGCTTCACAGTGGCAGAGGGGTTAGTGCGTCTGCCTCACAATACGAAGGTCCTGCAGTCTTGGGTTCAAATCCAGGCTCGGGATCTTTCTGTGTGGAGTTTGCAAGTTCTCCCCGTGAATGCGTGGGTTCCCTCCGGGTACTCCGGCTTCCTCCCACCTCCAAAGACATGCACCTGGGGATAGGTTGATTGGCAACACTAAATTGGCCCTAGTGTGTGAGTGTGAATGTTGTCTATCTGTGTTGGCCCTGCGATGAGGTGGCGACTTGTCCAGGGTGTACCCCGCCTTCCGCCCGATTGTAGCTGAGATAGGCGCCAGCGCCCCCCGCGACCCCGAAAGGGAATAAGCGGTAGAAAATGGATGGATGGATACACAGGGCACTCAAGCCGCATCGCTTGATGGATTGTCGGCCCATTTCGGCTACTGTAGCCTAAGATACAAGTATTACTGTGGTGTGTGTATAAGGACCGCAAAATGGCACCCATTAGCAGACATATTATCTACGGTTTTGTTTCACAATATTATGCAAAACCAACTTTCCTTACCTTCTGGTATCTGCTGATGTGTATTTGAGATCTGCATAAGTCCTGAAATTTAGCGCACATCCGCCACTGAAGTCCGTGTCAATTCCGTAGTTGATGAGCTTCTAGAGAGGTCCGATAATATTGGATTGCCGATATTATCGGCCAATATATGGTTTAAAATGTAATATGGGAAATTATCGGTTTCAAAGAGTAAAATGTATGACTTTTTAGAACGCCTCTGTGTACACGGACGTTGAGAGAAGTACAGAGCGCCAATAAACCTTAAAGGCACTGCCTTTGCATGCAGGCCCAGTCAAATAATTTCTACGGCTTTTCACACACACAAGTGAATGCAAGGCATACTTGCTCTACAGCCATACAGGTCACATTGAGGGTGGCCATGTAAACAACTTTAACACTGTTACAAATATGCGCCACATTGTGAACCCACACCAAACAAGAATGACAAACACATTTTGGGAGAACATCCGCACCGTAACACAACCAAACAAATTCCCAGAACCCCATGCAGCACTAACTCTTCCGGGACAATACCACTCCAACCCCCACCTCAATTTCTACATGCTATCTCAAGGAGAGCATGTCCCAAATTCCAAGCTGCTGTTTTGAGGCATGTTAAAAAAAATAATGCACTTTGTGACTTCAATAATAAATATGGCAGTGCCATGTTGGCATTTTATTCCATAACTTGAGTTGATTTATTTTAGAAAACCTTGTTTAATGCATCCAGCAGGACATCACAACAAAATTAACCATAATAATGTGTTAATTCCACGACTGTATATATCAGTATCGGTTGATGTCAGTATCGGTAATTAAGAGTTGGACAATATCGGAATATCGGATATCGGCAAACAAGCCATTATCGGACAACTCTAGTTCTAACTTATATCTCTCTCGTGAAAAACCGTCCGGCCGGAACTCTCTAATAACTAAAGTTCCGTGGGTGAATTATGTAAACTCACTACAGTTTTTAACGCTTTGATAGCTAGTCTACTAACAGATATAAGTAAGAACTTTACACTACTTTATATTAGAAATGGCAACAGCGGAGGATGAATGTCCCATAAGAAGGTAGAGAAAAAGAAGAAGCTTATGACTACAGGGTCAACACGGACTACAATGGCGGACGCGCGCACATTTTCAGGACATAGGCAGATCCCAAATACGGATCAGCAGGTACCAGAAGGTAAAAAAAGTTGGTTTTGCAAAACATTGCGAAAAAAACGCCATGTTATATGTCTGCTAATAGGTGCCGTTTTGTGGTTCTTATACACACACCATAATAATACTCGTATTTTAAATGCACCGACAATCCATCAAGCGGTGCGGCTCCATAGTTTATTGAATTCATACAAAAACATTTTGACAGATTATTGAGCGCCATGTGTAATGTTCTATATTCTCAATGGAACATTTAAAGTGTTGGTGTTGTTTTTTTTTTGCGTCATATTGCAGTCTACACGTATCTATTATGTATGACTGCCATCTACTGGTCACACTTATTACACCGTGAACAAAAAAAAATTGCTTCGAGGTCGGTAAGCACAACCAGAATTCTGCCATACATTAGGCGCACTGTTGATTTTTTGAGAAAATTAAAGGGTTTTAAGTGTGCCTTATAATCTGAAAAATGCAGTATTTATATCATAATTATATTTATTTATTGTCTAAGGATTGCTGCTTGCATAAATGTACTTTTGACTTGTTGAAGAGACATCTTCTGGCGGGCACTGTCCCACGAGTGTGTTCTATCAATCTAATGTAAGCACGAGTGAGGCAGCACAGCTCTACATTGCATACCTTAAAAACTAAGGAAAAAACATTCATATCATACTCTGTCATCTGTGACAGTGGAAATGTTCACATTTCATCCGCGGCTCTAGAGCCACATGCTGCTCTCTAGCGCCGCCCGAGTGGCTCTCTGAAGCATTCTCAAAAATGCATGAAAATGGAAAAAGGTGGGGCGGTGGGGGAGATATTTTTGGACAAACATGACAAAAAGCTTTCCTAATTGTTAGAAATCCCAGTTTATATCAAACAAGCTTCACAAATAAATATATTTGGCAAGCGCCATTTTGTCCCACTAATTTGTCCCACGATGCTGCCACAGAAAGACGTGTTTTATGTCTCATTTTGTCCATCAAACATTGTATACTGTGCGAACGCACAAAGGTGAACTTTGTTGCTGTTATTGACTTGTTGGAGTGCTAATCAGACATATTTGGTCATTGCATGACTCCAAGCTCATCAACATGCTATTTAGGCTAGCTGTATGTCCATATTGCATCATTATGCCTCGTTTGTAGGTATATTTGAGCTAATTTAATTTCCATTACTTATGTCCTCTGTGTATTTAATTTATATTTGCATATCTCATGACACATTATCTGTTTGTAAAATTGGCTGCAATTCCGACAGTTATTTATGTGCCTTGTTGTTCCAGATAACAGCAAATGTTACCCAGCTTGCAAAGATTGTAAAAAATCTTTGGTCATTTTAAGTGAGTGAATTAAGTGAATTATATTTATATAGCGCTTTTCTCTAGTGACTCAAAGCGCTTTACATAGTGAAACCCAATATCTAAGTTACATTTAAACCAGTGTGGGTGGCACTGGGAGCACGTGAGTAAAGTGTCTTGCCCAAGGACACAACGGCAGTGACTAGGATGGCGGAACCGGGAATCGAACCTGTAACCGTCAAGTTGCTGGCACGGCCACTCTACCAACCGAGCTATACCGCTCGGTTGGTAGAGCACACGGAAGGACATTAATTTCAAAGACGCACCAAAACGTTCACCATTTCCTACAACAAGTAATCATTGCAGACTTCATGAGAGCCAATGACGACTGCTTTAGGACAAATGTTAATGCGCAGAACCTTATATTTTTTAACCTGAACATACCGAGGATGAGCCACAGGTTTTAGAAGCTGAGTGCTTGACAAGAAATGCAAACTACAAACAAAATAAAATAATCAGTTACTGTACAATGTCTGCCGTCAGTGGGATGCCGACTGATTGGATGTTCATATTTTCCTGTTTAAAAGAAGAACTCATCATAATCATATAGCATGCGTCTTTTTGTCTCTCTCGCCATCTCGCTAAATTTGAATGTCAAAGTGGCCAAACTTCTCGGTTTATGGCAACAATCTTCTGCTATACGAGTGAGAGGCATGATTTATAATCTGCAATGAAATTTCACCAGCTCAGAGGCGATGCAGGAGCTGTATTCCTTTGGACAGTTTAAGTCTGTAATTTTCCAGCGGTTATCTCACCCTCTCTGAGAAGCCTCCCTTTTACTGTTTTCCAATTTTACAAAAATGTGTAGAATGTATATTACATTTTAACACCTTTATTATAAGATTTATGAAGGACTTTTAATTTTTTGCGGCTCCAGACGGATATTTTTTTTGTATTTTTAGTCCAATATGGCTCTTTCAACATTTTGGTTTGCCGACCCCTGGACTACACAAAACACGTTTTGGTAAGTTGTAGATGTTTTTTTTTATGTTATAGTTAAGCAGATCCTAATATTAGTCCTGTTAACATCATGTAAAATGTGCATCTTTTGTAGGTCTCTCTGTCACACGGAAGCACAACATTAAAAATAGCTACTATATCCAGTAAATCAAAAGTTACTCAGTACTTGAGTAGTTTTATCACACTTACTCAAGTAATTAATTGGATGACTACTTTTTGATTGATTGATTGAAACTTTTATTAGTAGATTGCACAGTACAGTAAATATTACGTATATTTGACCACTAAATGGTAACACCCAAATGAGTTTTTCAACTTGTTTAAGTTGATGTTAATCAATTCATGGTAAAAACTTCATAGTTTTACTTGAGTCATATTGCTATAAAACATTTTCTGTTTCACTCCCTCTCGGTAGAAGAAAACATTTTGCGCCCCAAATCTCCATCGTGACTATGAATGATATCATTTGTGTATAAATTGTTAAAAGTACGCCTCTGCATTACGTTGCATCCTTAGTGACATTAAAGAAAATATATCAAATAATATGGATCAAATTACAAAAAATATTAATTTTATACAAAAAAAAATTGAGACTGCAACAGAAAATATTTAAATTGCATCATTTGGCATAAATAAAAAATAAGATGAAACCCTTACTAAAACTATAATCACTTTTGACCAACTTGTAACATTGGATACTGAAACCTGAAATGAAACTTAATATATAATACATGCAAATTGATCAGTAACATTAACTCAGTAGCGAAATATTTACAACAAAAATTAATAAACCAATAAATAAATATATTTTACAAACCCCGTTTTCATACGAGTTGGGAAATTATGTTAGATGTACATATAAACGGAATACAATGATTTGCAAATAATTTTCAACCCATATTCAGTTGAATATGCTACAAAGACAACATATTTGATGTTCAAACTAATAAACTTTATTTTTTGCAAATCAGTGACTTTAAAATTTGATGCCAGCAACACGTGACAAAGTAGTTGGAAAAGGTGGCAATAAATACCGATAAAGTTGAGGAATGCTCATTAAACACTTATTTGGAACATCCCACAGGTGTGCCGGCTAATTGGGAACAGGTGGGTGCCATGATTGGGTATAAAAAACCGCTTCACAAAAAATGCTCAGTCTTTCACAAGAAAGGATGGGGCGAGGTACACCCCTTTGTCCACAACTGCGTGAGCAAATAGTCAAACAGTTTAAGAACAACATTTCTCAAAGTGCAATTTCAAGAAATTTAGGGATTTCAAAATCTACGGTCCACAATATTATCAAAAGGTTCAGAGAATCTGGAGAAATCCCTCCACATAAGCGGCATGGCCGGAAACCAACATTGAATGACCGTTACCTTCGATCCCTCAGACGGCACTCTATCAAAAACAGACATCAATATCTAAAAGGATATCACCACATGTGCTCAGGAACACTTCAGAAAACCACTGTCACTAAATACACTTTGTCACTACATCTGTAAGTGTAGGTTAAGGCTCTACTATGCAAAGCGAAAGCCATTTATGAACAACATCCAGAAATACCGCCGGCTTCTCTGGGCCCGAGATGGACTGATGCAAAGTGGAAAAGTGTTCTGTGGTCTGACGAGTCTACATTTCAAATTGTTTTTGGAAATATTCAACATCGCGTCATCCAGACCAAAGGGGAAGCGAACAATCCAGACTGTTATCGAAGCAATGTTCAAAAGCCAGCATCTGTGATAGTATGGGGGTGCATTAGTGCCCAAGGCATGAGTAACTTACACATCTGTGAAGGCACCATTAATGCTGAAAGGTACTACAGGTTTTGGAACAACATATGCTGCCATCTAAGTTGGCAGCATTTGTGGCAGCCGTCTTTTTCATGGACGCGCCTGCTTATTTCAGCAAGACAATGCCAAGCCACATTCAGCTTGTGTTACAACAGCGTGGCTTAATAAAAAAATAGTGTGGGTACTTTACTGGCCCACCTGCAGTCCAGACCTGTCTCCCATCGAAAATGTGTGGAGCATTATGAAGCGTGAAATATGACAGCGGAACAATTGAAGCTGTACATCAAGCAAGAATGGTAAAGAATTCCACTTTCAAGGCTTCAACAATTAGTTTCCTCAGTTCCCAAACGTTTATTGAGTGTTGTTAAAAGAAAAGGTGATGTAACACAGTGGTGAACATGCCCTTTCCCAACTACTTTGGCATGTGTTGTAGCCATGAAATTCTAAGATAATTATCATTTGCGAAAAAAAAATAAAGTTTATGAGTTTGAAAATCAAATATCTTGTCTTTGTAGTGCATTCAATTGAATATGGGTTGAAAGTACAACTTTTGGCAACATGTCACATGAATATAACAGTGTGAATAATACCCAGACATACAACAAGAAGACACAGGGCAGGATTAGACCTGCTGAGTCAGCTTCCACGTGACACACCTGAGCTCCGTATTCACTTTTTCATGATTGAAGACAGCTCCAGAATCATGTTCTGAAATAAAAAGGGAGGTATGCAATTAACGAACAAAGGTATGTGTTTTAAAAAAGGTTAAAAAATTTAAAGTTCTTTTACAAACATTAGGATCAAATTGATGTAGTTCTGCAAGAAAGTTGATGTTTGGCCTATCTTTGACAATCCGTACGTGACACAAGCACACACGTTTTTCTTTTTTTTAATGCACTCTAAATCGTTAAACGCTAGCAAAAAATTGCACCCATAATGCTCGTTCCAAAAAAAATAAAATAAATAAACATTTTATATACATCCATCCATCTTCTTGCGCTTATCAGAGGTCAGTTCGCGGGGGCAGCAGCCTAAGCAGGGATGCCCAGACTTCCCTCTCCCCAGCCACTTCGTCCAGCTCTTCCCGGGGGGTCCCGAGGCGTTCCCAGGCCGGCCAGGAGACATAGTCTTCCCAACGTGTCCTGGGTCTTCCCATGGCCTCCTACTGGTTGGACGTGCCCTAAACAACTCCCTAGGGAGGCGTTTGGGTGGCATCCTGACCAGATGCCCAAACCAACTCATCTGGCTCCTCTTGATGTAGAGGAGCAGTGGCTTTACTTTGAGCTCCTCCCGGATGACAGAGCTTCTCACCCTATCTCTAAAGGGAGAGCACCGCCACCCGGCGGAGGAAACTCATTTCGGCCGCTTGTACCCGTGATCTTGTCCTTTCGGTCATGACCCAAAGCTCGTGACCATAGGTGAGGATGGGAACGTAGATTGACCGGTAAATTGAGAGCTTTGCCTTCCGCACAATAATACTAACATTACTATAATAATAATATTTAAATATTTTGGTAGAGATGTCCGATAATATTGGACTGCTGATCTTATCGGCCAATAAATGCTTTAAAATGTAATATCAGAAATTATCGGTATCAAAAAGTAAACTATGACTTTTTAAAACGCAGCTGTACAGGATGCTACACGGACATAGGGAGAAGTACAGAGCGCCAATAAACCTTAGAGGCTCTGCCTTTGCTTGCCAGCCCAGTCACATAATATCTACGGCTTTTCACACACACAAGTGAATGCAATGCATACTTGGTCAACAGCCATACAGGTCACACTGAGGGTGGCTGTATAAACAATTTGAACACTATCACAAATATGCGCCACACTGTGAATTTACACCAGACAAAAATGAAAAAACACATTTCGGGAGAACATCCAAACCGTAACACAACAGAACAAATACCCAGAACCCATTGCAGCACTAATTCTTCCGGGACACTACAATATACACCCCCCCTACCCTCTTTAATAATGATAGACTGACCATAGGTGCTCTTTTCCCCGGACTTGTCCTCTTTTGCGGCGCTGTCCGGACGGTGTTTCTTAAATACCTTAAATGTCCAGCATTTTGAGTCAGGGTTGCGTGTATTTTCAATGTATGTTCAGGGTTAAGAAGGGGTTAAAAATAAAAATTGTGAAGATGTGCACACGCAGCAGCATTTATGAGGGAGGGGTAGAGAGAGAGAGAGAGATATGATAAACGTGCATGCGTCGCCAGGATCTGCTTTTTAATTGACAGATTTATCAGATTTAATTATTTATCATCTATAGCAGGGGTGTCAAAAGTGTGCCCTGCACACCATATGCGGCCCACAGATAATGTTTTGAAGGCCCATGGCACATTCTAAAAATACTATTAAAATAAACAAAAACATAACAAAAGTGAAATAAAAAAAGCTTATAGGTGAAATGTAATTTAGAAAAAGTTGCAATGTTGACTAATAAAACAAAGTTGTTTTTTTTTCTTTTCAAACTGTCATTCCCCAAAACATAATAAAAAAAAAAACAAGGTTTTTTATTGTATGAATCATTGACCTATCCAGGGCTCCGATTACTTCACATTTAATATTTCACTTTGAAAAATATTTTTGGTGGAAGATTTTGCATATTTTATGTGTTTGCCTTTGAAAACATAGTTTTCTTCAACAAAAAAAGGGCGGAAAACAAAAAACTTAAAAAAAACTAAAACATTTTGAAATGAGGGATGGATCTGAAGTTGATGTAGATGGATTTAAGCGTTAAATATAAAATGTATGTATGCCCCGGCACACCATTATCATTTCATGACCGAAGCAAAACACTTTTTAGACTTTTATACTGAAATTAATACACCTACAACTTACTAAATAAAAACATGGAAAAAACTACCAGCACGGTAAAGCTCAAAGATCCATAAAGGAAAGAAGAAAGTGAATGAATGTTTATAACGGAATACATCTATATATGTATACAAATGTGTTTTCTTTTTTTATTAAGAAATTAAGTAAAGCTTATGACAACCCTTTTCCAAAACACAATAAAGAATGTGAGATATAACAGGATAATGCATACTTTTATACATTTTTTTTCAAAACGCTTACAAAAAGTGGGACCCTAAAAATCTACTGTGGGACCCCATTTTAAAAATTCCTAGCGCCATCATTGCTGTCAACAAAGGAGAAAAAAATGCTTTATTTAAATAAATATAATATTTATAAAGCAAGTTCGAGTATCATTGGCAAATGTGCAACTAGTCCAGGCCTTGGCACGCATATACTGTATGTGTCCTCTTTTTGGGATTTCAGAATATGCCCAGCCTAAATAATGATAACCACATTTTCACACCATGACTTTCTAGTTTCTACACTGTAAAATCTATAGCTTGTGTACTTTTGTCAGAGTTATTCTTACTAATTGGATTATAAATAATGTAAACTCATACTGAGAGGCACTGTAGTAGTGGCAATCTAGTTTTGTGCACATGGACCAAATCGGATTAAAAATGCTTCATGTAAAACACGCCATTCGGATTATTCTGACCCGATCACGCATGTACAAATTAAAATTTTAATCCGATTGAGATGGGTATTTTATGGGGATAGTCATTCAAATTGAAGAGCACTCGTTCCAAAATTTGGGTCGAAATGATTCCTACTTAGCTTGTATTTGAAGTCAGAGAGGGTGGTGGAGAGGGGGATATAATTAAAAAGAATACATTGACGGTCTTGCTGCTGTCTCTCCCCCAACACACATGTACATAAATAGCATTATATAGTCAAAGTTTCTGTGGTTTATCCGTTATACAGTGCTCAATACGGGGTTGAGCGGAACATTCGTTAGGTCAGGAAAAACACGGAGGCTATTTCATCCCTACAAGCCTGTTTCCTCTGAAAAGCAGGGAAACCTGCAAAACGTAAACAGCGTTATATACTGTTGAGTTTGTTGCTCTAAAACCAAGACTAGCAAAAACAAAAGTATAGTCTGGAGTGTTGTGTGTCTATATAACAATAACATGAGGGATCCAGTTGTTATTCAGGGCTTTACAGCTAGTCCAAGGCACATACACAGAAAGTTGTAACATTAAGATGTGCGGCAACTTCTACATATCGCAACATGGAAAAAGAGAGGTAAAACAAAAGTAGTGAACCGAATGAAAACTTGATAAATAAATAATGCGACACTGTCGGTCAAGCAGAAATGCAGAGTCATGGTTGTCTACAGTGGAAGTCACTGTTTCTTCTTCTTCAGCACCTGCAGTAAAATACAAAAAACGTATTTTTTGTCCGCCATCGTACAAACAATAACACTCCTTTCCGTTTGCGGTATGTCTGCGCCTGTCAGAGTAAAGTATTCCGATTTAAGTTGTGATGCATGAAAATGCTTGTTGACATCCGATTTTTTTTCAGGGTCAAAGTACACAGTAAAATTTTATTCCGATTATTATGATCAGATTAAATACATTTTGCCCATGTACACGTGGCTATTGAGTCACCATAAATTGGGCGCAATTGTATTTTTCTTAATCAAATACAAAATTAATTTCTAACTTTTTTTTTTTAATGTTATTATTTCTGGATTTTTTTTTTCAAGGTTGTGCCTTTTCAGCTGAAACAAACCTACTATACGAATTATGGACCGTTTGTATATTTGTAAGGGGTTAAATTTATAAAATCAGCAGGGGATTAAATAATTATTTTCCCCTGCAATATGTTAACCAAGACTAAGTTCAGAAACTAAATAAAACTGATGCAAAACACAATGTTTGTTCAAGAACTTCATATTCCAAACAATATATAGCTACTTTAGTATTTTCAGATATTCAAATATCGTCAATTCTTACCATAGACATCCTCCTCCCACTGCCTGGAAGAGGTGGAGTCTCTACAGGAATCTCTTCCCCGTTGAAGTGCTGAGCTTCAGTATTTGCAACATTTATAGAATCTAGACTGGGAGATGGAGTCCCCTGCCTTCCATCAGACATTCCCCGGGACATGAAGCTGCTCTTCCTGGTTGTTGGGAAGAGGTCACTCCCAAGAGAATCACTTGTATCGCTAAATTCTTTATATATACTCACTCTGCTCTGCTTTCTTTGTGAAAAGTTTAGGACTGCAGGGATATTAATGTGGCTGGCCATTAATGTAGGTCGAGCTTCTGTGTACTGCAACATGCCGGGGTTATGAGGTGCATCGGAGTTGTCACTGCTCGATGACTGCCTCCCCACGTCCAGAGTATCTCGCCTGTCCACAGCTCGAAGTTGCTGCAGACTCTTGATGTCAGCTTGGCTTGGCTGGTAAGTTTGTGCTGGCAGGTGGTTCGGGATGTTCGGCTCCTGAGTATGAGGTGGCATGGCGGTCAAGTCCTGTGTATCTTCATCCCGATTGGATGCAAACGAGCAGGTTATTTGTGTACGTTGCAACTTTTGCGGGGAAGAATTTGGTAGTATGCAAACCTGCTGCTGCGCCATAGAGTTTTTCTTGGACCTGCACGCACTGTCGTTGTCTCCGTATTTGTAACCGTACAAACTTTGTTTGATCTTTTTCACCCCTAAATGGAAGATCTCAAGAAGATTGAGGAATAAAGAGACTCCCGATATAACCAGCATGAAAACCATGAAAAGATTTTTCTCTGTTGGTCGTGACACAAAACAGTCCACGCTGTTGGGGCAAGGCAACCTCTCACATCGGTACAGAGGCGACAGTCCAATGCCATAGAGAGCACATTGACCTATAATGAAACCCACTTCCACTACAGATCTGGTCAAGATATGGAAAACGTATGTTCTCAACAGGGAGCCTTGAAGGGGAGCTTTCCGTACCTTCTTCTGTTCCTCTAGTTTCCTGAGCTCTCGCTCTATTCGCTTGTGGTCCTGTACGGGGTCGGTCCCCTCCAACTCAGCTTTCAGGCAGGCTTTTTTTCGGTGTCTCTCCTTATCAAGAGTTCTCAATCGGTACAACGCATGCCCCATGTAGACCAAGGATGGAGAGGACACAAATATGATCTGAAGAACCCAGTAGCGAATCAGGGAGATGGGGAAAGCCTGGTCATAGCAAACATTTTTGCACCCAGGTTGCTCTGTGTTGCAAACAAACTCACTCTGTTCATCATCCCAAACGTCTTCAGCGGCAACACCAAGCACCAGCATGCGGAAAATGAAGAGGATGGTGAGCCAAATCTTGCCTACAATAGTGGAGTGAATGTGGACCTCTTCTAAAATGCTCCCTAGCAAATTCCAGTCCCCCATCCTTGGTCACATTTGCTGTCAGAAAAACAAACGAGCAGTCAGCTGAGATTAATGGTTTAAAATCAAACATATGTATATAAAAAAATACTCACACGGATCTATGGTGCCTGCCCTCACTGCCCTCATTTGTCATTGTTCCCTTTGCAAGAGAAGAGACCCAACTAACCGGTGCTGATCATTTTATCGCGGTTGGGAACTAGGTCTCCAGTTTGCAATAATTGATTCATCATGACCCTATAATGCCCTGAGGTTTGTTTCATCCTGACTTTTAACAGGACACCAGACTGGAAAAAGCACCAACCGACATGTCAGTCTCTCGTATGTTCACGTATTCAGAGCTTCGGAGGGAAAGTGAACATTTGTGAACATGTCTGGGGTGCCGTGTCCAGAAAGGTTTTCCGTTCCCATCAACACAATATAAATTTTAGCAACAAGTTGTTTTTGTGTGAAGGAAACGTTATTTGTATTTCACGGATATAGGTGTTACTGTTTAAAAGTGAAACCTGTGGGATGAACAGGGCACTGGTGTCATTCTTATGGATTTTAAAAATTATTTCAACATTTGACTTAAGATACAAAGTATACAAATGTTTTATTTAAACAACATTTAGAAGCGTACTGAATCAAATGCTTTTTATCACCAATGAGATCAATAAAAATGCAATTAGGGTCTACAAATCAAATATTTAATTTGATATAAGGGAAAAAATACAAAGGCTTTTAATCCTCAACACACCAACTACACCAATCTTACAATCATTAAAATAAAACATATGTTTAACATAATTACAATTTACAGTTGAAAAGCAGTTGTACAACAAACGAGTTCAGACAAAGTTTTGCAACTTGTCATATCGATACGGCAAAATATGATAGACGCATCCATTAAAAGCAGCTTATACAGATGTATGGCAAAATCCGGAACATTGAAGGTAGTATTATTTATTATGCTAAAAGGACTGTAAGAGTTAATGGTTTTAATAACACTTGAAATTTGTGAACATTTTTGTTATTGTTGTAGTCCAAGAGTTTGAAGGTTGGGGATTATGTAAATTTAAGTGTGTATTAAATATGAAAAGGACTCTAAGAGAGACTTTAACTTTGGCATCATTACAAATCTAGAGCTGAGTAATTTTTAGTAACGATCTTAAGCATTTTTGTACATTCCCAATTTCTCAACAATTATGGAAATCCACAAACGAGTCTGCGTAATCAGATGTCCATCTTCCCTTGCTTCTTAAAGAGCTTCATAAGCTGGTAAAACCTCTGTGCGATCTGAAAAATGACAAAAGAAAGACAGGTAACATCTTTTTTTCAGACATTTCAGCTCTGTAGAACACTCAATTCAGTTGGGCAGCAGTGGTGATCAGGTTCAATCACCAAACAGCAAAAAGACACAGACCTGCCGATAGGGCTGGGCGATACATCGATATACCGCGGGTTTGTCTCTGTGCGATATAGAAAATGACTATATCGTGATATTCGAGTATACTGTACGTTCTCACACAGTTGCTTTTAGCAGCGGGCATTACACTACATGCGTTTCCCACTCTTTCTTGTCTCTCTTTTTCACAGAGACTTAAAACAAGCGCACCTTCTTACATACGTGACGCGTGTAACGTCACACGCCCTCCCCGAGCAGAGGTAGCTACATGGGTAACATTACCTGTGGTGCTAACGGTGCGTTACGAGTGGTAATACGAGAGAGAGAAGGTGCGAATCTGGTAAGAAATGGAGGAAGAATTAATTCCCAAGAAAAACCGCACGAGGTGCATCGTCTGGCGGTGGTTTGGCTTCAAGCGAGAATATGTTGAACAATTATGTGGCAAAAGCGTTGCTACAAAAAGTAGCACCACTGCTAATTTGTAGCATCATTTGAAAAGTCACCCGCTACAGAATGAAGAGTGCTTGAAACTATATTTCAACATCTCCGTTCGGTGCCACACACACAAATCAACAACAGAAGGAGATAACGTCCGCAGGGACCTACCACAGAACGAAGGACATACCCTATTTGATGTCCTATTATGCAGCTAATTTTTTTGACACTTATTGAAATATCTTGTGCAACATCGTGCAGAAAAGTGCACTTTATTTGTTTTAAACTACTGTAATGGCATTCTGTACAAAAAGTGCACTTTAATTTAGTGTTTTTTTGATATGTCATCATAGTGACATCATGCACAAAAGTGCACTAATAGCTTGTTTTGAATTGTCTCTGACAATCTTGCACTTTCAGTTTTGAAATGACATGAATGTTTGTGCCACTGCTTAATAACTCTTCAATAAATACAGTTTTGGTCAATTGACTTAGTTGTGATTTCCCTCTCTGCATAAAAGTTTAAAATGAGCATATATTAATGCAGTATGAACAAGATTGTTTTAATGTAGACACATAGAATCATATATTTATTTTCTTGAAGGAACTCTCCTGAAGGAATCACTAAAGTACTATCTATCTATCCATCTACTGGTGTAATTATATGCATCAAGTGTTCATTCAAGGCGAAGGCAAAATATCGTGATATATATCGTGTATCGTGACATGGCCCAAAATTATCGAGATATTAATACAAGGCCATGTCGCCCAGCCCTACCTGCCGACTAAAGGCATTTTATGAGTACCGAGGGTGGTCCTAAATCTTGTCAGGATCTCTGCAGGTTTCAAAAGTCGAATTTAAGACATTTTAAATGGGTTGTACTTGTATAGCGCTTTTCTACCTTCAAGGTACTCAAAGCGCTTTGACACTACTTCCACATTTACCCATTCACACACACATTCACACACTGATGGAGGGAGCTGCCATGCAAGGCGCCAACCAGCACCCATCAGGAGCAAGGGTGAAGGGTCTTGCTCAGGACACAACGGACGTGACGAGGTTGGTTCTAGGTGGGATTTGAACCAGTGACCCTCGGGTTGCGCACGGCCACTCTCCCACTGCGCCACGCCGTCCCTAAGACTATTATGAATGTAATTTAAGACACCTTTTTTTATGCATATGGACAAAAAAGTACAAAGACAAAGGAATTCAGAGGGCCAGAATATAGTGTAAGCATATGAATACATTCACTGCTCTTTCACATCGGAAAACAAAATGGTTAAACTAACTAAATACACCAGAAGCCTCTATTGTAAACTAAATAAAACAAATATTAGCAAACATCCTAACTGCCATTTTTCAGCTTTGCTTAAAGGCCTACTAAAACCCACTACTACCGACCACGCAGTCTGATAGTTTATACATCAATGATGAAATATTAACATTGCAACACATGCCAATACGGCCTTTTTAGTTTACTAAATTATAATTTTAAATTTCCCGCGGAGTTTCTTGTTGATAACGTCGCGGAATGATGATGCGGAATGATGATGCGTAAGATGACGCGTGACGTCTCGGGTTGGAGGGGACATATTAGCCCAGCACCACACATGGCTAAAAGTAGTCTCTTTTCATCGCATAATTACACAGTAATTTGGACATTTGTGTTGCTGAATCTTTTGCAATTGGTTCAATTAATACTGGAGACTATAAAGAATAATGCTGTTGGTGGAAAGTGGTGGAATGCAGCTGCCATTAGCACCGAAATACAGCCTGTGTTTCTTTGTTTGTTGTGAAGCTTTAACACAGAGCGGTCAAGCGAACATGTTTCTCTACGTCAACCAGCAAGTTTTTGGATGGGAAAATTGTGATATTAAGTCGGCTCTTACCGGAGACTTCAGTGGATTATGCGACTTCCTCCTGCAGCTCAAAAAGGCAGCTGTGATCTTGGCTCCTCGGCTTCTCTGAGGGACACTGGCGTTCACCGCAGGCATCCGACTTTCAGGAATGACTTTACAATCTCACTAAAACACTATTAAAACAATAAGCAGATAAGGGATCTTCCAGAATTATCCTAGTAAATGTGTCTAATTAGATCTGAAACGCTCACACTGCCGCCGCCTGGAGCCGTCGCTTTTTTTTTTTTTTTGTGCTTCACTCTAACTTTCCTCATCCACGAATCTTTCATCCTCACTCAAATTAATGGGGAAATTGTCGCTTTCTCGGTCCGCATAGCTCTTGCTGCTGCTGGCTATGATTATAAACAATGTGAGGATGTGAGGGGCCCTACGACGCGTGACGTCACGCGCACATTGTCTGCTACTTCCGGTAAAGGCAAGGCTTTTTTTATGAGCGACCAAAAGTTGCAAACTATTCCGTCGATGTTCTCTACTAAATCATTTCAGCAAAAATATGGCAATATCGCGAAATGATCAAGTATGACACATAAATTGGACCTGCCATCCCCGTTTAAATAAGAAAATCTCATTTCAGTTGGCCCTTAAGTGTTTTCATGTAGCAACCAAAATGTCAGTAATGGTAGAGAAAAGTGTCATTTCATTTATGACTAAAATAAAATAAAAACATGAATGTTCTTGTTCTAAGTCAAAACATTATAAGGAGAACCCCTGCCGTTCAGAGAAGTATGCCATACATATACTAATGCAGACAGAACCTTACATACACATAAATGTCATTTGGCAAATGTCATTTTAGGCAATTAATGATTATTCAAAATCCAAACTGTTCAAAGGTGGAGAAAATATTGTGTCAACAATTAGGACTAAGGCAACCACAGTGCACCTCTGAGCTGGAACTATTAACGCGGCACTTCAGGCAATAAAGAACTTTCATTTAGTGAAAAATAAGTGACTCACATTGTTCAAACTCTTACTAATGCACTTGTTCTTTCTTAAAAAAAATGGCTCGGCTTGCAGCTTGTTTTTTTTTAGCCTGAGAGTTCTAAAAAATATAAACCATTATTACTGACATATAACAGTGGATCTCAAATTTTTTTTCACCTAGTAGTACCATATCAGTAAAAATGTGGCTCTCCAAGTACCACCATAATGACCAACATTACAATTGAATAGTGTAGAAGGCCTAAGTATAATTAAAAACAAGGCAAATGTTTGATTTAACAAGTATATTTAATATTTTTGTCCATGTAACATTACAATAGTTAAAAAAGTAACACTGTTTTCGAATATAAAGAAATTAAACACTGTGCTTTGATTCTTTGGCGTACCACTAAATAAATTGAATTATGAATTATATTTTTCATACAGCGCTTTTCCTCTAGTGAATCAAAGCGCTTTTACATAGTAAAACCTAACATCTAAGTTACATTTAAACCAGTGTGGGTGGCACTGGGAGAAGGTGGGTAAAGTGTCTTGCCCAAGGGCACAACAGCAGTGCCTAGGATGGCAGAAGCGGGGATCGAACCTGGAACCCAACCGAGCGATACCGGCCGCATACCAAAGTTTGTTTCTCACCCATAAACACAACACTATCTTATAAATACAGTATATTGACCTACATTGGATTTGTTTTAGCATCTCTAATGCACTGAATGTATCATAGTACTACTCCCCACATCCTTCAATTCTTCTCTATCCTATTATTTATATTATTTTACATGACAATTTAGTGGCAAAATACCTTCCAACAGATTGCAGTTTGTTATGTGTACTTCTAAAAATCAGCAACACAACAGCAAAGCAGTCTTATGTTTTATTTTGTTCCATTACTGTACCAAACATTAACAGAACTGTGAACTTAAAAGCATATAGTATGCACAGAACATAATTATGGTATGCGGTTACACCCCTAAAAATAGGATATCATTATTCTAGTGGAGTGATAGCTTGTGATACTGGTAGGACTGGTGCATGCTACAAGAGCGGCATGACCCTGATAAATGGCATACTAGTCTGTACAGAAAATCCGTCCTTTAAGTATGCTCATCCATTTTGTAACTTGAATTGAAACATACCTGTTCTGATGGCTTCTTCAGTTTATCTGACAGGTCGGCAAATGTTTCACGTGAAGCACCTTTTGTTTTCAAGTCGATAAGAATTGCTCGATCTTCATCTCTGCAACATGAAAAAGACAATTAAGCTTGGACATGCTCGGATTTGTTCTAATGCACCATTAATACAATTTCCACTTAAAATATCATGCAGTGGTCTGTATTTTTTTTTTTAATTGTTTAGAGTACTGCAGTTAATCTAATAAATATTTTTTATGTCTCCTAAAAAATGCAGTGTCGAAGTATTTTCATTTGCCAGTAAATAAATTACATTATTGTAGAATGTAGATGACCAAAAGGTTGATACATAACCAAAAAATGGCTTTGTAGAGTTATTTATTGTTTTTAATAGATTTGAAGAGATGCATTCTCAGTCATTTACTAAAATAAAACATCAACTTAATATAAAACACTGAAGTTTAAACATTAAAAAAACAGTAAGAACACCTTTCTGTGTAATGCAACTATTGAATGTTCAACTTTTGCTATTTCGTTGCATCAGCTCAAATATAATAAAACCGACCTTACTAAAATAAAACGTCAGGTTGATATAAAACCCTAAAGTTAAAACATTAAAAAAACAGCAAGAACAACTTTCTGAGTAATGAAACCATTGAATGTTGAACTTTTGCTATTTCGTTGCATCAGATCGACTAAAATCGACCTATCAATCACAGTGTTTTATATTGAACAATCATCTTAAATAACATTGTTCATCACAACATAAAGTGATAATAAATTGCATTGAATAATTCATATCAAAATATTTTTTTATGTCAGTCTATATTGGTGTATAAATTAAACCACAATTTTTGTCATGTTTAATGGTTCAATTTTAACAAGCGAGATGCAAAGAGATCAGAAGGTTATTTTTGATTTCAGTATAGTCATTTTCTGCCAGGGTTTGAACATGGGACGGCGTGGCGCAGTGGGAGAGTGGCCGTGCGCAACCCGAGGGTCCCTGGTTCAAATCCCACCTAGTACCAACCTCGTCACGTTTGTTGTGTCCTGAGCAAGACACTTCACCCTTGCTCCTGATGGGTGCTTGTTGGCGCCTTGCATGGCAGCTCCCTCCATCAGTGTGTGAATGTGTGTGTGAATGGGTAAATGTGGAAGTAGTGTCAAAGCGCTTTGAGTACCTTGAAGGTAGAAAAGCGCTATACAAGTACAACCCATTTATCATTTGAACATGACAGATTTACTAAAGAATATGATAGAACCCATCCATCCATCCATTTTCCTACCGCTTGTCCCTTTTGGGGTAGCGGGGGATGCTGGAGCCTATCTCAGCTGCATTTGGGCAGAAGGCGGTGTACACCCTGGACAAGTCGCCACCTCATCACAGGGCCAACACAGATAGACAGACAACATTTACACTCACATTCACACTCTAGGGCCAATTCATCCATTTCAGGTAAATAAAATAGGCACATATTCACAGCAAAAACGGGCTCCAGTACATTATACCACTCTACAATACTAAGTGACAACTTTGTCAAACATATATAAAATAATTGGCAAATCCTTTCCAACTTATATTCAATGGAATAGACTGCAAAGACAAGATATTTAATGTTCGAACTGAGAAACTTAATTTTTTTTGCAAATAATCATTAACTTAGAATTTAATGGCAGCAATTCATAGCAAAACAGTTGGCACAGGGGCATTTTTACCACTGTGTTACATGGCCTTTCCTTTCAACAACACTCAAACGTTTGGGAACTGAGGAGACCAATTTTTGAAGCTTTTCAGGTGGAATTTGTTCCCATTCTTGCTTGATGTACAGCTTAAGTTGTTTAACAGTCCAGGGTCTAGTTGTGGTATTTTACGCTTCATTTTGTGCCACACATTTTCAATGGGAGACTGGTCTGGACTACAGGCAGGCCAGTTGAATGCCTGCACTCTTAATATGAGGCCACGCTGTTGCAACACTTGGATTGGCTTTGTCTTGCTGAAATAAGCAGGGGGGTCCATGATATAATGTTGCTTCGATGGCAACATATGTTGCTCCAAAACCCCTATTTACCTTTCAGCATTAATGGTGCCTTCACATATGTGTAAGTTACCCATGCCTTGGGCACTAATACACACTCATACCATCACGGATGCTGGCTATTGAACTTTGCCGAGAACAATACGGAGGGTTCTTTTCCTCTTTGTTCCAGAGGACGACGTCCACAGTTTCCAAAAGCAATTTGAAATGTGAACTTGTCAGACCACAATACACTATTGCACTTTGCATCAGTCCATCTCAGATGAGCAGTCCATCTTATATGGGATGTTCCAAATAAGTGTTTGATGCGCGTTCCTAAAATTTCTCAGTCTTTTTTTTCACTTGTGCCAGCTTTTTTTAAACATGTTGCAGGCATCAAAGTCTAAATGAGCTAATATTTGCAAAAAATTACTTTTTCCAGTACAAACGTTCAGTATCTTGTCTTTGCAGCGTATTCAATTGAATTAAGGTTATATTCTGTTTTTATTTACGAATAACACAACGTGCCAACTTCACTGGTTTTGGGTTTTTCTAGAAACAAACATGGGTTCCTTAAAAGCTGCTGTGTGTTCGGCTCAAGATTACACATTTTTACACCAAAGAAAATCCATCAACACAACGGCTAACGTATGTTACCAAGGTGTTTAAGATAACTGATTTAACAAAAAAAATGCCAATATTCATAACAATTAGATGTTTAACTTTGTAAAACATTATCCATGGACTGGAGGAAGCGATTAACTATAACGCGCTAATAAATGATTGAAATAATGAATCGCATTTATTACAATAATTTCAAACATGTAATTTTAAGTTCTCATTTATTAATTGTACAATACACATCTGTACACATATTAGATTCTACTCAGCAAGAAACTACATTTTAGTTATGGATATTGATTTTTTTACAGATGTCATATGATAACATTGTTATCAATATGTTAATACTGAGGTCAGATAACTTTTAAACACACATTTACCCTGAGCTTCAAAAATAGAGATGTCCAATAATATCGGACTGCCGATATTATCGGCTGATAAATGCTATAAAATGTGATATCAGAAATTATCGGTATAGGTTTTAAAAAGGAAAATGTATGACTTTTTAAACACCAGTTAACTGCGTGGTACACGGACGTAGTGAAGCACAGAACGCCAATAAACCTTAAAAGGCACTGCCTTTGCGTGCCGGCCCAATCACACACATGCATACTTGGTCGACAGCCATAGAGGTCACACCGAGGGTGGCCGTTTAAACAATTTTAACACTCTTACAAATATGCGCCACACTGTGAACCCACACCAAACAAGAATGACAAACACATTTCGGGAGAACATCCGCACTGTAACACAACATAAACACAACAGAACAAATACCCAGAACCCCTCGCAGCACTAACTCTTCCGGGACATTACAATATACATCAACCTGCTAACCCCCCAACGCAACCCGCCCACCTCAACCTCCTCATGCTCTGTCAGGGAGAGCATGTCCCAAATTCCAAGCTGCTGTTTTGAGGTATGTTGAAAAAAATATTGCACTCTGTGACTTCAATAATAAATATGGCAGCGCCATGTTGGCATTTTTTCCATAACTTGAGTTGTTTTTTTGGGGGAAAATCTTGTTACATTGCATCCAGCGGGGCATCGCAACAAAATTTGGCATAATAATGTGTTAATTGAACGACTGTATATATATCGGTATCGGTTGATATCGGTATCGGTTGATATCGGAATCGGTAATTAAGAGTTGGACCATATCAGAATATCGGATATCGGCAAAAAGGCCTTTATCTGCCATCTCTATTCAAAAACAAATTTTTATGTCATGACTTCTAAAAAAGTTTGGAATGAGTACTGACCTTGTCCAAGCCATCACCACTGCTCCTTTCTTCTTGATGACGTTCATGGCAGAGACACTGCTAGGCGATGAGGCCAAGGGTTTTAAGTCAAATTCATCATTTTTAGAGCAGAAATTCACATCTTCCTTTTGGTCCTCTTCCTCTTCCCTTGGACGCTTTGCTTTTAAGTGCTCTTGATGCTTCTTCCGTTTTGTCCTTTTCTTAACATCCTTGTTGCATTCTTCTGTGTCTCTGTTCAGGTCCTCTACAACAGTGAGCCTTTTGTCTAATATTGGCAGCTTTATATCAGTCTGCAAGTCTGAAAGGCACGGCAAAACTTGGCATCCTTCAATAGTTTCTGAGCTTTCACGATGGCGAGACATACTTTTGATAGGACTGGGGGTTTTCTGTGAAGAAGAAACTAGTGGACTTGGACTGGGATTGTCCATGTTTAATGTTGGACTTGGGTTCTCCTTGTTTAGGACGGTGACATCAACAGTAAATGCTTGGCTGTTTGGTTCAAATGAAAGATTACAGCTTGTGTCAAAAGACTCTTTTGATTTAATCCTTTTTGAAAGAGCTCTGAGGGATGCCACAACTTTTTGTGACTCATTTGTCACACATTTTGATGTACTGGACATATGTGAAGGGTTCTTATCTGGTCTAATAGGATCTGCGGTTGAACAAATGCCACCACCAGTCGTATATAGATCAATTGCAAGTTTTTCAGGTGTTTCATTGCATGGGTCGGCATCTTTTTGCAACTTGTCTAACAAATAACTCGATTTGCTTTCCAGGGTTGCAACATCTTCATTGGGATGTTCTTCTGTTTGTGTTTGACTTGAAGTGTCATCTGTATTGAGCGTTTGCGTTGCCCCCTGACGAATCTTAACAATGAAATGATCGTTGGACTTCTCCATCACTAAAGCCTGTATGGGCAATTCTGGCTTCAACACAAAAGTATTTGTAGCTGCATGCGAGGGCAAACTACTGCTAGACCCAATGCTTGAGTTGTCCGTGTCAAGGGCCAGATGAATGTCCTGTTCTGTGGCATCTTCTCCATCTAGCAAAGCATCCTCACTAATGTGAGCACTGATGACACTGTCCGGAGTGGATATTGCATGCATGCCCGATGGCTGCAGAAAGCTCAGGTGACTGTCTGACTTGAGAGGTGATGGATTAGTTAGGGAAACTTCCAGATCTTCAGCCAGAATAGAGTAATTCCTCTGCGATAAAAAGTTGGACTGCAGAGTTACTTGATTTCCCGATGGAACCTCTAACAAGCAACTTTCATCAAACAAAGCCGGATTTGTTCTGACCTGATCTTTGGACTGCGGAGACATGATCCGGGGTGAAATGCTTGACCACGTAGCAATGAGTTTGGATGGCGTATCGAATTTAGTTGGGGTAAAAAATTTAGGCGGAGAGTCAAATTTGTTTGGAGTGGTAATGCTAATGAGTGTTTCTCCATTCTTCTTAGGAGTTCCAAGAGACCACGATGTGCTATCTCCTGTGTTTCCACTGGGTTCAAGCAAGTCCGATCCTTGTAAGAGGCACTTGAATATTTCTCCCATTTGAGAATCTCTTACCAGGTTAAATGTTAAACTGGAAGCTTGCTGCTCTGTTAATAGCTCAAAGTCGGTTTTGTCAAGCAAAGATGTACTTTGAGAGACGACCAAAGCCAGTTTATTTTTCTCTGAAATTGAAGGCTTTTTAGGAGAAGGACAGTCAATTCCTGGATCAGCCTTTACATCGTTTTGTGGACATGTGCCAACATTTCTCGGTTTTTCTGTATGATTAATTCTTATATCTTTGCCTCTACTTCCAAGACCCGTTTTGTAAGCAGCAACACAAGACTTCAATTGATCCATTTGTCGAGATTGATTCTTCAAACGAGGTAATCCAGACACCTTAGTACCACAGGACTTCTTTTCTTCAGGAAATGTCCTTACTGCTCTGCACATGTTCTTCATTGTTACGTAAATGTCCTTGAGCAGGTAGTCCAGTTGTCCATCTACAAAGTCCCATAACTTTTGTTTTAGGTCAACAGCTTGCTGATCAAAGATGCGTTTCACAATACCATTGTCTGCTATCGTATTGAACATAGATATGATTATTACTTTTAGCTTTGATTTAAGCTCAATTGCTTGACAACATATTTGACCAAAGTCGGCACCCTCCACAAATTGTACGAATGACTCCCTGAAATTCTCCATTACACCGCAAAAACTTTTCTTTGGAAAGGTTTTGTGAAGCTTCATGTACTTTTTCCGGATTTCCAAGCGGACCGATTTGAATGTTTCCATTACTTCTTCGATCGTTAAAAAAGAAGCCTTGGTTGATCCTGGGCAAACAGTTTTGAAACGGCTCTTATTTCCTGGACTTTGTTGTTTCGATACATTTTCTGTTGCAGTCCTCTCTTCAGATTTCTTTTTTGAACGAGATTTTGGACTTGGTTTACAACGGACTGTTCCTCCTGACTTTACCCGCTTGGTTCCATTAAGGGGTGAGCCTGAGGACGCTTCATCACTTTCACTTAAAATTTCCCCTTCCTCCAGTTCGGTGTCAGAGAGATTTGAAGGCAGTTCTGACAATTTGATGGCAAAGTCCTGCTTGCTTGTTTTTGAAGGATAACCTGGATATTTATTTTCTTTATTTAAATCCAATTTCTTTGAGTTGGCATCACAGGCTGTACTTGAAAACTCTGTAGACACAAAAGAGAACAACAATGAATTGATTAACGTAATCCCGATTTAAACAAGTTGAAAAACTTATTCGGGTGTTACCATTTAGTGGTCAATTGTACGGAATATGTACTGAACTGTGCAATCTACCAATAAAAGTTTCAATCAATCAATCAATGGGTTAGCTAAAATATCTTGAGTTACGTTACACAATGACTAATAATACTACAAAGCTGCTATGTCTTAATATTCACTATTCAGAACTAATAAGACATTTACCATATCTGTTAGAACAGAAGCACACACTTATAAGGGAATTATGTTCCTGGGGGATTTGCAAACAGGATGAGTGAACCAATTTGACAACAATTACAATGAGCATGCGTTATGTATACACACTGTAGATTTACCTGTTTACAAATGGTATACTGAAATCAAATAAATGCACATTTTGACCCCCCACATACACATTTATGCGCCGATTGAACACGATTGATACGTTTTATTACATAATGTACACAGGGGGTAGTGTTTATTTAGTATTTTTATGTTGCAAAAAATAATTTTGAAAAAAAATCACACGGCCTGCACTGCAAAAAGACAGTGTTCAAAAACAAGAAAAATTAAATACAAAAATGTGGGGTATTTTATTTGAACTAAGCAAAATTATCTGCCAATAGAACAAGAACATTCGGCTGGTCAAGAATTTCCAAAACAAGTAAAATTAACTAACTTCAATGAACCCAAAAATACCTTAAAATAAGTATGTTCTCACTAATAACAGGTGCACTTGCCTTGGTAGAAAAAAAGAGACCTTTCTGCTCAATTTCTTAAATTAAATAAATGCTAGTGCCTTTATCTTGACATAATATGCGCTCGGCATCATGATTTGTTTTTCATTGTTGAAATAACAAATGATTACTTTGAAAAAGTAGTTTTATACTTGAGTGTTGATGACACAGCTTTGCAACAGTTGATATTTTAGTTTCCAGCATGTTTTACTCAATATAGGCCATAAAAACTCAGTGACAAGCTGTATTATCCTACTGAGATAATCTAGGACCAAAACCCTTAAAACAAGTAAAACACTGACATAATATCTGGTTAGTGAGAAGAATTATCTTATCAGACAGAAAATAAGCAAATACAACCCTTATTTGAGATATTACTAAGATTTCAGTTTTTGCAGTGTGTCTTTTGTATGATTTGTTTTATGGCAAAAACTTCCCTAAAAATGTGCAATACCATATTGGTTAAAACTGAATATGAAGCTGCTGTATCCCAAATATTTTTTCTTAAAATAAAATAGGTAAAATAATTCCCCTGTATGCCAAAATCTTGTCTGACTAGAACAAACAGAAAAGTATGTTCAATACAAAAATAAATGATTAACCTTTATGAGCGACAAGGAGTGATATCTTATTCCTTGAAACCTCAATGTGTGTCATTCTAATAAATAAATAAAATGTGACTAATGCTATGTTGCTGTATTGTTCGACTGTGAAGCAGCAAACCGTGTTTATCAGGAAGCGCTTTCATTTAAATCACGAGTGACGGCTCATACTGAAAGACGTCAGAGCGCCGTATTGCGTTCCACATCGGTATTCGTCACCATATTACCGGTAATCTAAATGGAACTTTGAAAAGGGGAAAAATCCAAAGTTTGGGATACTTTTGAGCCAAAAGAGGTAAATGTTCTTTTCCTGTTTATTTATTTTATCAAGTATTATATTTGCAAACTATTCATTTTATATACAGTACATTTATAAAATGTAGTGGTTTTTTTTAATCCAGCAGACTGCACTAAAATGAAACAACACAGAAACGATGCAATGTCAATAAAACCAGTAAGTACTGTATGTCACACACTTACTGATTCTATTCTTGGTTGTTGTTGTATTACCCCAAACACACGGCTTTGTTTGCCCACATTTAATTCCGTGTAAGTGAGTGGCCAAACAAAGCCTCCCAGTTGTGGTGACTACTGTGATTTTTTTTTAAATTTGTGTACGCCTGCTAAAAGAACTACAATGTGGCCGAAAAGTCACGAGGGCCAGCACTTAGAAAAAGAAGGTGAGAAACACTGTGGAATTCAAGAAACAACGATTGGACAGGACGTCGGAAATGTGTATATAAAGTTGTACTTTATAGAAGAAAAAAATGGGCATACAAAACGGTACAAATCAATCCTATTATCTTGATATCTGTCGTTCATTCATTCACCCGTAGGCTCGTAATGCTCAATCTCAACAACCACAATGCACCAACTCCCGGGCTTTTTTTAACATCCGGTTTGCCGCAATAAATTGTGGAACATGCGGTATTTTAGTTAACCCTTTGTCAGGCTATACAGTAGAAAACAACTCGATTCATTGTGAGTGTTTCTCAAATAATCCCTATCAAGTACATGTATAAATCAAATCAATTCCCTTTTAACTCTTTTTAAATATAACTAATAATAGATTAATTTATAAGCAATTAAATCAAGCATGCAAATTATGAATAATCATCACACCTGAACTATACCACCCATGTATTACAACACTCACTAAGATGTCAATCAATCAATCAATGCCCTAAATCACAAGTGCCTCAAAGGGCTGCACAAACCACAACGACATCCTCGGCAGGGCCCACATAAGGGCAAGGAAAAACTCACCCCGGTGGGACGTCGACCATGATGACTATAAGAAACCTTGGAGAGGACCACATATGTGGGCAACCCCCCCCAGGTGACCGAAAGCAATGGATGTCGAGCGGATCTATAGGATGTACTTATACAATCGCTCTCTACGCATTCCACATATTAAATTGGACTGCATAAATCAGAGAGGTGGCGACTTGTCCAGTGTGTACCCCGCCTTCCGCCTGATTGTAGCTGAGATAGGTACCAGCGCCCCCCACAACCTCAAAGGGAATAAGCGGTAGAAAATGGAAGGATGAATAGGATAGGATACTTTTTAACCGATATGTCAAGACAATTACTTTATTGCGCCACGAATAGATTGTAATACTGTGGGAAACACTGGGATTCTGTACTTCTTTTCCTGCGCCAAATATAAATCAATTTACAACTTTTATTACATGTCTTTTTTTTTTTTTACATTTTGGGCTTGATTTACTGAACATCTATCTGCATGCACTAAAATATGTGCAAACTTGATGCAAAGCTGATCTATTAAACGTGTGCAAGGTGGATTGCGCCTGTTAAGTGAACAGGACAGGGCGTGCAATCCATTTTAAGTCTCTGTCTTCATTAATATGCCCAAAATGCCGAAAATGCTGGGATGACAAAGTCCAGGTATAATTATTTAGCCCACTAAATGTGAGTCATCAACACTCGTCATCAGTTGCAAAGCACTCTATTTTGCGTTTTGTTTAGCATGTGTCAGAAGGACGCGTAAACGGACAGTTCCACACATAGCTGCGCTTCACAAAGACGTCCTATGTGTGTCAACAATTTGGACAGTTACAAAAAAAAAGTAATTGTATACAAATTGTCTATTCAGCAATTTCCTTTTATAGTCTTATAGCTGCTGGATGACATTTGGGCCTGATTGAAATTAACTCAATTGATGCGTTTGATGTCTGTTAGCGTTTTTATTTATATAGGAAATATGTTACTAATGCGCTGGTGATGCGATCCACAGCCTTGCACCGCCCGCACAGAATTACCGTATTTTTCGGATTATAAATCACAGTTTTTTTCACAGTTTGGCCGGGGGGTGCGATTTATACTCCGGAGCGACTAGTGTGTGAAAATATTAACACATTACCGTAAAATATCAAAACATTTTATTCATCTCATTCACATAAGAGACTAGGCATATATCAGCAATTGTCACACACACGTCAACCAATACATATTTGGCGGGGGCGGGTCATGGCAGAAGTGCATTGTGAAAAAAAAAAATTCAACCTGCCACTACTTCCGTACCTATGAAAATGGATAATTTCAACACTGGCGGTAACTTATAAAAACTGAGAAGGGCTCAAAGGCACTCCTGCGCAACCTGTGGGAGCAGTGGATGATAGATGAAGAGCACAGCTTCACGGCAACCGGGAGAATGCGCCATGCAACTTTTCTGGATATCATCCGATGATTCGACAAAGCATGGGCTTCAGTGACAACCGAAACCGTCCTGTCCGGATTCAGAAAGGCTGGAATAATTGGAACCGTAACTGACGATGACTCTGACGTAAGCGACGTACCAATAGAAGAGGAAGTGGCGCATTGTCTACCTTTGGAGTTGGCAGAGTTGTTTAGAAGCGACACCGAGGAAGAAGATTTCATGGGATTTATCGATTAGGAGTGACAGAATGTTTGGTAAACGTATAGCATGTTCTATATGTTATAGTTATTTGAATGACTCTTACCATAATATGTTACGTTAACATACCAGGCACCTTCTCAGTTGGTTATTTATGCGTCATATAACGTACACTTATTCAGCCTGTTGTTCACTATTCTTTATTTATTTTAAATTGCCTTTCAAATGTCTATTCTATGTGTTACAATTTATCAAAAAAAAATCCCTAAAAAATGCGACATATACCGTATTTTTGGGACTATAAGTGGCATTTTTTTTTCATAGTTTGGCCAGCGGTGCGACTTATTCTCAGGAGTGACTTATCTGTGAAATTATTATCACATTACCGTAAAATATCAAATAATATTATTAAGCTCATTCACGTAAGAGACTAGATGTATAAGATTTCATGGGATTTAGCGATTAGGAGTGACAGATTGTCTGGTAAACGTATAGCATGTTCTATATGTTATAGTTATTTGAATGACTCTTACCATAATATGTTACGTTAACATACCAGGCACCTTCTCAGTTGGTTGTTTATGCGTCATATAACGTACACTTATTCAGCCTGTTGTTCACTACTCTTTATTTTGAATTGCCTTTCAAATGTCTATTGTTGGTGTTGGGTTTTATCAAATGAATTTCCCCCAAAAATGCGACTTATACTCCAGTGCGACTTACACAGTGGGGCAAAAAAGTATTTAGTCAGCCACCGATTGTGCAAGTTCTCCCACTTAAAATGATGACAGAGGTCTTTAATTTTAATCATAGGTACACTTCAACTGTGAGAGACAGAATGTGAAAAAAAAATCCAGGAATTCACATTGTAGGAATTTTAAAGAATTTATTTGTAAATTATGGTGAAAAATAAGTATTTGGTCAACCATTCAAAGCTCTCACTGATGTACGGAGGTTTTGGCTCAAAATCTCACGAGTTGAGTTTATACCAAAATGGATACATGGATGATACAGCAGAGGATTGGGAGAATGTCATGTGGTTAGATGAAACCAAAATAGAACTTTTTGGTATAAAGTCAACTCGTCGTGTTTGGAGGAATAAGAATACTGAGTTGCATCCCACGAACACCACACCTACTGTGAAGAATGGGGGTGGGAACATCATGCTTTGGGGCTGTTTTTCTGCTAAGGAGACAGGACGATTGATCCGTGTTAAGGAAAGAATGAATGGGGCCATGTATCGTGAGATTTTGAGCCAAAACCTCCTTCCATCATTGAGAGCTTTGAATGGTTGAACAAATACTTATTTTCCACCATAATTTACAAATAAACTCTTTAAAATTCCTACAATGTGAATTCGTGAAAGTTTTTTTTCACATTCTGTCTCTCACAGTTGAAGTGCATCTATGATGAAAATTACAGACCTCTGTCATCATTTTAAGTGGGAGAACTTGCACAATCGGTGGCTGACTGAATACTTTTTTGTCCCACTGTATATGTTTTTTCCCTTCTTTACTAAGCATTTTCGGCCGGTTCAACTTCTACTCCAGAGCGATTTATACATCGAAAAATACAGTACTCTAGTGCGACTGTTTTTTTCCTTCTTTATTATGCATTTTCAGCTAGTGCGACTTATACAACTATCCATCCATTTCCTACCGCTTGTCCCTTTTGGGGTCGCAGGAGCCTATCTCAGCTGCATTCGAGCGGAATGCGTTGTACACCCTGGACAAGTCGCCACCTCATCGTAGGGATAACACATATAGACAGACAACATTCACACTTACATTCACACACTAGAGCCAATTTAGTGTTGCCAATCATCTTATCCCCAGGTGCATGTCTTTGGAGGTGGGAGGAAGCCGTAGTACCCGGAGGGAACATGCAAACTCCACACAGAAAGATTCCGAGCCCGGGATTGAACCCAGGACTGCTCAGGACCTTCATATTATGAAGCAGATACACAAACCCCTGTTCCATTGTGCTGCCCCCCACATGAGAACATTAATGTGCAAAAATGTTTCCTCTTTGTGTTAAAAGCATACATATGCATGCAAAATCCTCATTTAAATGGGGCGGTCTGCACCACTTTTCAATCGCACACAAAGTGTTAGTGGATCACACGCAACAGGCTATTTTATTTTTTGCAAACGCTGTTTAGCGTGTGGCGTTTGAATCTTAGTAAATCGGGCTTTTTTTTTTACATTTTGAGACTTTTTGTTTCGCTCTGTTAAAAAAACAACAAAAAACTTACCATGAGAGGATAAACGTATGAAATTAATAAAAGAGCAAATACCAATTTTTTTGCCCACTGTACCGAATATCAATTGCAGTCAAGGATCACCTTGTATCCCCTATTTGCATGCAGAAAGTATCTACAGTACATTTACACAACCTAAATATTGTCATACTATAAAGCAACAGCATGTTGACTCCATAAAAAATAATTACCTCTTTGTAGGCTTTTGACATGCCCGGGCCTTTCATGAACAAGGAGGTGATTTCTCTTCATCACGCGGATTGGACTCCTTAAAGGACTGATAGCATCTGGGATTCTCTGAAGATTGCTCAGTGTGCGCATCATGGAGTCCTCATCATGAAGTAAGGGCACTGAACAGGAAGGCTCAACATGACTCTTTCCACACAGGGTTTTCTTTGGTGTGACTGTGAGATCGCAGTATTCCTCTGGTAGAGTAATTTCCTCAGTCGTACTGCTAACATTGGGCACGCCAATACAGCCAAGGGATGAGCTCTGGTCAGCCGTGATGCTCGAGCTGCCAGTGTTGTCCTTGTTCGTTAAAACATGAATCGCCTCAGGCAAACTAAGGCCCTCTTGTGGAACGGACTCCAGACTTATAGTACTAGATACATCATTTGCATATTTGACGTCTTCCTGAACAAGACAGGTGTCTTTATCATTAGCAGGAATAGAAGAAGCAGGGGGTTGCACAAATATTTTAGCCTCCTGGGGTTTGGTTAATAGAGATGTTTGTCTACTTCCTAGAATAGTCTGAATAAGGTCTTCAGGGGTTGATATAGTTTTACATGTGCCTTCATATTCCATAACCTTTCCTACAAAGCTGCTATCCTTAACTGGTCTTGAATCAGCATGCTTTGTCACAGTATTACATTGCTCATTGGTGCTTTCATTGTCTGTCTTTTGTAAAACACTCCTTTGCTCTTCACCATGAACACTTCCAAATACATTTACTACACCATCAGTAGCAGTGCTTTGTTTAGATATATCTAACTGGCTGTCCGGGCTAAACTTACTTTTAGCGCCATCTTCTTCTACCAGAAAAATATTCTCTTGTGCTTTTGGTGTCACACATGAAGCCACATGATCACCTGCTGAATCCTGGGATAACATAAAAGAATTAGTATCTTCTGGCTGCTCAACATCTATCCTTGTGTCTTTTTCTCGGACATCTTTCCGAACATCTCTCTTTATATGCGTCTTTGAAATCGGGGCTTTGAAAGAATCTGTCGGGAGCTCTCCCAGAGAAGCTTCTACTTCACTGCAGTTGATTTCATCAACGACATACATATCCGGTTGCAAACCACCATCTGGCCCCTTTTCAAGTATATGATGTGGTGCAGCGTGTCCACCATTGCTGTTGCTGTTGGGTAGCAGCTTTTTATTTGGTGAAAGGGTTAAATGTAGTGTTTCCATAAAGCACAATTTCCTGTTTTCACTTTTGTCTTCGGTTGGTTCCTTGGTTGATGTTGGAACATGCTTCTTTCCCTGTCTTTCTTTGTTATTGACATCATGTTTATTATTGCAAGATTCTCCTGATGGCTGTTTTTCACCTTCTCTTCTTGTCGCAGATGAAGTGTTCCTTTTATGACTTTTGTCTTTTTCTTCTTCACGTTGCTTGCCTTCTCTCCCCTGGTAATCACTTGAATGCCTATTCCTTTGCTTCTCTTTGGAAGAATCACTGCAGCATTCAGCATGTTGATTTATAGAAGATCTCTTCTGGTCTCTTGATTCCGAATTTTGAAATTCCATCTCTAAACTACTGATTTCATCACTAATCTTGTTTTTTCTGCAGTGTCGACTGTGGTCCTCTGCATAGCTATGAAAAGTCCTATGTTTCTTTTCTCGAGTTCTCCCTTTTGAGTCGACTGAAGAACCTAGAACATTTAAAGCCTTAGCACTCTCTGATCTCCGATGCCCATGGTGGTCCCCGCTTTTACATGTCCTGGAGTCATGTCTTCTTTCTCTGTCTAATTTATGAGACCTAACTTTCTCAAGGGTATAATTGTTTTTACTGGAATCCAAACCAGTTCGATAATGTTTTTTGTCCGTAGAGTTCAACAACTTCTGACATTTGTCTTCTCTGTGCACTGATTTGTACTTATCTGATCCATGATGCCGGCTCGATGAACTGACAGAGTTGTTGATAGAATGGTCACTCTGATCGTCATGTCTGCCTGATGAACCTTTGGAGTGACTGTGAGAAGAAACTCTTGTCTCTGTGCAAGAGCCACTGGTCTTGTTGGAGCTGTCACTTTCTTTCCTGGGTGGTTCAAGGTGAACCTTTGGAGGACGATCATCCCGTGAAGATGATGTTTGAGGCAGGGAGCACAAGACAGAATTGGGTGCTGGCAGACTGGATATTGGTGGATTATTCATTAAAATGTCGGTCTGGCAGGAAGCATTTTGAGTGTGCGTTTTAGAATGATGAAAAGAGTGACCTTTGCCTGACCTGTAGGGAAAAATTGCAGTTTAGGAATAATTGAAATTTATCGTAAAGACAAAAAAACATTTACTCATGACGTAGACTGGATGTACAGTAGTACAGTAGCCTTTTCGGGTTTTGAGCTCTCTTTTGACGATATGTTATGCTTTAGTTTACAAAGCAAAAATTCGAGTTACGAGCCTCCCCACCGCAAGTAGGCGTAGTGAATGCCATATTAAGCCCCGCAAAAACTGACCAAAACATCCAATGAGGATTAATCTATAGGGAGAGATAAAACGTTACTTTCTTTTTCCACATGGTAACGAGGAAAGTAAGTGTGAAGGACAGTGCTGAGAAAAAGAATTGATTGATATTTGGATGAAATAAAGAAAGAAATTCCGCCCGATTGCAGCTAATATAGGCTCCAGCACCCCCAGCAATCCCGAAAGGGACAAGTGGTAGAAGCTGGATGGATGGATCGTCAAAAACATGATGGAGTGTGTAGCCGACTTGCAGAAGCAATTGGCGGATTACTTTAGAACTACTAGTTTTCACCAAATTGAAGCAGAATAAATCTATTACGTAAACAAAGGAGGTTAAAATAAGAGTAATCTATATATAGTCAGAATAATCCATCCATCCATCCATTTACTACCGCTTGTCCCTTTTAGGGTCGCGGGGGTTGCTGGAGCCTATCTCAACTGTATTCGAGCGGAAGGCGGGGTATACCCTGGACAAATCGCCACCTCATCACAGGGCTATCACAGATAGAAAACATGAATATGAATAATATGCATTCAAGAACCTCTTAACAAAGTACGACACCACAACGCCCGCCAGAAAACTCTAACCAGTAAAGCAAAAGAAATCCACAAAACATGCAAAATAGTGGGCTTTCCAACATTGGATCTAATTATTCTAGTTATTTTTTTAAATGTTAGTGTTTTTCTAAATACTTTTTGAGCACATTCAACAATACCAGCAAAATAATGCTAACCGTAATAATAAGGATATACAATGTTTAGAGATGTCCGATAATGGCTTTTTTGCCGATATCGGATATACAGATATTGTCCAACTCTTAATTACAGATACTGATATCAACCGATACCGATATATACAGTCATGGAATTAACACATTATTATGCCTAATTTTGTTTGTGATGCCCCGCTGGATACATTAAACAATGTAACAAGGTTTTTCAAAATAAACTAACTCAAGTTATGGAAAATATGCAAACATGGCAGTGCCATATTTATTATTGAAGTCACAAAGTGCATTGTTCTCAAAACAGCAGCTTAGAATTTGGGACATGCTCTCCCGGAGAGAGCATGAGGAGGTTGAGGTGGGCGGGGTTGGGGTGTATACCGTAGCGTCCCGGAAGAGTTAGTGCTGCAGGGGGTTCTGGGTAATTGTTCTGTTGTGTTTATGTTGTGTTACGGTGCGGATGTTCTCCCAAAATGTGTTTGTCATTCTTGCTTGTGGTGGGTTCACAGTGTGGCGCATGTTTGTAACAGTGTTAAAGTTGTTTATATGGCCACCCTCAGTGTGACCTGTATGGTTGTTGACCAAGTATGGGTTGCATTCACTTGTGTGTGACTGGTCCAGCACGAAAAGGCAGTGCCTTTAAGGTTTATTGGTGCTGTACTTCTACCTACGTCCGTGAACATAGCTGTGTTTTAAAAGGTCATAAATTTTACTTTTTGAAACTGATACTAACAATTTCCGATAGTACATTTTAAAGCCTTTATCGGCCAATAATATCGGCAGTCCAATATTATCTGACATCTCTAATAATGTTCTTATCATCTTACATGACATATAATACATATATAGTAAATATGGAACCAGAGACTAGCAGATAGGTCATTCAGCGAGTAAATGACACGGGAAACACTTATCAATGCAACAAAAGCTATTTTTGCAATATTATATTTTTCTCATTTGCATGATAATACTTACAATTGGTTTAGCCTTTGAATCTCAGTGTCCTTTCGCATAACCTCTTGTCTCGCTGTCCGTAAAAGTGCTGAGATGTTTTTTTTGAGACGATGGTTCTCAGTATTTAGCCCTGTGTTCTGCAACAAAGGAAAATATGTTAACATTTTGATGATTAGTGTTATTTCTTATACCAAAACAAAAGAAGAAGGCAGTACACCATCATTATGAAGAACATTGAGAAGAAAATGACTAAAATTAGAAATGTACTTAATTCCGGCTTTAAAAGGGCAACCTAATAGACTGAATTTAACTTTTCAAACTATCGCTGTAGAATTTGCTACGATGAAAAAAGGGGAGTGGCTAAATGCATGCTTAAGATGAACAGACATTTTAGTGACATAATAAGAGCTACACAAAAAGTTGACAAATAGTTCCATTTTTTATCAAGAAAGCAAAACATACAATTAAAAGGGGTTCAAACCTGTATCTCCATCTGGTCAAGTCTCCTGCGTAACTCTTTAATTTGGTTCTGGGCTGCGTGGAATCGTGACTTCAACTGCAATCAGTAAAACAAATAAGAAAAAAAAATTACACCCTTTTTTCGTCGCAGGAACTTTTGTAGTAACTCTCCCACTTACCCTGATAAGTTAAATACCCTTCTGATTTCCACCAAAAACTACACGGGAAAAACAAAGTTCCACGGGTACTATTTTAGTTCCTTGTAGCAAGGTAGCACTTTCAAAAGTTCCTGCAAAAACCTTATAGGGGCGGGCTGTGAACACAGTTCGGGCCTTCCTAAATATTTGTATTCAAAATTTCAGCCGCCATTAGAGTATGCAAGGGCAACTTTATGTTTTATTTATTATCTATATTCTAAGATAGTTGAACACCTAGAAAAAGAAGAACGAAAGAAACTTCTGACTTGCAAGAACTTTTGTTTAGCGTTTTTACACTGCAGTTAATTGTCATTTATGAATTTTTACACACATTATTCTGGTACGCAAAGCTGCGAGAAATAGACTCTTTCAAACTCAGGGCATTCAATCGATTACTACTGGACTGTTTGGTTTGTCTTGGAAGACGTTTCGCCTATCATCAGAGTAGGCTTCATCAGTCTGTGCTCATAGACTTACAATGGTCAAATCTAGTCTTGCGGTTGGTGCCAAAACCCCAAATGTTTATACTGCAAAAACTAGGAGATTGTGCCTGGGCAAGAATGGTTTGGCCCTATCGTAATGAGAAAAACAACTGTTTTGATGCAAACTAGCAAACCAACTGTTAAAGGATCCATATGTAGGAATTTAATGTCAAGTCATCATTAAATGGCCCTGATATGCCAAAATGCATTAATAAATCATGTTCTTTTAACTGATAACAGTAGTTCAGCCAGTATATGCTCATTTCAATGCAGAACTCCTATGCCTTATTATTCTTGTTGTGTAGTGATTATGCAATTGGGCAAACGAGCACGGTGTCAAATGAAAAGTAGCAACCATGGTGACATCCCAAACTTCTAGTAGACGAGGTCTTTTTCCACTGATTCGCTCCTCATCCCTTCCCCCGGTACAACCTCTGGACATTGTATACATGTTGCACGGCCTACTAATATTTTTTTCCCGATTTTATTATTTTCATGGTCGAGAGAAGTCATAATCAAAATTGAAATCAAAATTCTAGAAAAATTGTCCAGCCCTACCACCAAGTCAGTTTTTGCTTGCTTTTTCAGGCTTCTGATTAGACAAAATGTGCATGACAACTGGTGTATGCCTTAAAAGCCCCGTGAATATTCTAGCGGGAACTCTCATTCAACCCTTTTTCGATTACGTTCGCACCTCCTGGTACTCCAGCACCTCCAAATCGCTCAAATCTAGACTCCAAACATACCAGAACAAGCTAGTCAGGTTACTTCTAGACCTCCACCACAGATCGCCAAAGTGGGCTGGCTCAGGGTGGAGGACAGAGTAAAACATCTTGCACTGAGCCTAGTCTATAAAATCCGCTACACCTCCCTGATACCGAAGTACATGTCAAACTACTTCCTTAACCACAACACTAGGGGGAGCTCCGCAAACCACATTAAACCCAGATTCTGATCTAACAAAGGTCTTAACTCATTCTCCTTCTATGCCACATTAACATGGAATACACTCCCAACAGGTGTAAAACAAAGCGCATCTCTACCCTGCTTCAAAACTGCACTAAAAGAACACCTCCAGGCAACTAGACCCCAAACTAACACCCTCCCCCCACCACATCCCACCTCCCCGGATTGTAAATAATCAAATGTAGATAAGCAAATGTATATACTTGTTCTTATACTTTCTGAAATCACGATGTTCACTGCCTGCTGTACAAATCCTACGAAGTCAGACCTACACTGTTTCAATGTCCATTTCTCAGATGATGCAATTGTTGATGACTGAAGTACTAATATCACCCAAACCCCCCCACCCCCCACCCCCCTCCATATCCACATCCCACCCTCCGGATTGTAAAAAATGTAAATAATTCAATGTATATACTCTGATGATTAACTTGTGTGATGACTGTATTATGCTGATAGTATATAATTGTACCATGAATTGATTTACGTGGACCCCGACTTAAACAAGTGGAAAAACTTAACTCGGGTGTTACCATTTAGTGGTCAATTGTACGGAATATGTACTTAAAAGTTTTAATCAATCAATCAAAGCGTATGGAAAGTTTGGAAACTAAACTAGTGAGGATTGAAATCGATGTGTTTTTGAAACCATCCGTGTTGTGGACAAAGTCTCAACTGCTCTGTCCTCAACTAAACAATGTCGCGATGGCCACTCGAAAAAGCGACTAAACTACAGAGCTAAAACTAGCAAGAACAATCTATGCACCCATAACACGCCTCATCTGCAAGTGTTGAGAGCAACATTATCAATGTACAAACGAGACAGCCGTCGCAACTTAAGAGGCGCTCATTATTTTATTTTTTTACAGCCTCAAGTCGCCTCTTTACTCGTCTGCCTGGGAACAGCACCATAGCACACAATCCCTCCTCCCCAATAATAGCACTGTGCACCACATCTGGCCTGAATTCGCAGACAAAATGACGATTTCCAAAAAGTATCAGAAGTGTTATTTCCAAAAAGTCGGAAGTGTCTTAAGATGTATTGCACCAACAAAAGGATTTTTGCTTTCATTTAACAAAAATTTTTTGCAATTTTATTTGACACAAAAAGCACACACTCTATGGTAGTAAAATAAGTGTAAAAGGTATAAAACGGAATTAAAAACAATTAAAACTGGAAAACTGAATTTATTTATTTTTTATATTGCTATTGTAAGTTAGATTATTTGTCATTTTTATTTATGATTATTTCACTTGTTTATTCGTTACTAATTTACATCTGTTTTTAAAACTATATTTAAAGTTGAGTTTTGGTGGTACAATAGTCATGTTTTTAAATGAATTAATAATTGTATTATTAATTTTGATTACCATATCAATCAGAATTATCGTGATTAATAGTTTTGCTATAATCATCCAGTCCTACTTCTCACCTTAACTATACTGTATGTGCCAATTAGGGCTAGGCGATATGGCCTTTTATTAATATCTCGATATTTTTAGGCCATGTCACGATACATGATTTATATATCTCGATATTTTGCCTTAGCTTTGAATGAACACTTGATGCATATAATCACAGCAGTATGATGATTTCATGTGTCTACATTAAAACATTCTTGTTCATACTGCATTCATATATGCTCATTTTAAACTTTCATGCAGAGAGGGAAATCACAACTAAGTCTATTTACCAAAACTGTATTTATTAAACAGTTATTTAGCTGTGGCACAAACATCCATATCATTTCCAAAACAAAGTGCAAGATTGTCAGAGACATTTTAAAACAAGCTATTGGTGCACTTTTGTGCATGATGTCCCTAAGATGACATATCAAAATAACACTAAGTTAAAGTGCACGTATTGTACAGAACAACACTACAATAGTTTAAAACAAATAAAGTGCACTTTTGTGCATGATGTCACACAAGATATTTCAATAACAATCAAATAAAAATGAGCTGCATACTAGGAAATCAAATAGTGTATGTCCTTCGCTATGTGGTAGGTTACTACAGACGTTATGTCCTTCTGTTGATTATTTTTTTAACTCAGTGTTGATCTGGAAATAGTTGCTTCCGCATTTTGGTGGTGTGGCACCGGCCGGATATGTTGATTTGCAGAGTTTGAAGCATTGTTCATTATCTATCGGGTGACTTTTCAAATGATGCTACAAATTAGCAGTGCTGCTACTTTTTGTAGCAAGCTTTTGCTGCATAATTGTTCAACATATTCTCGCTTGAAGCCAAATCACCACCAGACGATGGACCCCGTGCTGTTTTTCTTGGGAATTAATCCTTCTTCCTTCATTTGTTACCAGATTCGCACCTTCTCTCTCTATCGTATTTCCACTCGCACTGCACCGCGAGCACCACAGCTAATGGTACCATGCCGTTACCTCACTGCTCCGCGAGGGCGTGTGACGTTGCACGCATGACAGTATGTGACGTATGTAAGAAGGTGCGCTTTATTTACCTCTCTGTGAGCAGAGACAAGAAAGAGTGAGAAGCGCCTGCAGTGTAATGCCCGCAGCTAAAAGCAACTCAAATATCACGATATAGTCATTTTCTATGTTGCACGGAGACAAACCCGCTATATATTGAGTATATCGATATATCGCCCAGCCCTATTTTTTGTCACAATTTGGAATGCGTATAACAGCCATTTATGGCTCAGCACTCTTTCCCATGCTCAAAAATGAAGATATATTTTTTAACATTGGTTGGTTACAGTGTTTTACACTGAACAAAGAGAGCACAGTTTTCCACATAAAAAAAATGGGTCTGGGGGCCGGTATATGTATTTTTAGGAAAACCGATACAAAACCTTGCAATAATGTCTAAATGCTAAAAACGTTATGACAAACTGCCTAAAAAACGGAGTGAAATTAAAAATGTTTTTTACTTAATGAGACACCTAGGATGTACATGAAATAAAGAATGTGGGATTTAAAAAATTAACTATGAAAGTTAAAACACTGAATATTGACAACACATGAACGTCACACCCCCCTCTTGATCGACATTGTTTACTATCAAGCGAAATGTAACAAAAATGTAACAAACAAAGCGAAATAAGAACACGAAGGGTAAAAAAAAACCCACCTACACTCTGATATATCACTAAGTTTTGGAACTTTGTTGTAAAAATATCCTACCGTGTCTGTCGCTGACACCCGCATTTCAGGCTGGTCGCTTTGGAATCGCACCCCACCCACACTGCTTGGTGCCCCGTCTGAGCTGCTGTGACTTATATTACCATAGTAACTAGTATATCATGCAATCATGCAAAAGCGCAGACTCCAACCATTGAAATACTTTGTATATAGTTCAAGATTCGAAAACATCACCGCACATCATAATGGCAGCTATAGTTTCGATCTTAAAGATCTAAATAATTATTTAGTAATGTCCGGCGGGCCAGACTGAAAAGCTTAACGGGCTTTAATTTGTCCAGGGCTGCTCTACCAAGACAAAATCCTTGTGTGTTAAACATTAGGGCTGCAACAACTAATCGATTAAATCGATTAAAATCAATTATAAAAATAGTTTGCGATTAATTTAGTCATCGATTCCTTGGATGTATGCAATGCGCATGCACGGAGGGTTTTTTTATTTATTTTTTTTTTCCCTCCTAAACCTTTATTTATAAACTGCAACATTTACAAACAGCTGAAAAACAATAACCAAAATAAGTACAAAAACAGTACAACACTTTACTTTAAAGACTTCAAAGAAGACATTTCCTGCAAAACGTGCAGCATGGACATCGCGTGGCACGGAAGGACAACATTGCTTCGGCAGCACCTGAAGAGTAGCCATGGATGAAGAGAAGAACTCACGGTACGTAGCTTTTAAGTCCATAGTCCGAGTATATTGATCCGTTGTGTCCATCTTTGTGTGTTTTTAATCTTTTGTTAACGAGGAGATTTTTTTTTAAGGCACAGCAGCATCAACTGTTGTGTATTAACTTTCAGAGTGTTGGGAAATTTTTAGATAGTGCGGCAACCTCATTTTCTGTGTTTTGAGTCGCAACAGGCGTTCATAAGTTCAGCTTTTTTATGAGTGACGTTTAGTTCAGTTTATTAAGGATCCCCATTAGTCTACACCGTAGTGGAGACTATTCTTCCTGGGGTCCAGGCAAAAAACATCACACAACAACAAAACAAAAGATTAAAATGCAGTACAACATGATCAAATAATAAATTGTCATAATACAAAAATAGCAACAACAAAGAACCAAACAATACTAATAACATGTTACATAATAATTTTCATACCAAAGATAAAAATAGCAATATAAAAATAGATATACTGTATAAATTTTTGCAAAAAAAAAACAAAGAACCAATGGCCTAAAATATACACATTAGTGTACCAAAGACAGACAATAAGTGACGAAAAAGTATCATCCATCCATTTTCTCAAAATAAAATACTCAATAGTCAATAAAAACAGTCATGACATTAGGTACAATCTAGAATACTCTCTAACGTTAACGTTATGTCTTTGTTGCAACGCGGGGCTGATAATGTGTCTCCGGCACAATTGACTCCGTTTTGAGAGAGAAAACGCACGCTTAACAATTTGGAAATAAACGTAACAGACAGAAATATCTCAGGTTGGTTTCAAAATGGATCAATGTAGCCGGGCCCGATAAAGCTATATAAATCTATTTAGACTTGAGTGACGCTTTAGTATAACTAAACGTTTTGAAGGTGCTGGAATATTTCATGCTATGATTCAGAGGTAGCCTAAAATGAATCCTTTATTATTCAGAACAGAAACGCGTACTATATCTGATCCAGTTTTGATCTGATGAGTTACATTTCTGTGTTGTTTATGAAGTATTCTGCAACTCCAATGTCCATTTATTTAATTTAGCTGTTTTTCTAATGTGGTGGCGTATTTGTCAGAAATTATTAAGTAAATCAATTGGGTATGTATTCAGTTACATGTAAATGATGCTACTATGTACGTTCATAATATGGTTTCTCTCATTTCAGAAAGAAACAAGCCAACATTAGCGACTTGGTACAAAGGAAAGTGTGCACACCAAAGCAAGCGGCTGCACTGACTGATGCTATCCTGAATATGTTGCAAACTGATATGAGGCCACTATCAATGGTGGAGGATGAAGGTTTAAGACTAATGATTCACGTCCTCAACTCCAGTTACACTCTTCCCTAGAGGAACCATTTTACCAAACTGATGGAGAGAAAGTACGAGCGGACATTCCATGCTGTGCAGACTGACATAAAAGCCACCCAGAGCAAACTTGCTCTCACTACTGATGTGTGGACAAGTGTAGCCTACCTTGGCAATACATGCCATTACATTGGAGACGTATGGAACATGAAGTCAATCTGCCTTACGACCATGCAACTAGAAGAAAGACATTCAGCATCCAACATTGCAGAATGGTTGGAATAGGTAATAGCTAGGTTTGAAATTCCCCTAAGCAAAATTATTGCTACTATGCAGGACAATGGTGCACTTCATTAAAAAAAAATTGTAACACTTGCCTTGTTTTATTTGGCAAGTCGAAAGAACATTGTGCCAGTATGCTGTTTTTTAAAATAAAGTATTGGAAATATAGAAATGTAGTTTGTCTCTTTTATCCGAATATTAATCGATTAATCGAAGTAATAATGGACAGATTAATCGATTATCAAATTAATCGTTAGTTGCAGCCCTAATAATTGGCTAATAAAGCTGATTCTGATAATGAATGCACCTTTAAAAGAGTATGTTCATAACGCTCAATCTTGATGTAGGATTTTTATACAAGCCAGAGAAGAAAATAACTTACGTCAGTGAAAGATGATTCTCTGCCCTGTTGTTCTTCTGTTACAATTTCTTCGTAAAGATCCATTGATTCTTTAAGCCGAGAGGGACTTGGAGGTGTCTTATCTATATTGTAAGAAAACAAATACCAGTCATCCTGAAATTAAAGCAACATGCTTGCACAATGTTTACAAACATTTGGGTTAAAACAAGCAACGTCTATTAAAATGTGAATTACTCATCATATTTGACCAAAATGACTGATCTGACACTTCAGCAACCATTTTTGTTAACATTTTGCACTTGAATTTTAACTTGGCAGGTAAAAGAACTAGTAATGTACCAATCAGGGTTTCATGCTGCGGATTCAGATACCATCCATGAGTGAGATCGGCCTATACCATTCACATGTATTAACTGTAAATGTTTTAATTTACTCATGGGGTGCGACTGACAGTGTAACAATATCAACACAATATTTAATCCAAAACTAGTTGTATTTTTTTTTGTATACAATTGTTTGAGCAAAACAAAAGTTATCATATATAATAACTTAAAAAAGAAGATATTTCATTAACCCATTTAAAGTACCAGTAGAATGGAAAAACAAGTTGACTTTATATGCTTGATTGTGTTCCATTGTATCAATTAAAGTAAACCATTAGTATTTCCAATCTGCAAAGTATGTGAAAATACCGTCTAAACATTACAAAAGGCCACAATTTCAGACAGCCATTTTGGGGTTTTCTTCATTATAAATAAATACAATCATGTGTGCTTACGGACTGCATTGCATCCCTGCAGACTGTATTGATCTGATTGGGGACCACTGCTCTAAATGGTTTGGGAATCTCTGCAAAAAATATACTATTTTGATTATATCTATTTATTCACAAACTATGTAAGTATTTCTGTGTCATGAACCAGATAGATATGAGAATAGATTCAATATGGAGGCAGGTTGTTTTTCCACTCCAGTGGTACATTAAAACAAGACAACAAACACATTTACATGCAGTACAGTCAATTTCTTTACCTGAACTGCTGACAGCCTTGAGATCCAAATCATCGTAAATGTCCACAGAATCTTCATTGACATGTAGAGCACCTGCAGATTTTATAAGTTCTATCAGAAAAATAGTAAAAAAAAACAACAACAAAAAAAACTAAAGGAATACTGAGTGTATTGCTTGAATAATAGTAACTTCAATATAACCACCATATATACTACCTGAAGTTGGCAGGTCAAATGAATTACATAACATTCTGCGTGTCTTACTGTAGATCATTTTAATGTGTTGACATGTCCACAACAAGGGTGCCCAAACTTTATGCGTCTCAGGGCCACTGTATGTATGGTAGTGGGGATCAACACATTTAATAGACGGTGACCAGAGAACTGTCCTCCAGCAGGTCCTATCATTGTCCATGCGATGTCAGATGAAACAAAATTTGAGCTGTTTGGCCACAATACCCAGCAATATTTTTTGAGGAGAAAAGGTGAGGCCTTTAATTGCAGGAACGCCACCCCTACCGTAAAGCATGGTGGTGGTAGTATTATGCTCTGGGCCTGTTTTGCTGCCAATGGAACTGGTGCTTTAAATGAGACAAAGGAGGATTACCTCCAAATTCTTCAGGACAACCTAAAATCATCAGCCCGGATGTTGGGTCTTGGGCGCAGTTGGGTGTCCCAACAGGACAGTGGCCCCAAATACACGTCGAAAGTGGTAAAGGAATGGCTAAATCAGGCTAGAATTAACGTTTTAGAATGGCCTTCCCAAAGTCCTGACTTAAACGTGTGGACGATATATATATATATGGGAGTATAGCTCGGTTGGTAGAGTGGCCGTGCCAGCAACTTGAAGGTTGCAGGTTCGATCCCCGCTTCCGCCATCCTAGTCACTGCCATTGTGTCCTTTGGCAAGACACTTTACCCACCTGCTACCACCCATACTGGTTTAAATGTAGGGTTTCATTATGTAAAAGCGCTTTGAGTCACAAGAGAAAAGCGCTATACAAATATATTTCACTTCACAATGCTGAAGAAACAAGTCCATGTCAGAAAAGCAACACATTTAGCTGAACTGCACCATTTTGTCAAGAGGAGTAGTCAAAAATTCAACCAGTAGCTTGTGGATGACTATATAGCAGCCATAACTGCAATGTGGCCCTCGATAAAAAACAAAAGTTTTAAAAGGCCAGTTTCAATGCCATGTTTACTTTTTTATCAAATCAAATCTAATCAACTTTATCAATAAAGCACATTTAAAATTTACCACAGGGGTAGCCAATAGGCAGGTCAAAAGATAACACAAGAAAAACGAGCAAACACAACACAACACAAACAGAGCACGATAAAAAATATACATATAAAATATACTAAAAGAAAGTTAATGAAGTTATATACATACCACTACGCGCCATTTCATTGCTGGTGCATTCCATTCTTCAGCTTGCCTCTGTCCCCTTTATACCTGGGGAAAAAAATGCCTAAATTAACCCTAAACTTAGAATGCTTAGAACTGCTCAAACTATGATATGACAGGCCATTTCTGGATCATGAAAATGAAGGCAAGACCATATTTCTCGAGGAACATTTCCTTTGCCCACAATAATGTCAACCCATAGTGAAAGCAGCTGTCGAGTCTGAATAAAGGCTCAAAAATGGATGAGGGAGGCTGGCAGGCTGTGTTTGTTGAGCAGCCATATTTGAAGTTGAAGCTTCATCTGTCCAGGATCTTGAGCTCTCACTGGATCGGTTCGCAGCAGTGTGTGAAGAAGCGACTTGGATGAAAATCAGCACCTCCTAGTCCGAGTCTATGGTTTGAGCCCGGGAAAGGGTTGAGTGCCCTCTCCCAGTTGGGGAGGAGATCTTTCCCCATGTGGATGAATTTAAGTACCTCGGAGTCTTGTTCACGAGTCAGGGAAGAGTGGATCGTGAGGTTGACAGGCGGATCGGTGCGGCGTCTTTAGTAATGCAGACGCTGTATCAATCCGTTGTGGTGACGAAAGAGCTGAGCCGGAAGGCAAAGCTTTCAATTTACCGGTCGATCTACGTTACCATCCTCACCTATGGTCATGAGCTTTGGGTTATGACCGAAAGAACAAGATCACGGGTAGAAGCGGCCGAAATGAGTTTCTTCCGTCGGGGAGCGGGGCTCTCCCTTAGAGATAGGGTGAAAAGTTCTGTCATCCGGGCAAAGCTCAAACTAAAGCCACATCGAGAGGAGCCAGATGAGGAGGTTCGGGCATCTGGTCAGGATGCCACCCGGACACCTCCCTAGAGCAGTTTTTTTCAACCTTTTCTGAGCCAAGGCACATTTTTTTCTTTTAAAAAATCCTGAGGGACACCGCAAGCAGAAAACATTTAAAAAATGTATCTCAGCAGCCGATATTGACAATAAAAAGCTGTTCTCGCAATTGTTGGATATTAATTTAAACCATAACCAACCATGCATCATTATAACTGTTGGTTCAAAGTAGGTGTACTGTCACATCATGCCGTGACTTATTTAGATTTTTTTTATGTTTTCCTGTCTGTAGTGTTTTAGTTCTTGTCTTGCGCTCCTATTTTGGTGTTGATTGTCATGTCATGTACGGATGTACTTTGTGGACGCCGTCTGCTCCACACGCTGTAGTCTTAGCTGTCGTCTTAGCTGTCGTCCAGCGTTCTGTTTTTGTTTACTTCGCAGCCAGTTCAGTTTTAGCTTCAATTTGCACAGCCATCCCAAAGCTCCATTGCCTTTTTTTAATGGCACTCGCCTTTTGTTTATTTTTTTGGTTAAGCGTGAGACACATTTTTACCTGCAAACCATCGTCGTCGTTCCCGACATCTACTGCTGCCACTTACTGATATGGAAGAGTATTACACAGTTATTCTACTGGGCTTTAGACAGCACAGACATTCAACAATGGCACATTATTCGAGGATTATAATTACAGGTTTGCAAAAAAATATTTTTAACCCTTGTGTGGTGTTCGGGTCTGTGGGACCCGTTTTCATTTTTTATTAAAAGAAAAATTATACAATTAATTAATTTTTCAAACTGAGACTCACTAACTTTGGCTCATTTTCTGTGAAGAACATATTTCAGAATACATATTTAATGACCACACACACCATACACCCCCCTACACATTTCTATTATATATAAGATGTCCGGGTCGACTGGACCCAGGGCTAATAGAAGTGTGGAATTGATGTTCGGTGTACCACACACACACACACACACACACACACACACACACCTAGACAGGAGGAGAACAGAGTGTAGAAAACGCACAAAACATCAGAGGGTCAAATGTGCGAGAAAATGAGAGCAGACAGTGTTGACAAACAATGTTGCAACCTTGTGTGGGAACCGCAGGTGCAGAAACATAAAAGAAGAATCCCTGAGGGAGGCACGAACTGGCAGAGAAATTTTCCGTGCAATGTTCATAGGTGTTACCCAGCCGGTTTTTGTGGGTCTGATGGACCCGCTGCATTTTGTGGCTTTTAATGGGTTACAATCAAACACTTTTTTGTTAAAATACTGAAAATATGTTTATTGGGATAAGGTAAACATCTCTTCAGTATTTTAACATAAAAGTGTTTGACCCGTTGCATTTTGTGTTTTTTAATGCCTCACAATCAAACACTTTTGTGTTAAAATACTGAACAGATGTTTATTGGGATAAGGTAAACATCTGTTCAGTATTTTAACAGAAAAGTGTTCGATCGTGAGGCATTAAAAGCCACTGCGATGAGGTGGCGACTTGTCCAGGGTGTACACCGCCTTCCGCCCGATTGTAGCTGAAATAGGCAACAGCGCCCCCCGCGATCATAAAGGGAATAAGCGGTAAAAAATGGATGGATGGAAAATGCTACAGGTCCATCAGATCCACAAACGCTGGCTGAGTAACAACAACATTAAACAAGGGTTAACCCAATTAAGTGAAATTACATAATCTCCCACGGCACACTAGACCAGTGGTTCTCAACCTTTTTTCAGTGATGTAACCTCTGTGAACATTTTTTTAATTCAAGTACCCCCTAATCAGAGCAAAGCATTTTTGGTTGGAAAAAAAAGAGATAAAGAAGTAAAATACAGCTTTATGTCATCAGTTTCTGATTCATTTAATTGTATAACAGTGCAAAATATTGCTTATTTGTAGTGGTCTTTCTTGAACTATTTGGAAAAAAAGATATAAAAAGAACTAAAAAACTTGTTGAAAAATAAATAAGTGATTCAATTATATATAAAGATTTCTACACACAGAAGTAATCATCAACTTAAAATTGCCCTCTTTGGGGATTGTAATAGAGATCCATCTGGATTCATGAACTTAATTCTAAACATTTCTTCACAAAATAATAAATCTTTAACATCAATGTTTATGGAACATGTCCACAAAAAAACTAGCTGTCAACACTGAATATTACATTGTTGTATTTCTTTTCACAGTTTATGAACTTTAATTCATATTTTGTTAAAGTATTATTCAATAAATATATTTATTAGGGGTGTGGGAAAAAATCGATTCGAATACAAATCGAATACATTGGGCGATTCAGAATAGATTCTCTTTTTTTTTTTTTTAATCGATCCAACAAACCACTACACAGCAATACCATAACAATGCAATCCAATTCCAAAACCAAACCTGACCCAGCAACACTCAGAACTGCAATAAACAGAGCAATTGAGAAGACACAAACACGACACAGAACAAACCAAAAGTAGTAAAACAAAAATGTATATTATCAACAACAGTATCAATATTAGTTATGATTTCAGCATAGCAGTGATTAAAAATCCCTCATTGACATTATCTTTAGACATTTATAAAAACATTCAAAAAAGAACATTAGTGTCACAGTGGCTTACACTTGCATCGCATCTCATAAGCTTGACAACACACTGTGTCCGATGTTTTTACAAAGATAAAATAAGTCATATTTTTGGTTCGTTTAATAGTTAAAACAAATTTACATTATTGCAATCAGTTGATAAAATATTGTCCTTTACAATTATAAAAGCTTTTTTTTTTTTTAAATCTACTACTCTGCTTGCATGTCAGCAGACTAGGGAGATACCGCTGAAATTCTATGTATTGAATGAATACAGAATCGTTTTGAATCGGAAAAGTATCGTTTTTGAATCGAGAATCGAATCGAAAAAAATCGATACTATCGAATCGTGACCCCAAGAATCGATATTGAATCGAATTGTGGGACACCCAAAGATTCACAGCCCTAATATTCATAAAGGATTTTTGAATTGTTGCTATTTTTAGAATATTTTTTAAAAATCTCACGTACCACCCCTTGGCATACCTTCAAGTACCCTCAGGGGTACGCGTACCCCCATTTGAGAACCACTGCACTAGACTGTATTTTGCAGCACTGTGTTTGAAAAACACTGCCCTAGGGAGGTGTTTAGGGCACGCCTGACCGGCAGGAGGCCACGGGGGGAGATCCAGGACACATTGGGAAGACTATGTCTCCCGGCCGGCCTGGGAACGCCTCGAATTTGCACCGGTGTCAAGCGAAATAAGTGCCCAGCGAAATAAGTGCTCAGGGGGGGCAGTCCAGTGCGCCGGGCAGTTTTTTGGCAGGGCGGCGTCATTGACAAACCAACGTGTGTGTAGCAAGAGAGAGACCATCCTAGTAGTGATTTAGCGAGACTCTGGTTAGGGTTTCTTTATATTTAATAGCCTAAGACAATATATATCACAGTAACTTTTGTATGATAGGTTTTTTCTCCTTGTATGCACTCTCACTGAGGCCACAGGGGCAATTATTTGGCAAGCCTATGCCCCGACACGCTTGGGCACTTATTTCGCAGCGAGCACTTACTTCTCTTGACACCGGGACGAGCTGGACGAAATGGCTGGGAAGAGGGAACTCTGGGCTTCCCTGCTTAGGCTGCTGCCCCCGCGATCCGACCTCGGATAAGCGGGAAAAAATGGATGGATGGATGGATGGTTCACATTCTCTTAAAGGCCTACTGAAACCCACTACTACCCACCACGCAGTTTATATATCGATGAAATATTAACATTGCAACACATGCCAATACGGGGTTTGTAGGGAGAAGAAATTTGGCGTGACAGCTCCCATTAAAAACAATGTGAATATGTGAGGAGCCCCCTGTTATAATGTGTGTTGCATTATAAAGACGACAAGAGTCCTGCTGTGGCTCAGTACCGTGTATTCAGGCTGCATGTAGGAAGTACAACTGAGGTAAACACACGTGACACAGTGATATGTTATAGGTGCGGGCACCGTGGCTGCCACAGGGTGGCGTCGTATGTCAATACAATCACCCTGTCACATCTCCCTTCCTTTAGTAAAGTATCCACACTGGAACAATGCTGCCTGTAAATCAACTGTAGACCATCAACATACTAGTAACCCCATATTCAACCTCAGATAGCGATACCTGGTTTAACATCCAATATCAGATATCAAATATATAGCAAAACAGAACGTAACATTACATAGTAGCGGGATAAGAGCACACCTGTCATCAAATCACACTCCATCAGAACATCAATCACACTCCATCGGAACATCACTTTTTTTTTTTTTTTTAACAAAATTCACAGTCCATGTGTGTTTGAAAGTGCAAACAGTCCATGTATGTTTATTCGAGTGTATGTCAGTGTGTGTGTGTGTGTGTGTGTATGCGTGTGTGTTCGAGTGTATATGTGTCACAGTCCATGTGTGACCTAGAGGTCAAATCTGTCAGGAGGCCTAATCAGCCTCCCACTCCGGGAGAAAGTCCGGCCCTGAAGCACACGGCGCGGTGTGTCTCTGGCCTGCGGAGAAGACGGTGATGACCTTGGGGCCGGTGAAGACCTTGGAGAATCCCCAGCACCGCCAACACTGTCTCTGTTGCCACTGCCACTCGCAGGCTGCTCTGGGGCCAATTCTTGTCGAGCCAGCGGTTGCTCAGGCATTGCCTCGGCCGGTCTAAGGTCAATTCTGTTGCGTCGATATGTGGTCCCCTCTACGTCGACCAAATAGGACCGGAGTCCCAACTGCTGCAGGCACACCCCTCTCTTCCATCTGCCCGTCCTGTCTCCCGGGAGTGGCTTCATTCTGACAGGCTGGCCGACGTTCAGCTCCGGCAGATCCCTCGCCGATTTGTCATACACTAACTTCGCTGCCTGATGCTTCCCCCTCAGCTTGTCGGAAACCCCTGTGATGACCTGAGGTGCAAGGAGCTGGTCGGCCACCGGAAGAAGCGTTCTCAGCCTTCGTGACATGAGACGCTGTGCTGGGCTACAATGTATGCCCTCAGTGGGCGTGTTTCGCCAATGCAGAATGGCCTTCCAGGGGTCCTCTTTGGCACGGTCCGCCTTTTTGCACAAGCCTTTCACAATCTTTACTGCAGACTCTGCTTTGCCATTAGCTTTTGGGTGCCGCGGTGAGGACATGACATGTTCGAAGCCCCACTCCCTTGCAAATGCCCGGAATTCACTGCAGGCAAACTGGCTTCCCCCATCCGTAATGGCTCTGTCCGGGACGCCATAACGTGCAAACTGTGCCTTGATTCGTCGGATTGTGGTGTCGGCCGACAAGTCAGGGAGCAGGTCTACTCTATCGGAGTAGTGGTCCACCACGAGCAAAAAGTTATGTGCTGCATAGCTGTACAAATCCATGCTTACCAGCTGCCATGGACGTGTGGGGAGCGGGTGTGACATCATGGTCTCTTTTTGTTGTTCGTGCGCATACTCGTTACATACAGAACACTGCTGTACATAGTCTTTGACTTCCCCTTGCATGCCGACCGGGCCAGTACAATGTATCGCGAGCATGTCTGTAACATGCTTCACCACCCACATGATTGTAGTGGATCCTCCTCAGCATCACCACCCACATGATTGTAGTGGATCCTCCTCAGCATTTCCGGACATATGGCTTTCGGAATGATGACGCGCTGGCTCCTGAAAAGCACGCCATCCTGTGCGCTTATTTCATCTCTGATGGCCCAGTAGTCCCTGATGAGTACGGGGGCCTCCTCTTTGTGTTCTGGCCATCCCCGCAGTACGACTGCCTTGAGCGTTTGGAGACACACATCCTCCTCTGTGTGTGCTCGGATCTGTGCCAGGCGTTGGCTGCTGACATTGAGGTATTCTGCCTGCTGAATGGCCGCTGCGTCACACTGCTCCTGTTGCATGCTGCAGACCATTTCTCATCGGTACAGTGGTCTGTTTTCCGTGGCGGGGTGGTGGCTCTACTAAGCGTGTCACTTATGTACATTTCAGGGCTTGGCTTGTACACCACCGTAAGGCAGTAATTCTGAAGTGTCAGGAGCATGCTCTGTAGGCGCTTGGGCGCGCAGAGGAGGGGCTTACTGAAGATGGACACTAAAGGCCGGTGGTCGGTCTCTGCTGTCACATCACCCCATCCATATAGGTAGTAGTGGAAGCGTTGACAGGCGAACACGATGCTCAGGCACTCCTTTTCTATTTGTGCATAGTTTTGTTCCGTCTGGATCAGGGCGCGGGAAGCAAAAGTGACAGGCTGCCCTTCCTGTAGCAGACAGCAGCCCAGGCCTGTCTGACTGGAGTCGCTCTGTATGGTGACTGGCTTGATGGCGTCATAATAGCGCAAGACCGGTACTGCTGTGACCAGTGTCTTCATTTCCTTCATGGCAGCATCATGTTTTGGCAGCCAGTGCCACGCCACGTCTTTGTCTAGCAGCCTCCTCAATGGTTCACATACCTCTGACAGGCGGGGCATGAATCTGGAAAGATAGTTCACAAAGCCAACACACCGCTGGACCCCTTTAGCGTCTGTGGGGTTCGGCATGTCCAGAACCGCCCTGATCTTGTCAGGGTCAGCCTTGAGGCCCTCGGCAGACCTCCTTCACTCGGAACTGCAACTTTTTCAGGCTCAGCCTGAGCTTAACTTCTCTGCATCTGTCCATTAGGGAAATTAGGTTTGTGTCATGGTCGCGGTTGGCCTCCTCGTCCGTATCCCCGCAGCCAACTATGGGCTCAATCCCAGTTAATCCAGCTAGGAGCTCATGTTGCTTTCTCTGGTACAGTTCCGGAGCAACTGACACACCAAAGGGGAGCTTCAGCCACCGTTTTCTGCCCCATGGTGTCCAGAACGTTGTCATCAGGCTGCTCTCCTCATCCAGTCGGCACTGCAGGAATGCATCACGCGCATCCACCAGCGTGAATATACGCGCCTTTGGCAGCTTGTACAACACATCATCTAAAGTGGGCATGAGGTAGTGGGACCGTTTCAGGGCTTGGTTGAGTGGCTTTGGGTCAATGCATAGTCTCAATTTTTCAATTTTTTTCACTATGACCAGATTGCTAATCCAGTCTGTGGGCTGTGTGACTGTGGTTAAATGTCCATCCTTTTCGTATTGATCGAGCTGTGCTTTAACAGCTGCCTTGAGGGCCACTGGAACATTCCTGGGGGCACACTGTTCAGGCGCCACACTGCTGTCCAGCTCAAAGTGAACATCACCAGGCAGGGACTCAACTGGGCTGGTGAACAAGTCGTGCTATGTGTTGATGAGACGCTCTTTGGTCAGGTCTCCCATCCTGCAGTGTTCCACTTTATTTAGCTCCTCAGGAATGGTGAATCGTATCAGGCCTAGTCTCTCACATGTCTCCCCCGAAAGCAAGGGCCTTTGGCCTGTATGCACAACCTCAAAGTCCAGCTTGTGTGTTCTGCCCCTAATGACACACTGTGTGCTGTACAACCCCAGCGAGTTCATCCACTCACTGTTGTACAGCTTCAATCTGGTGAGACTCTTCTGAAGAGGCGTTCTGGGCGCCAGTCTCATCTTGTCCTTCATGCTAATCACATTGCAGGTGGCTCCCGAGTCGAGCTGGCCCCTCTGGACCCCCTGTTGCAGTGGCAGATTGACAAACCACTTTTTCCTTTGCGTGTTCACAGCTCCCACGCTCTCTGCTGTGTACACATCTCTTTCATCACTGTCCTCCTGTTCCCCTGTTGACGGATCATCCACAGCATTCAACTGGCGTGCGTGCTGACCCCTCTTCATGCATACTTTGGCGAAATGGTTGGCAGTGCCACAAGAGCCGCAGGATTTACCAAATGCAGGGCACTGGTCTCGCCCACGTGCGTGTCTTGTACCACAGTACTTGCATTCCACTGTGTCTCTCATTCTCTGGAGCTGTGCACTGGTGTTGGTGGGCTCAGATGACCTACCGGCAGACCTGCGTCCATATCTTTGTCCCCCCTGCGCGGCATTGATGCTCTCTCCAGGCCCAGAGTTGCCCAGTGACATTGTCTTTAATTTATTGTCCATGACCTCAGCTGCACGGCAGATCATGATTGCTTGATCCAATTTGAGATCATTTTCTCTTAGCAAACGACGTCTGGCGCCCTCATCAGCAATGCCAAGGACAAGCTTGTCCTTTATGAGTTCATCTTTTATAGCTCCGTATTCACAAGAGACAGCCTTTTCTCTCAGCTTTGTAACAAAAGCATCTATGGGTTCTCCTTCCTCTTGCTTTAAGTTTCCAAAAACGTACCTCTCGAATGTGACATTCTTTGCGGGGGTAAAGTATCCCTCCAGTGCCTCCAGAATAGCACCGGCATCTTTCTGTTGGTCGACAGTGAGTCCCAGGTTGTATTTGTAAACATGGAGGCAGCCGTTCCCCATTAGCCGTCTCAGCGCCGCTGCTTGGACGGGCTTCTCCTTCTCGTGGAGCCCCGTTGCCAGCAGATAATCCTCAAACTCTGCTCGGAAGTTTTTCGAGTTGCCGTGAGTGTCTCCAGCCATCTTCATGGGCTCCGGAGGCGGGATGTTGGATGCCATTATACCAACGCGGTGCTAAAGCTAACAGGCAAACTGAAACTGCTAAAACTCACCAAAACAAATAAATGCACACTGTCTCAACAACGGACAGAATGTGGGGCATAATCGGGTCCTGCTTGGACTTTCTGACACCATGTTATAATGTGTGTTGCATTATAAAGACGACAAGAGTCCTGCTGTGGCTCAGTACCGTGTATTCAGGCTGCATGTAGGAAGTACAACTGAGGTAAACACACGTGACACAGTGATATGTTATAGGTGCGGGCACCGTGGCTGCCACAGGGTGGCGTCGTATGTCAATACAATCACCCTGTAACACCCCCCCCACACACACACACACACACGTGACGTCATCGCCTGCGACTTCCGGTAAAGGCAGGGCTTTTTTGTCAGCACCAAAAGTTGCAAACTTTATCATCCATGTTCTCTACTAAATCCTTTCAGCAAAAATATGGCAATATTGCGAAATGATCAAGTATGACACATAGAATGCACCTGCTATCCCCGTTTAAAAAAGAACATCTCATTTCAGTAGGCCTTTAAGCAAGATGCCTTTCTCTTTTTTTGCCCACCTACGCTCCAACCATTGAAGTGACATTGGAAAAAAGGCGATTTAAGTCATTTTGAGGTTAAAACAAGTATATAAATTGAACATCCAAGTATTGTTAATGTCTTCTTATTCGTGTTTAGAACTGGTAACTCGCCCCACTGTGAACTGAACACACACAATTGATAGCCGGCCTGGTCGTCGTCGAACAAGCTTGTTATTGTTAGGGGGTCACTTTAAAAACGGTTATTGCCCATTACACTACACGCTGCCCTGGACATTGTTCTTACTGCAGCAGTACATAATATAAATAGATGAACTTACTTGTTCGGGTGAAGCTCTACAGCTTCCAGCTCGAGCAGAATGTCGCGCCAACAGACATTTGCACAGGAAGTAACGACATTTTCCCGCGGAGACGAAGAGACTATTTTCCAGCCATGGCTTGATTCTGCTGACTCCACACTTATTTCACGGATCAAACACAGCGATACTTGTTAGCCACTTGTTCGTTTTTTGAGCAAGTGTATACTACAAAACAATACGGCGCACCTGGTTTGCTGGTTTGTTCTAACCAAGTTATTCCGCTGCTTCTCCTTCTTCTGCGTCTTCCACTTGTTTTCCACTGATCGGCAGTCAAAATCAGACTCACTGACTCCATCTAGCGCACGGGAGTAGAGTCTCTTGACTGAAAACTAAAAACACATCCATCCATTTCTTACCGCTTGTCCCGTTCGGGGTCGCGGAGGATGCTGGAGCCTATCTCAGCTGCATTCGGGTGCAAGGCTGTGTACACCCTCGACAAGTCGCCACTGCTGTCAGCACAATACCAATGTGAGCAATCTTTTTGCAAATTGCTTCCAGCTATATATTTGAATAATGTGTGGTGCACGCACATTTTGCAAATCAATGGGCGCAAATACATGTTTCTGTTGTCAAAATAATGTGTTAAATACTTCTGTAAATCTATTCATTTGTAGTCGGGACAATATAACTGAGTATGTAGTAGTTATAAAATTGCTGTAAATGTGAACATGCAGACAGTAAACAGTAGGGCTGTGAATCTTTGGGTGTCCCACGATTCGATTCAATATCGATTCTTGGGGTCACGATTCGATAATGTATCGATTTTTTTCGATTCGATTCTCGATTCAAAAACGATATTTTTCCGATTCAAAACGATTCTGTATTCATTCAATACATAGGATTTCAGCAGGATCTACCCCAGTCTGCTGACATGCCAGCAGAGTAGTATATATTTTTTTTAAAAAGCTTTTATAATTGTAAAAGACAATGTTTTATCAACTGATTGCAATAACGAAAATTAGTTTTAACTCTTAAACGAACCAAAAATATGACTTATTTTATCTTTGTGAAAACATTGGACAGTGTGTTGTCAAGCTTATGAGATGCGATGCAAGTGTAAGCCACTGTGACACTATTGGTCTTTTTCATTATTTTTATAAATGTCTAATGATAATGTCAGTGAGGGATTGTCACACCGCGGTGAGGAAAGTCTTGTCTTGGTTTTTCTGTCTTGTGATTTACGTGTTTTATTTTGATAAGCTACCCTTCTGCACGGGCCCTTCCTCTTGTGTCACCAGTCTGACGTCATCCCTGATTCCTGATTGTTTCCACCTGTTCCCCATCACTCCCACATCCAATTTAAGCTCACTTCTCCGTTTGTCCTTTGCCAGATCGTCTCGTCTATCGTGCCTTTCTAGCGTCCATGTCCTTGATTAGCTCCTTGTCTTGCTCCTGTTTTCCTAGTTACCCTAGTTTTTGCTGTAATTTTGAGTTTACTTTTTCCTGCTTCGAGTGTCCTTGGTTATCCTTCGTCTTCCTAATTGGTGAGTTTTTGTTTTTCCAGATTTCGTAATTCATTGCCTCATTGATTGAGTGATTTTTTGTGATTTATAGTTAGTGTTTATATATAGGTCGTTTTGGTGTTTTTTCGTCCGGTTGGAGGGCATTTAGTTTATTCTTATTAATATTCTTTTTTTGTTAGAATTTCCTTAGGATAGTATTCCTCCTTATTTTTGTGGAGTGATTTTAAGTTAATTGTTTATCCTCGGAATTTTTTTCCGCGTGTTGATTATTCCTGTGAAAAACTTTTTGCATTGGAGGTAAAAAGTTGTTTCAAAATAAAAGCTTTATTTTTTTTAACTTCTTCTCTGCATCTGGGTCCTCTCCTTACTCCGAGTCCTAACACAGATTTTTAATCACTGCTGTGCTGAAATTATAATTAATATTGATACTGTTGTTAATAATATTAATTTTTGTTTCATTACTTTTGATTTGTTCTGTGTCGTGTTTGTGTCTTCTCAATTGCTCTGTTTATTGCAGTTCTGAGTGTTGCTGGGTCAGGTTTGGTTTTGGAATTGGATTGCATTGTTATGGTATTGCTGTGTAGTGGTTTGTTGGATTGATTAAAAAAAAAAAAAAACGATTTTTTCAAAATGAGAATCTATTCTGAATCGCACAACGTAAACGATTCGATTCGTATTCGAATCGATCTTTTCCCACACCCCTAGTAAACAGGAAGGAAGAAAAACAAAGCTTTAATTCATTATAGACAAACAAAGCTTTAATTCATTATAGTATCTGGTAAAAGTAAGAAAAAAAGGGAGAAAGAACATAACTAATTACTTTAAAAAGTTTTTTAAAAAAGTGTATGAAGACAAAAAGCTGTGATAAGGTGATCTGCTATCTACTACTTTTGACTGGTGCAGAAGAGTCTAAAAAAAGAAATGGAAAAAAATAGTAATTTGGGTTAAAAACATTCTAATGTTTGTTTGGAAAATACTTCCTGGATTTATGTTGATTTTCTGTAGTACCTGCGTTTTAAAAATATTTAGTTGTTGTTTTAGTCATTGTTCGGGGTTCAACTACTTTTGCCTGGTTTACCCAGTAGCGGGTGAATGAATAAACATTTTGTCCGTGTTTCTATTCACTATCCCACCCCTCTACAGGGGTGTAACAAGTATTGCCCTCAAATCAGTCCAACCCTAACCCTAATTCATTTGTCGTCGGGACAATATAACTGAGTATTGCCCTCAAATCAGTCCAACCCTAATTAATTTGTAGTCGAGACCTTATAACTGAGTATTGCCATCAAATCAGTCCACCCTAACCTTAACCCTAATTAATTTGTAGTCGGGACAATATAACTGAGTATTGCCCTCAAATCAGTCCAACCCTAACCCTTACCCCAATTAATTTGTAGTTGGGACAATACAACTGAGTATTGCCCTCAAATAAGTCCAACCCCAACCCTAACCCTAATTCATTTGTAGTCGGGACAATATAACTGAGTATTGCCCTCAAATCAGTCCAACCCTAATCCTAATTCATTTGTAGTCGGGACAAGATAACTGAGTATTGCCCTCAAATCAGTCCAAGGCTAACCCTAACCCTAATTCACTTGTAGTTGGGACAATATCACTGAGTATTGCCCTCAAATCAGTCCAACCCTAATTGATTTGTAGTCGAGACATTATAACTGAGTATTGCCATCAAATCAGTCCAACCCTAACCCTTACCCCAATTAATTTGTAGTTGGGACAATACAACTGAGTATTGCCCTCAAATCAGTCCAACCCCAACCCTAACCCTAATTCATTTGTAGTCGGGACAATATAACTGAGTATTGCCCTCAAATCAGTCCAACCCTAACTCTAATTAATTTGTAGTCGGGACAATATAATTGAGTATTGCCCTGAAATCAGTCCAACCCCAACCCTAACCCTAATTCATTTGTAGTCGGGACAATATAACTGAGTATTGCCCTCAAATCAGTCCAACCCTAACCCTAATTCATTTGTAGTCGGAACAATATAATTGAGTATTGCCCTCAAATCAGTCCAACCCTAACCCTGACCCTAATTCATTTGTAGTCGGGACAATATAACTGAGTATTGCCCTCAAATCAGTCCAACCCTAGCTCTAACCCTAATTCATTTGTAGTCGGGACAATATAACTGAGTATTGCCCTCAAATCAGCGCAACCCTAACCCTAACCCGAACCCTAACCACAGTGTACATCCACGTCTAAACTACTACCACAACTTGGTTTACTATTTTTGAAATATAATGATGTAGGGTTACTGACTAAACCATCCACAAAATCTCGTCTTGCGATATGCAATTTGCTTGCGCACAATGGAAATTACGTATAACTTGCAAAGTGCGCGAGATTGGTGAAATGCTTACAACCTATGGCTCTAGAGCCAGATGTGGCTCTTTTGATGACTGCATCTGGCTCTCGGATAAATCTGAGCTGACATTGCGTAACACGATAAGTAATGAATAATTCCACATGTAATCACAGTGTTAAAAAAAAAGTTCAAAATATAAAACATTCTCGTGCATTTTTAATCCGTCCATCCGTTTTCTACCGCACCAGTTCAAGAAGTTGCGTTAATGGTAAGAATTTATTTATTTATAATTGGTTTGTGTAGGGCTTGCCCTCCTGGGGGTTTTTCAGACCACCAAGCACCGACATGAGAGTCTGTTTCAGGGTTACAATATTGTTTTATTTTTCAATAAGTCTCTCAAGTTTCTTTCCAGCAATTGTCTTTTCCTCTTTCGTTCTCGCATGCGCTCTGGCTCGAGCCCCAACCTCATCTCTCCTCCTGGCTGCTGCTTATAACAGAGCGACAGGTGATTAGATAACCAGGCCCAGGCGGGCCATCTACGCACCTGTCGCTGATTTCGAGGCCGATCCTGGCAACACCCCACTTCGCTGCAGGCCACGCCCCCTCCACAGTTAACTTCAGAATAACAGTGTTATTACAAAGAATAAGAGACCTATTATACTCTAGAAATGTTGGTCTTACTTAAAAATGCACGCATTTAGTTGTGTTCAGTGTTGAAAAAAATATATGGCTCTTACGGAAATACATTTTCAAATATTTGGATTCTTAGCTCTCTCAGCCAAAAAGGTTCCTGACCCCTGGCTTACAACATCACCTCATCACAGACCAACACAGATAGACAAACAACATTCACGCTCACATTCACACATTACGGCCAATTTAGTGTTGCCAACATACAAGATAAATGTTTTTTTTTCTCGTGCCCCACGTTTCTAAATGGAACACAGCTTGAGAAAAAATATACGTGAGCATTTTTCTTAACTTGGGAAGTCATATTATCAATCAATCATGCATCCATCCATTTCTACCGTTTATTCCCTTCGGGGTTGCGGGGGGCGCTGGAGCCTATCTCAGCTACAATTGGGCGGAAGACGGCGTACACCCTGGACAAGTCGCCATCTCATCACAGGCCAACACATCAGTCAATCAATGTTTATTTACATAGCCCTAAATCACAAATGTCTCAAATTGTAAAAAGGTTGTACTTGTATAGCACTTTTCTACCCCTTTTTTAAAAAAGCCCAAAGCGCTTTGACAGTATTTCCACATTCGCCCATTCACACACACATGCACACACTGACGGCGGGAGCTGCCATGCAAGGCGCTCACCAGGTCCCATCAGGAGCAAGGGTGAAGAGTCTTGCCCAAGGACACAACGGACATGACTAGGATGGTGGGGATTGAACCAGTAACCCTCAGATTGCTGGCACAGCCACTCTACAAACTTTGCCACGCCATCCCATAACAATAGTATTGTTCTGGGAAAATGTGTTTGACTTTAAATACATTGTGTTATATATTTAACAACTTGTGCATCAGAGTCAAACTTGACAACAAATCCCGTAGAAACTAACAAAGGGCTGCGCAAGCCACAACGACATCCTGGGTTCGGATTAGAGATGTCCGATAATGGCTTTTTTGCCGATATCCCATATTCCGATATTGTCCAACTCTTAATTACCGATCCCGATATCAACCGATACCGATACATACAGTTGTCGAATGAACACATTATTATGCCTTATTTTGTTTTGTTGCCCCACTGGATGCATTAAACAATGTAACAAGGTTTTCCAAAATAAATCAACTCAAGTTATGGAAAACAATGCCAACATGGCACTGCCATATTTATTATTGAAGTCACAAAGTGCATTATTTTTTTAACATGTCTCGAACCAGCAGCTTGGAATTTGGGACACGCTCCCCCTCAGAGAGCATTAGGAGGTTGTGGTGGGCGTGGCGTGGGGGTGAATATTGTAGGGTCCCGGAAGAGTTAGTGCTGCAAGGGGTTCTGGGTATTTGTTTTGTTGTGTTTTGGGGCGGTATAGCTCGGTTGGTAGAGCGGCCATCTCAGCAACTTGAGGGTTGCAGGTTTGATTCCCGCTTCCGCCATCCTAGTCACTGCCGTTGTGTCCTTGAGCAAGACACTTTACCCACATGCTTCCAGTGCCACCCACACTGGTTTAAAAATATAACTTAGATATTGGGTTTCACTATGTAAAGTGCTTTGAGGTACTAGAGAAAAGCGCTATATAAATATATAATTCACTTTATGTTACGGTGCGGATGTTCTCCCGAAATGTAAATAGTAAATGGGTTGTACTTGTGTAGCGCTTTTCTACCTTCAAGGTACTCAAAGCGCTTTGACACTACTTCCACATTCACACATTCGCACACACATTCACACACTGATGGAGGGAGCTGCCATGCAGAGCGCTAACCAGCACCCATCAGGAGCAAGGGTGAAGTGTCTTGCTCAAGGACACAACGGACGTGACGAGGTCGGTACTAGGTAGGGATTGAACCAGGGACCCTCGGGTTTCGCACGGCCACTGTTCCACTGCGCCATGCCGTCCCATGTGTTTGTCATTCTTGTTTGGTGTGGGTTCACAGTGTGGCGCATATTTGTAACAGTGTTAAAGTTGTTTATATGGGCACCCTCAGTGTGACCTGTATGGCTGTTGACTAGGTATGGATTGTATTCACTTGTGTGTTTGAAAAGCCATAGCCATATGTGATTGGGCCGGCATGCAAAGACAGTGCCTTTAAGATTTATTGGCGCTTTGTACTCCTCCCTACGTCAGTGTACACAGCGGCGTTTTAAAAAGTCATAAATTTTACTTTTTGAAACTGACACCGATAATTTTGAAACCGATACCGATAATTTACGATATTACATTTTAAGGCATTTATCGGCCGATAATATCGGCAGTCCGATATCATAGGACATCTCCAGTTCAGATCCCACATGAGGGCAGGGACAAACTCACAACCCAGTGGGATGTCAATGTGAATGACTATGAGAAACCTTGGAGAGGTCCGCATATGTGGGTGACGCCCCCGCCCCTTTAGGGGAGACCAGATACAATGGACATAGAGTGGGTCTAGCATAATATTGTGAAAGTCCAGTCCATAGTGGATCTAGCATAGTAATGAGATTCCAGTCCATAGTGGATCTAACATAATAGTGAGAGTCCAGTCCATAGTGGGGCCAGCAGGAGACCATCCCGAGCGGAAACAGGTCAGCAGCGCAGAGATGTCCCCAACCGATGCACAGGCGAGCGGTCCACCCCCAGATGCTGACTCCAGACAGCCAGTACTTCATCCATGGTCACAGGACCGGTGCCCCCCTTCCACAAGGGAGAGGGGGGCAGAGCAGAAAATAAAATACATTATTGGATCTGGTGTCTTTCAGTTTCTTCTTCACAATACCCCACAAATTCTCTATGGGGTTCAGGTCAGGGGAGTTGGCAGGCCAATCGAGCACAGTAATGCCATGGTCAGTACACCAGTTACTGGGGGTTTCGGGACTGTGGGCTAGTGCCATATCATGCTTGAAAATTAAATAATCATCTCCATAGAGCTTTTCAACAGATGGAAGCATATAGTGCTTTAAAATCTCTTGGTACACAGCTGCATTGACTCTGGCCTGGACGAAAAACAGTGGACCAGCAGCTGACATGGCTCCCCAAACCATTGCTGATTGTGGGAACTTCACACTTTCATTTGGAAGTCAAGGCACTAGAGTCTGGAGAAGAGCAAAATCCAAGTTGCTTGAAATCCAGTGTGAAGTTCCCACAGTCAGCACCCATGTTGTTTATACCGATTAACGTTAATTATGCGATGTCTTAAACAGTTGAAAATGTACTAACGTTACAATTGTCCATTAATAAGTACAGTAAAAAGTCAAAGGTGGTCAAGGCGGGTTCTCACCGTCGATGCTGGTCAAACATCCATCCATCCATTTTCTACCGCTTATTCCCTTGGGGGTCGCGGGGGGGCTGGTGCCTATCTCAGCTACAATCGGGCGGAAGGCAGAGTAAATCCTGGACAAGTCGCCACCTCATCGCAGGGCCAACACAGATAGACAGACAACATTCACACTCACATTCACACACTAGGGCCAATTTGGTGTTGCCAATCAACCTACGCAGACAAACATGACACCAAACAATCCAAAAGTAGTCAAATAAAAATGAATAATATCAACAACAGTATCAATATAGCATCGCAGTGATTAGGAATTATCATCAAAAAAATAAATACATTTAAAAAATGAGCAATAGTGTCACACACTTGCAGCACATCTCATAAGCTTGACAACACATGTTGTCCAATATTATCCACAAAGATAAAGTTAAAGTTCCAATGATTGTCACACACGCACTTCGTGTGGTGAAATTTGTAAAATAAGTCATATTTTAAGTTCATTTATTAGTTAAAACTAATTTAAATAATTGATCCCATATTCCAATACTGTAAATGACTCATTATTATTTAAACTAATTGCAGTTTTTTCTACTGATATCATTTCCATAGCTTGTGTGCGTACCAGTCAGTATGAGTTGGAATATCAACATCTATCCATTTTTTTAGTATTACCCTTTTTTTTATGATGCATATTGAAATAAATGCACTTTTACTCTTTGATGACACGTTACTAAATTGATGGAGATCGCCAATAATACAAGTTTGCAATGCCATTGGGGTGTTTATATTTAGGAATGTGAATGTCGTCTGTCAATCTGTGTTGGCCCTGCGATAAGGTGGCGACTTGTCCAGGGTGTACACCGCCTTCTGCCTGAATGCAGCTGAGATAGGCTCCAGGGACTCCCCCTTGCCACCCCGAAAGGGACAAGCGGTGCAAAATGGATGGATGAATGGATTGCTTCTTTTGTTGTTTTCAACCATAACTCTTTTATTCTCTGACATTCCCACAATAAATGAACAAGAGTTGCCTCAGCTGCCTGACACTTCATACATGATTTGCTATTTACTGCACCAGTTTTAAGCAGCTGTGAAGAAGTAAATTATATATATATATTTTTTTGAATTTTACAAACCCTTATTTATAAAATGCAACATTTAAATAATATAAAACAGTACAGAAACAGTACAATAACAGTACAAAACACCGCCAGTGGGTTGTAAACTTAATAATGCAACTAAAATACAATATCTATATATATATATATATATATATAACAAAATGTAAAGCCATAGGCTGACACAAGGTCCATAAATATATTAAAGGCCTACTGAAATGAGATTTTCTTATTCAAACGGGGATAGCAGGTCCATTCTATGTGTCATACTTGATCATTTCGCGGTATTGCCATATTTTTGTTGAAAGGATTTAGTAGAGAACATCGACCATAAAGTTCGCAACTTTTGTTGCTGATAAAAAAGCCTTGCCTGTACCGGAAGTAGCAGACGATATGCGCGTGACGTCAGGGGTTGTGGACCTCCTCGCATCCTCACTTTGTTTATAATCGTGGCCACCAGCAGCGAGAGCGATTCGGACCGAGAAAGCGACGATTTCCCCATTAATTTGAGCGAGGATGAAAGATTTGTGGATGAGGAAAGTGAGAGTGAAGGACTAGAAAGAAAAAAAGACTATACAGTGGGAGCGATTCAGATGTTATTAGACAAATTTACTAGGATAATTCTGAAAAATCCCTTATCTGCTTATTGTGTTACTAGTGTTTTAGTGAGATTATATGGTTGTACCTGTACAACCTGAACGTCGGCCCCGCACCTTTCTTCAGCACCAGTCGACGGGTAGTGGCGATGCCCATCTCTGCCCTTCGCAAGGGACCCTCTTCGAAACACAATCTTTCGAAATGATCGCTGCATAATACACTGTACATTGTGTGTGTGGTCCAATCCAACCATGTTGGATTGACCGCTCTGTTCCATAGTAAAGCTTCACCGTCATCTTTCGGGAATGTAAACAATGAAACACCGGCTGTGTTTGTGTTGCTAAAGACGGCCGCAATACACCGCTTCCCACCTACAGCTTTCTTCTTTGACGTCTCCATTATTCATTGAACAAAGTGCAAAAGATTCAGCAACACAGATGTCCAGAATGCTGTGGAATTATGCAATGAAAACAGACGACTTATAGCTGGGAACGGTGCTGGAACAAAATGTCTTCTACAATGCGTGTGGTCACGCGCACGCATCATCATACCGCAGCGTTTCAACAGAATACTTCGGCGCGAAATTTAAAATTGCAATTTAGTAAACTAAAAAGGCCGTATTGGCATGTGTTGCAATGTTAATATATCATCATTGATATAGACTGATATAGATATCAGACTGCGTGGTCGGTAGTAGTGGGTTTCAGTAGGCCTTTAAATAGGAACACAGCATCAAAGTTTTCACAGCCGTTGTGGTTGTTAGATGTAGAGAGCGTTTTAAAGTAGAGTTGTAATTATTTTTTTAAAGGCACAAAAAAAACAGGTCGGGTATTGAGAAACTTACATTTATGAATATAAAACTTATCCAATAGTATAATGGGAATCCACAGGTAAAATTGAGAATATGTAAAATACAATCTAGGGACGGCGTGGCGGAGTGGGGAGAGTGGCCGTGCGCAACCCGAGCGTCCCTGGTTCAATTCCCACCTAGTACCAACCTCGTCACGTCCGTTGTGTCCTGAGCAAGACACTTCACCCTTGCTCCTGATGGGTACTGGTGGGCGCCTTGCATGGCAGCTCCCTCCATCAGTGTGTGAATGTGTGTGTGAATGGGTAAATGTGGAAGTAGTGTCAAAGCGCTTTGAGTACCTTGAAGGTAGAAAAGCGCTATACAAGCACAACCCATTTAATCTATTCAAGATCTTAAATTGACTTAGCTTATTTTTAATGCTTCTAAAGGGCTTATTGGATAGTTTCTTATGATGTCATCACGTTGCATCGTCGCTGGTTGGGCGAATCCATAAAATATAATACAAAATATATATACGTAACAAAATGTAAAGCCATAGGCTCGCACAAGTTTCATAAATAATTTAAATCTGGAACACAGCATCATAGATTTCACAGCTTTTTGGTTGTTAGATGTAAAGAGCGTTTTAAAGTAGAGTTCTAATAATTTTTTTAAAAGACACAAAAAAACAGGCCGGGTATTGAGAAACTTACATTTTTGAATATAAAACTTAGCCAATAGTAAATTGAAATTGAAAAGATGTAGAATACAATCTATTTAAGATCTTAAATTGACTCCGCTATTTTTTAATGCTTTTAAAGGGCTTATTGCAGGGGTGTCAAACTCAGTTTAGATCGGGGGCCACACGGAGAAAAATGTACTCCGAAGAGGGCCGGACTGGTAAAATCACGGCACGATAACTTAAAAATAAAGACAACATTCAGTTTGTTTTCTTTGTTTAAAAATAGAACAAGCACATCCTGAAAATGTACAAATCATAATGTAGTTGTTTTGTTTTTTTCATTTACATGTTGCGGTTTATAGTATTCTATTTTTATTTGTTGTTATTTATACTTTCTGAATAAATTATGTGATATTGTTCATCAGTCAACACATTTGTGTTAATTTTCAATCTCATCATAATTCAAAAATTACTGTATATCAAAATCAAATTACAGGATGTTTTTTATGTAGTTTGCTCATTTTCCTCAACTGATGTACTAAAATGTGGTTTATTTTTTTTACATATGGAGCATCATACAAATAATTGCTCTTGCGACATCTAATGGACACATTTAGAACAGCGGTTTCTTTCATTCAAAAATTTCAACAAATTTTTATACGCGCAAACTCATCCCGCGGGCCGGATAAAACCGGTTCGCGGGCCTGATCAGGCCCGCGAACCGGTATGTTTGACATCCCTGGCTTATTGTATTGTTTCTTATGACGTCATCACTTTGCATCGTCGCTGGTTGGGCGAATCAATAAAGTATAATGCAAAATATATATATGTAACAAATGTAAAGCCATATAGGCTCACACAAGTTCCATGAATAATTTTAATTTGGAACACAGCATCAAAGTGTTCACAGCTTTTGGTTGTTAGAGGTAGAGAGCGTTAGGAGTTCTTATTATTTTTTTAAAAGGCCCAAAAAAACAGGCCGGGTATTGAGAAACTTACATTTTTGAATATAAAACTAAGCCAATAGTAAATTGAAATGATGTAAAATACAATCTATTCAAGATCTTAAAATTACTTAGCTTATTTTTAATGCTTCTAAAGTGCTTATTGAATCGTTTCTTATGACGTCATCACTCTGCATCGTTGCTGGTTGAGTGAATCAATAAAATAGAATGCAAAATATATATATGTAACAAAATGTAAAGCCATAGGCTCACACAAGTTCCATAAATAATTAAAATTTGGAAAACAGCGTCAAAGTTTTCACAGCTTTTGGTTGTTAGGGGTAGAAAGCGTTATAAAGTAGAGTTCTAATATTTTTTTTAAAAGGCACAAAAAACAGGCCGGGTATTGAGAAACTTACTTTTTTTAATACAAAACTTAGCAAATAGTATATTGAAACGAGGTAAAATACAATCTATCCAAGATCTTAAATTGACTAAGCTTATTTTTAATGCTTCTAAAGGGCTTATTGGATCGTTTCTTATGACGTCATCACTGTGCATCGTCGCTTGTTGGGCGGCTCACAGGGGGAGGAGTCCACTTCACCCGGAAGTAGTACTTTTTCCTCACATGTAAGAAACGTGCTCCTGTGATGGACGCATCTTGGTGATTACTTCTCATCAGCCTCCTTCTTTTGGGCAAATCATTTGTTTTGACAACCCACCAATGTTGCAACATGGAACATTTAGAATTGAACCTGTCGTCACTGGGAATTATATGTAGACACATTAATAACAACAACCAACTCCGCCAATATCTCTCAAAACAGGTAAGATTTGACCCCGAAAGGGACAAGCGGTAGGAAATGGATGGATGGAAACTCCTTTGTTGTAACAACACTGACGAGCATCATGCTGTTATTATTGGGCATTGTCTTGTAATTGTGTGAATGCTAATTATGTGGTCTAGTTCAATACTTTTTGATAACATGGTCACTACTGCCTAGTTTCTCTTCTTAAAGTCTTATTTTACGGTTATATTTTTATTGCCATTGTTGCTTTTAATTTTTTTACTTATTGTAATATTTTTCCATTTTGTTTTCATTTATACCCCCATTATTTTCTTTTACAATTGATCTCAACTCTGTACACTGCTGCTGGAATTTTAATTTTCCTTAAGGAATCAATAAAGTACAATCTATCTATCGTATTTTCTTGAATTGCCGCCGGGGCGCCAATTAATTTAAAACCTCTTCTCACTCCTGCGCTTACCAAAGGCATGCGGTAAAGGTAAGCATGCGCTAATTATTTTAAAAGCTCTTCTCACTCCGGCACTTACCAAAGGCATGCAGTAAAAATTTGAGTGTGATGTAAGGATACCATCATGAAAAGCACATTTAATAAAAATTATTACGTTATTATTGTCTTACCTTTACTTATAAATGAAATCCATGCCAGCTCCTTCTGATCAAAAGCATCAATAACTTGTTTATAGAAGTAATAAACAATAATAAATAAATAAATGGGTTGTACTTGTATAGCGCTTTTCTACCTTCAATGTACTCAAAGCGCTTTGACACTACTTCCACATTTACCCATTCACACACTGATGGAGGGAGCTGCCACACAAGGCGCTAACCAGCACCCATCAGGATCTTGCTCAGGACACAACGGATGTGACGAGGTTGGTACTAGGTGGGGATTGAACTAGGGACCCTCGGTTTGGGCACGGCCACTGCGCCACGCCGTCTCTAGTCTTCCTTATCTCTCTTCAGTTTTAAAAGTCTTTCCGTCTCGATGGAGATCGTCCTTAATTACGCCCTGCTTCGATTGAAAGTCCAGTTTAGAAAACTGCTATCAGACCGCTGCTATCAGTTAGCTCGGCTCCTCAAGTGCGGGCGACGATAGAATTATCCTCAGGAAACTCCCCCTACCGTTCTGCTCCTTGGTTGATCTCTTTATGCCACCGCTGCCACCATGAAGTGTTATTGTCTAAATAATACATTGGGTATTTAGGACTGGAACATGCTTTATTTCAGCCTGGTTGTTTACATAGCCAGCATAGGAGTGTTACATCCTAAAAGGTCCGTTGTGCACCCCCCGCGTCATATCCGTCCCAGCACATAGCACTGCACTTGTAGTCACTTCTTCTGCAGCTGAGTAGTCGCAAGAAGGATCACTAGCGCCCTCTACCACCAGGAGGCAGGAGTCATTTAATGACTCATATTTGACACCCGCAGCTGCGGTATGTTAATAAAACATAGCTGCTTACTGTTCTTTTTAGCCTGTTCAATAGCTTAGAGCTTAAATCCTACTGAATAGCTCTTAATCTTCTTCCCTTTATGCAATTTCAAATTACCGGTATTGAAATCAGCCTCCTTTATTTTGAAAATGATGACAGGGGAAGTGACCCGGCGGTAATACTAAGCATGCGCTAATTATTTTGCGAAGCGAGTTTCAAGGCAGGCGCATACTATATGCCAGGCGGCACTTCAAGGAAATAGGTATCCATCCATCCATCCATCCATCTATCTATCTATCTAATGACTGTTCCCCGCAGATATGGAGTCAGCAGGACAGGCGGCATATTCTGGAGTGTTTGGCCCAGCTTCTGTTGGAGAAGGATTATACTTTGCTAGTTGCCAGACACCTGCGACCACTGGTCCTGGATTTGCTGGAACGGAATGCAGAGAGGGTTAAGACGAATGGAAGCACCAGCCATGATCTCCATGAACGCCTCTGTGTGGCTCTCAGTAAACTGATTGGCTTCAACCCTGATGCAAAGTCGTAAGTGTGCATTTTACTACTATAGTGGCATTCCATCAACAAGACTAAAGCCTACTTGCCGACCCTCCCGATTTTCCCGGGAGACTCCTGAATTTCTCCCGAAAATCTCCTGGGGCAACCGATTTCCACCCGAACAATATTATTGGGGACGTGCTTTAAAGGCGCTGCCTTTAGCGTCCTCTACAACCTGAAAAATTCACCCCTTAACAGCGTCCGTTTTTCCTCAATATAAACAGCGTGCCGGCCCAGTTACATAATAATGTGGCGATGGACGGGTTTAACAATGGTCTTTACCTGAAGATGTCAAGAAATGCTGACACCTTGTATGATCTTCTAACTGGTATAATGATAACGTTAATTTCAAGCACACACAAACACAAGTGAATGCAAGGCATACTTGGTCAACAGCCATACATGTCACACTGACGGTGACCGTATAAACAACTTTTAATATGCGCCACACTGTCAATCCACACCAAACAAGAAAGACAAACAGAATTTGGGAGAACATCCGCACTGTAACACAACATAAACACAAAAGAACAAATACCCAGAACCCCTTACATCTACGACTTTTAAAGGCCTACTGAAACCCACTACTACCCACCACGCAGTCTGATAGTTTATATATCAATGATGAAATATTAACATTGCAACACATGGCAATACGGCCTTTTTAGTTTACTAAATTGCAATTTTAAATTGCCCGGGACTTTTTTCTTGAAAACGTCGCGTAATGATGACGTGTACGCGTGACGTCACGGGCTGTTATGAATATGAGCGCTGCGTACACACACAGCTATAAGTCGTCTGCTTTAACGGCATAATTACACAGTATTTTGGACATCTGTGTTGCTGAATCTTTTGCAATTTGTTCAATTAATAATGGAGAAGTCAAAGTAGAAAGACGGAGTTGGGAAGCTTTAGCCTTTAGCCACACAAACACACGGTGATTCCTTGTTTAAAATTCATGGAGGTGAAACTTTGCTATGGATCACAGCGGACATGGATCCCGACTACATGTCAACCAGCAGGATTCGGTGAGAAAATTGTGTTTAAAAAGTCGCCTCTTACCGGATATCAGCTGAGCTTGTGCCGTCCATTGCTGCCGTCGACTTCCCCGAGACACTGCGCGTCAACACCCTGCCGTGGACGTACACTTCCGACTATCAGGTACTGTTAAACTCACTAAAACACTAGCAACACAATAGAAAGATAAGGGATTTTCCAGAATTATCCTAGTAAATGTCTCTAAAAACCGTCTCAATGCAACACGATTGCAATCGTGTTCTTTTTTTTTTTTTCTAGTCCATCGCTATCAATATCCTCAAACACGAATCTTTCATTCTCGCTCAAATTAATGGGGAAATTGTTGTTTTCTCGGTCTGAATAGCTGTTTTGGATGGATGCTCCCATTAAAATCAATGTGAATATATGAGGAGCCCTCAACATGTGACGTCATCGTCTGCGACTTCCGGTAGAGGCAGGGCTTTTCTCCAGTTGCGAACTTTATCGTGGATGTTCTCTACTAAATCCTTTCAGCAAAAATATGGCAATATTGGGAAATGATCAAGTATGACACATAGAATGGACCTGCTATCCCCGTTTAAATGAGAAAATCTAATTTCAGTAGGCCTTTAAAGCTCAATGCACAACTGCGCACACAACAAGAAGGAGACAAAGCAGAAGAACGAAGAAGAGACACGGCGACGACAAGTAAACAAGTGAGAAGAAGAAATACGCTTGCAAGTTCCAAAATGATTCGAAAAAAAAAATGTTCATTTAATCCTGGACAGCTCAAAGGGGTAGGCTGCCTGCAACCTTACCCCGCCACCCCCCCTATTTCCTGAATTCAGAGGTCTCAAGGTTGGCAAGAATGGACTTGAACTTTTTTATTCATATACAAACAACAAAACCAGTGAAGTCGGCATGTTGTGCAAATTGTGAATTAAAACGGAACACAATGTATTGAAAATCCTTTTCAACCTATATTCAATTGAATAAACTGCAAAGACAAAATACTTAAAGGCCTACCGAAACCCACTACTACCGACCACACAGTCTGATAGTTTGTATATCAATGATGAAATATTAACATTGCAACACATGCCAATACGGCCTTTTTAGTTTACTAAATTCCAATTTTAAATTTCCCGCAAAATGTCGTGTTGAAAACGTCACGGTATGATGACCCGTGCGTTTGATGTCTCTGGTTGTAGCGGACATTATTTTCCAGCCCGATCCAAGCTATAAGTAGTCTGCTTTAATCGCATAATCAAACAGTTTTCTAGACATCTGTGTTGCTGAATCTTTTGCAATTTGTTCAATTAATAATGGAGAAGTCAAAGTAGAAAGATCGAGGTGGGAAACTTTTAGCCTTTAGTCACACAAACACACGGTGTTTCCTTGTTTAAACTCCCAGAGGTGAAGCTTTACTATGGATCAGAGCGGTCAAGCAAACATGGATCCTGACTACATGTCAACGGGCAGTTTTCGGTAAGAAAATTGTGGTTATAAGACGGCTCTTACCAGAGATCAGCAGAGCTTCTGTCCTGCTGCAGCTTCGTGACTTCCCTCAGAGACTCTGGCGTCAACACACCCATGGCCACACCCCTCCGACTTTAAGGTACTAATTAACTCAATAAAACACTAGCAACACAACAGCAGATAAGGGATTTCCCAGAATTATCCTAGTAAATGTGTCTAAAAACATCTGAATCGGTCCCAATGCAATCGCCTTTTTTTTTCAAACTTTTTTTTATTTTTTTTTCAAGTCCTTCACTCTAAATTTCCTCATCCACAAATCTTTCATCCTCGCTCAAATTAATGGGGAAATTGTCACTTTCTCGGTACGAATAGCTCTAGCTGCTGCTGCTGCCTATGATTGTAAACAATGGGAGGAGCCCCACAACCCGTGACGTCACGCGCACATCGTCTGCTACTTCCGGTAAAGGCAAGGCTTTTTATCGCGGATGTTCTCTACTAAATCCTTTCAGCAAAAATACGGCAATATCGCGAAATGATCAAGTAGTATGACACATAGAATGGACCTGCTATCATCGTTTAAATAAGAAAATCTCATTTCAGTAAGCCTTTAACTTTCAAACTACAAAACTAAATTTTTTGCAAATATTACCTCATTTGGAATTTGATGCCTGCAACATGTTTCAAAAAAGCTGGCACAAGTGGCAAAAACACAGAGAAAGTTGAGGAATGCTCATCAAACACTTATTTAGAACAGGTGGGTGCCATGATTGGGTATAAAAACAGCTTCCATGGAATGCTCAGTCATTCACAAACAAGGATGGGACGAGGGTCACCACTTTGTGAACAAATGCGTGAGCAAATAGGTTAAAAGTACCAATGATTGTCACACACATACTAGATGTGGCGAAATTATTCTCTGCAATTGACCCATCACCCTTGATCACCCCCTGGGAGGTGAGGGGGGCAGTGGGCAGCAGCGGTGCTGCGCCCGGGAATCATTTATGGTGATTTAATCCCCAATTCCAACCCTTAATGCTGAGTGCCAAGCAGGGAGGTAATGGGTCCCATTTTTATAGTCTTTGGTATGACTCGGCCTGGATTTGAACTCACGACCTACCGATCTCAGAGCGGACAGTCTAACCACTAGGCCACTGAATAGGTTAGGCCACTGAGTTTTTTTTTGAGAAAAACATTTCTCACCCAGCTATTGCAAGGAATTTAGGGATTTCACCATCTATGGTCCGTTATATTATCAAAAGGTTCAGAGAATCTGAAGAAATCACTGCACGTAAGCAGCAAGGCTGAAATCCAACATTGAATTAAATCCTTTCGGCTGTACTGCATCAAAAAGCGACATCAGTGTGTAAAGGATATCACCACATGGGCTCTGGAACCATGCATCCATCCATCTTCTTCCGCTTATCCAAGGTCGGGTTGTGGGGGAAACAGCCTAAAAAGAGAAGCCCAGACTTCCCTCTCCCCAGCCACTTCGTCCAGCTCCTCCCGGGGGATCCCGAGGCGTTCCCATCCCAGCCGGGAGAGATAGTCTTCCCAACGTGTCCTGGGTCTTCTCCGTGGTCGGTTGGACATGCCCTAAACACCACCCCCGGGAGGCATTCTGATCAGATGCCCGAACCACCTCATCTGGCTCCTCTCGATGTGGAGGAGCAGCGGCTTAACTTTGAGCTCCTCCTGGATGACAGCTTCTCACCCTATCTCAAAGAGAGAGCCCCGCCACCCGGCGGAGGGAACTCATTTCGGCCGCTTGTATCTTGTCCTTTCGCTCATAACCCAAAGCTCATGACCATAGGTGAGGATGGAAATGTAGATTGACCGGTAAATTTAGAGCTTTGCCTTCCGGCTCAGCTCCTTCTTCACTACAACGGATCGGTACAGCGTCCGCATTATTGAAGACGCCACACCGATTCGCCTGTCGATCTCACGATCCACTCTTCCCTCACTCGTGAAAAACACTCCGAGGTACTTAAACTTCTCCACTTGGGGCAAGCCCCAACCCGGAGATGGTACTCCACCCTTTTCCGGGCGAGAACAATGGACTAAGACTTGGAGGCGCTGATTCTCATCCCTGTCGCTTCACACTTGGCTGCGAACCGATCCAGTGAGAGCTGAAGATCCTGGCCAGATGAAGCCATCAGGACCACATTATCTGCAAAAAGCAGAAACCTATTCCTGCAGCCACCAAACCAGATCCCCTCAACGCTCTGACTGCGCTTACATATTCTGTCCATAAAAGTTATGAATAGAATCTGTGACAAAGGACAGCCTTGGCGGAGTCCAACCCTCACTGGAAACGGGTCCGACTTACTGCAGGCGATGCGGACCAAGCTCTGACACTGATCGTACAGGGACCGGACCACCACAATCAGACAATCCATTACCCCATACTCTCTGAGCACTCCCACAGGACTTCCCGGGGTACACGGTCAAATGCCTTCTCCAAGTCCACAAAGCAAATGTAGACTGGTTGGGCAAACTCTCATGCACCCTCAAGGACCCTGCCGAGAGTATAGAGCTGGTCCACAGTTCCACGACCAGGACGAAAACCACACTGTTTCTCCTAAATCCGAGGTTCGACTATCCGGCGTAACCTCCTGTCCAGTACACCTGAATAGATCTTACCGGGATTCCCGGCTGAGGAGTGTGATCCCACGATAGTTGGAACACAACCTCTGGTTCCCCTTTTTAAAGAGAGGAACCACCACCCTGGTCTTTCCAATCCAGAGGTACCTCCCCCGATGTTCACGCGATGTTGCAGAGTCTTGTCAACCAATAAAAGTACTTTTGTATTTATTGCTGGAGAAAAACATATTTGCCTGGGAAAAAAAAACAAAAATACACTTAATGTTTATCTCAGCTGCAATGAAAACTACTGCTTACATTTACTGTTTTATGCTTATTACTATCAGGTTTGCTGCAAGGTACTTCAGTGACGCCCCTCCAGTATTTCAGAGACTTTTCTTTACCAATGAAGAGGCCTCAGCAGTCCAGTATGGTCCAAGGCGGATGAAACTGCGTGACCTCATGGCTGCAACTCTTTGCTTCCTCGAGAGTGATTCTGCAAAGTTTGGACCTCTCTGGGACTGGAGTCCATGTGTTTCCCTGCTGCTCACAAGAGATGTCATGGTTCGAGGGTGAGTGTTTTCTTTGTCTCTATACCAGTTGTAACATAAAAAGCAAGTGGTGTATGGTATACACAAAGAGTGAACAAAAGTGTATATACTGCATATATACAGGACTGTCTCAGAAAATTTGAATATTGTGATACATTCTTTTGTTTTTTGTAATGCAACTAAAAACATGAACATATCATACATTTTGGATTCATTACACATCAACTGAAATATTGCAAGCCTTTTATTATTTTGATATTGCTGATTATGGTATACATCTGAAGAAAACTCAAAAATCCTATCTCAAAAAATTAGAATATTTCCTCAGACCAAGTAAAAAAAAAGATTTATAACGGCAAAACAAAATCAAACATTTGTAAATGTCAATTAATGCACTCAGTACTTGGTTGGGAATCCTTTTGCACGGATTACTGCATCAATGCAGCGTGGCATGGAGGCAATCGACCTGTGGCATTGCTTAGGTGTTATCGATGCCCAGGATGCTTCAATAGCGGGCTTCAGCTCATTTGCATTATTGGGCCTGGTGTCTTTCAGTTTCTTCTTCACAATACCCCACAAAATCTCCATGAGGTTCAGGTCAGGGGAGTTGGAAGGCCAATGGAGGACAGTAATGCCATGGTCAGTACACCAGTTACTGGTGGTTTTGGCACTGTGGACAGGTGCCAGATCATGCTGGAAAATTACATCATCATCTCCATAGAGCTTTACAACAGATGGAAGCATGTACACAGCTGCATTGACTCTGGACTTGATGAAACACAGTGGACCAAAACCAGCAGCTGACATGGCTCCCCAAACCATTGCTGACTGAGGGAACTTCCGTTGTCTAGAGTTCAGGAGTGGCTTGACCATGGGAATACGGCTATTGAAGCTGTATCTGTTGAAAAGCTCTATGGAGATGATGATTTCATTTTCAAGCATGATCTGGCACCTGTCCACAGTGCCAAAACCACCAGTAACTGGTGTACTGACCATGGCATCACTGTCCTCCATTGGCCTGCCAACTCCCCTGACCTGAACTCCATAGAGAATGTGTGGCGTATTGTGAAGAAGAAGCTGAAAGACACCAGGCCCAATAATGCAAATGAGCTGAAGCCCGCTATTGAAGCATCCTGGGCATCCATAACACCTCAGCAATGCCACAGGCCGATTGCCTCCATGCCACGCCGCATTGATGCAGTAATCCGTGCAAAAGGATTCCCAACCAAGTACTGAGTGCATTAATTGACATTTACAAATGTTTGATTTTGTTTTGCTGTTATAAATCTCTTTTTTTTTACTTGGTCTGAGGAAATATTCAAATTTTTTTAGATAGGATTTTTGAGTTTTCTCAAGCTATATGCCATAATCAGCAATATTAAAATAATAAAAGGCTTGTAATATTTCAGTTGATGTGTAATGAATCCAGAATGTATGACATTTTCATGTTTTTAGTTGCATTACAGAAAATAAAGGACTTAATCACAATATAATTATCTGAGACAGTCCAGTATATTGCACTGAGGATTGGTGTGTTGTGTAGGAGGGATGGGATTTAATTAGCTCTACTTCTTCCTAATCCTTTTTGGACATGTTGAAATGTTAACCATTAACCGTAGTTTGTGCACAAATAAACCAACTGAAGACAATTAATATTGCGCTCAAGTTAGGGCTGGGCGATATGGCCTGTTTTTAATATCTGATATGGCCTGTTTTTAATATCTGAATATTTTTAGGCCATGTGACGATGCAAGATATATATCTCTATATTTTGCTTTAGCCTTGAATGAACACTTGATGCATATTATCACCGCATTATAATGATTTTATGTGTCTACATTAAAAAATTCTTGTTCATACTTCATTAATATATGCTTGTTTTAAACTTTCATGCAGAGAGGGAAATCAGGACTAAGTCAATTTAGCAAAACAATTAATTAAACAGTTATTAAGCAGTGGCACAAACATTCATGTCATTTCCAAACAGAAAGTGCAAGATTCTCAGAGACATTTTAGTGCACTTTTGTGCATGATGTCACTAAGATGACATATCAAAACAACACTAAATTAAAGTGCACTTTTTGTAGAGAAATGAACTACAATATATTAAAACAAATAAAGTGCACTTTTGTGTATGATATCCCACAAGATATTTCAATAACTGTCAAATAAAAATGAGCTGCTTAACAGGAAATCAAATAGTGTACGTCATTTGCTATGTGGTAGGTTACTATGGGCGTTATGAAAATCTGTTGATGACTATTTTTTCATACGATCTGGAAATGGTTGCTTCGGCATTTTGTGGGTATGGCACAGAACGGCGATGTTGACATGCAGTTTCAAGCACTCTTCATTTTTTAGCGGGGGACTTTTCAAATGATGCTACAAAATTAGCAGTGGTGCTACTTTATCGCTTTTGCCGCACACCTGTTCGACATCTTATCGCTTGAAGCCAAACCACCGCCAGAAGATGGATCCCGTGCTGTTTTTCATAGAAATAAATTATGCTTCCTTCATTTGTTATCAGATTGGGACCTTTTCCCTCCAATCGTATTACCACTCGCACCACTATGCTAGCATCACAGCTAATGTTACCCATGCTGCTACCTCTCATGCGAGGGCTATGACGCGACAGTATGTGACGTATTTAAGAAGGTGCGGTTGTCTGTGACAGGAAATAGTGATAAAAACTCTACAGTGTAATGACAGCAGCTAAAATGAAAGATATTGATAGCGACGGACTAGAAAAAACCCAAAAAAAAACACGATTGCATTGGGACGGACTCCGATGTTTTTAGACACATTTACTAGGATAATTCTGGTAAATCCTTCATCTTTCTATTGTGTTGCTAGTGTTTTAGTGAGTTAAATAGTACCTGATAGTCGGAAGGGTGTCTCCACGGGTGTCTTGACGCACAGTGTCTCAGGGGAGGCGAGGGCAGCTATGGACGGCACAAGCTCAGCTTTTCTCCGGTAAGAACTGATCTTTTAACCACAATTTTTTCACCGAAACCTGCTGGTTGACATGTGGTCGAGATCCATGTTGGCTTGACCGCGCTCTGAGCCATAGGAAAGTTTAACCTCCAGGAATTTTAAACAAGGAATCACCGTGTGTTTGTGTGGCTAAAGGCTAAAGCTTCCCAACTCCATCTTTCTCCAATATTAATTGAACAAATTGCAAAAGATTCAGCAACACAGATGTCCAAAATACTGTATAATTATGCCGTTAAAGCAGACGACTTTTAACTGTGTGTGTGCAGCGCTTATACTTCCTAAAAACCTGTGACGTCTTGCGTACACGTCATCGTTACACGACGTTTCCAAGACGAAACTCCCGGGAAATTTAAAATTGTAATTTAGTAAACTAAAAAGGCCGTATTGCCATGTGTTGCAATGTTAATATTTCATCAAACTATCAGACTGCGTGGTGGGTGAGTAGTGCGTTTCAGTAGGCCTTTAAATGTAACTTAGATATTGGGTTTCGCTATGTAAAGTGCTTTGTGTCACTGGAGAAAAAGCACTATATAAATATACCTCACTTCACTAATGTTAGGTATCCAAATTGCTGTTATTAGCGAACAATGCCTAAAGTTCATGCGCGTGCATGTGTAACGTCCATCCATCCATCCATTTTCTACCGCTTATTCCCTTTCTGGGTCGCGGGGGGCGCTGGCGCCTATCTCAGCTACAATCGGGCGGAAGGCAGGGTACACCCTGGACAAGTCGCCACCTCATCGCAGCATGTGTAACGCACGTACGTGATTACGTCATTATATACGAGAAGCCGTGATAGAGCAGGATATACTGTGTAAAATACATTAGGAAGTTGGCAACCTCGAGGCATCTGTGTACAGACATTTCTTTTTTTAATTTATTTTTTATGTTGTTTTTTTGTCCTGTCCAGCTTCACAGGCAAATCATATACTTGATGTAGATGCCCATATCGGCTGTTCAGATTTACTTTACAAAAGAGAAGTGTAGGATAATTCCCTTGTTGCCTTATTTGTATTTGACTTTATTAAATGGATTTATATTATCATTTGGTGCAGCCGGGCCGGAGCAGGATGGGATAGAAAGAGGAAAAAAAGGAAGACGGAGGGGAATATTGTGGGGACAAGAGAGGGATTAGTCAGAGAGACAAAAACAACAACAGCAAACACTACAACAACAACAACAGAAGAGCAACATCAGCAAATATGATATGTACAAATATGATGGTAAAAGTGATAGCAAAGAAGCAGTTAGCGAAATAAATAATAATACAGAAATGACAATGAGCATTTTTACACTACAAATAGAGCAATAAAAATTCCAATATAAATAGCGCTATTGATAATGAACACTACCAATAATTTACCTCTATTATCAACAGTACAGGTGTTCAAATGCAACAATACATATACGTAATGATAACTAGGGGTACAAAATAATGCATAAACATGGAGGGGAAGAAAGAGAAGCAACCTATATTAACCTTGTAGATTGTTGTAGTAACAATAGGTTAAGCTTTGTCAGTAAAGCCCTTTTAACGTTGACTGAAATAATAATAATAATAATGGATTAGATTTATATCGCGCTTTTCTTTTATTAGATACTCAAAGCGCTCACAGAGAAGTGGGAACCCATCATTAATTCACACCTGGTGGTGGTAAGCTACATCTGTAGCCACAGCTGCCCTGGGGTAGACTGACGGAAGCGTGGCTGCCAGTTTGCGCTTACGACCCCTCAGACCACCATCTATCATTCATTCATCATTCATTCAGCAGTGTGAGCGGCACCGGGGGCAAGGGTGAAGTGTCCTGCCCATGGACACAACGGCAGCAATTTGGATGTCAATAGGCGGGGAGCGAACCTACACGGCCGCTATACTCACTACGCCATGCCGCCCCTAATAGGCCCTTGAATGCCACCATTACAAATAATATAAAAAAACTTAAAAGGCACTAAATATTTCTTTTGCTAACCTTTTACTGTTATCCTATACTTAGACGAGTTGTAAGGTATTATGGTGTTAGTATTGCGATACTAATGAATCATATTCGGTACTATACCGTCGTCGTCACGTTGTGTCATAGCTGGGTTTGCGAGCAGAGGAGCATGTTCGGCAGCGCACAATTACGGAGTACGTACAAGCAGACACAGTGTCTAGACAGAAAAAGGAGAACGGACGCATTTTGGCTTAAAAACTAAAGATAAAGGTGAAGCTACAGTATAACACTGAAATGCCCCCAGGAATAGGTGCTATAAGACATGGCTAGCTAGTTAGTGGCTAAAGTCCATTCATAGTCTACATTGTTGTAGCTTCTGCTAAATCACTAATCCTTGTCTCCATGGCGACAAATAAAGTACGTTTCTTCCAAGTATCATCCCTGCAGAACGAGGAATAGCTAAACACTTCACTACACACCGTAGCTCACCGGCGTCACAATGTAAACAAATGGCATGCGTGGATCTACACCTGACATCCACTGTAATGATACCAAGGACAGGAGCTTATCTGGTCGATTCTACTATGATTACATCTTTTTTCTTTAAAAAAATATTATGTTTATGAACTCAGGAAATATGTACCTGGACTCATGAGGACTTTGAATATGACCAATGTATGATCCTGTAACTACTAGGTAACGGAATTTTACCCAAATTTGTAGTATCATCCAAAACTAATGTAAATCATCCAAACAACAGAAGAATAAGTGATTATTACGTTTTAACAGAAGTGTAGGTACAACATGCTAAAAGCGAAAGTAAGCAGAAATTAACAGTAAATGAACAAGTAGATTAAAAATTAATTTCCTACCACTTGTCCTTGATAATTTTGACAAAATAAAAGAATACAAAATGACACAATATGTTACTGCATGTGTCAGGAGCTACATTAGGAGCCTTTGTTTACTTACTACTTTGTTTTTTTTACTTACTACTACAAGTCAAGTTGTCTTGTATGTTCACTATTTTATTTAAGGACAAACTTGCCGTAAGAAATATATGTTTAATACACTAACAGTTCTTGTTAGAATAAAGCTAATAATGCATTTTTTTGTGGTCCCCTTTATTTAGAAAAGTATCAAAATACATTTTGGTACCGGTACCAAAATATTGGTATTAGGAGAACACTAATTTGGACTTAAAACGAAAAGTTTAAATATGACCTAAACCAAATCTCAGTTGAAGGCAGCAGAGAATAACAAATGTATTTGACAAAATGTCCACTGTTTTTTGTTGTTGTTGTTGTTGTTGTTTGTCTCATTAGACTTTCTTACCCAAAAATTGTGTTTATTTTCC
>NC_084615.1:24254478-24269478 GCF_033978795.1 Nerophis ophidion
ATGGGAACGTAGATCGACCGGTAAATTGAAAGCTTTGCCTTCCGGCTCAGCTCCTTCTTCACCACAACGGATCGGTACAACGTCCGCATTACTGAAGACGCCGCACCGATCCGCCTGTCGATCTCACAATCCACTCTTCCCCCACTCGTGAACAAGACTCCTAGGTACTTGAACTCCTCCACTTGGGGCAGGGTCTCCTCCCCAACCCGGAGATGGCACTCCACCCTTTTTCGGGAGAGAACCATGGACTCGGATTTGGAGGTGCTGATTCTCATTCCGGCCGCTTCACACTCGGCTGCGAACCGATCCAGTGAGAGCTGAAGATCCTGGCCAGATGAAGCCAACAGGACCACATCGTCTGCAAAAAGCAGAGACCTAATCCCGCGGCCACCAAACCGGAACCCCTCAATGCCTTGACTGCGCCTAGAAATTCTGTCCATGAAAGTTATGAACAGAATCGGTGACAAAGGGCAACCTTGGCGGAGTCCAACCCTCACTGGAAACGTGTCCGACTTACTGCCAGCAATGCGGACCAAGCTCTGACACTGATCGTACAGGGATCGGACTGCCATAATAAGACAGTCCGATACCCCATACTCTCTGAGCACTCCCCACAGAACTTCCCGAGGGACATGGTCGAAGGCCTTCTCCAAGTCCACAAAGCACATGTAGACTGGTTGGGCAAACTCCCATGCACCCTCAAGAACCCTGCCGAGAGTATAGAGCTGGTCCACAGTTCCACGACCAGGACGAAAACCACACTGTTCCTCCTGAATCCAAGGTTCGACTATCCGGCGTAGTCTCCTCTCCAGTACACCTGAATAAACCTTACCGGGAAGGCTGAGGAGTGTGATCCCACGATAGTTGGAACACACCCTCCGGTCCCCCTTCTTAAAGAGAGGGACCACCACCCCGGTTTGCCAATCCAGAGGTACCGCCCCCGATGTCCACGCGATGCTGCAGAGTCTTGCCAACCAAGACAGCCCCACAGCATCCAGAGCCTTAAGGAACTCCGGGCGGATCTCATCCACCCCTGGGGCCTTGCCACCGAGGAGCTTTTTAACTACCTCAGCAACCTCAGCCCCAGAAATAGGTGAGTCCACCACAGATTCCCCAGGCACTGCTTCCTCATAGGAAGACGTGTTGGTGGGATTGAGGAGGTCTTCGAAGTATTCCCTCCACCTATCCACAACATCCGCAGTTGAGGTCAGCAGAACACCATCCGCACCATACACGGTGTTGACAGTGCACTGCTTCCCCTTCCTGAGGCGGCGGATGGTGGTCCAGAATCGCTTCGAAGCCATCCGGAAGTCATTTTCCATGGCTTCCCCAAACTCTTCCCATGTCCGAGTTTTTGCCTCTGTGACCGCCGAAGCTGCACACCGCTTGGCCTGTCGGTACCTGTCCACTGCCTCTGGAGTCCTATGAGCCAAAAGAACCCGGTAGGACTCCTTCTTCAGCTTGACGGCATCCCTCACCGCTGGTGTCCACCAGCGGGTTCTAGGATTACCGCCGCGACAAGCACCAACTACCTTGCGGCCACAGCTCCGATCAGCCGCCTCGACAATAGAGGTGCGGAACATGGTCCACTCGGACTCAATGTCCAGCACCTCCCTCGTGACATGTTCAAAGTTCCTCCGGAGGTGGGAATTGAAACTTTCTCTGACAGGAGACTCTGCCAGACGTTCCCAGCAAACCCTCACAATGCGTTTGGGCCTGCCAGGTCTGTCCGGCATCCTCCCCCACCATCGCAGCCAACTCATCACCAGGTGGTGATCGGTAGAAAGCTCCGCCCCTCTCTTTACCCGAGTGTCCAAAACATGAGGCCGCAAATCCGATGACACAACTACAAAGTCGATCATGGAACTGCGGCCTAGGGTGTCCTGGTGCCAAGTGCACATATGGACACCCTTATGTTTGAACATGGTGTTTGTTATGGACAAACTGTGACGAGCACAGAAGTCCAATAACAAAACACCACTCGGGTTCAGATCCGGGCGACCATTCTTCCCAATCACGCCTCTCCAGATTTCACTGTCGTTACCAACATGAGCGTTGAAGTCCCCCAGCAGAACAAGGGAATCACCCGGGGGAGCGCTTTCCAGTACTCCCTCGAGTGTTCCCAAAAAGGGTGGGTACTCTGAACTGTTGTTTGGTGCGTAAGCCCAAACAACAGTCAGGACCCGTCCCCCCCACCCGAAGGCGGAGGGAGGCTACCCTTTCGTCCACTGGGTTGAACTCCAACGTGCAGGCTTTAAGCCGGGGGGCAACCAGAATTGCCACCCCAGCCCGTCGCCTCGCACTGCCGGCCACACCAGAGTGAAAGAGAGTACAGCCCCTTTCAAGAGAAGTGGTTCCAGAGCCATTGCTGTGCGTCGAAGTGAGTCCGACTACATCCAGCCGGAATTTCTCTACTTCGCGCACTAGCTCAGGCTCCTTTCCCCCCCAGTGAGGTGACGTTCCACGTCCCAAGAGCGAGCTTATGTAGCCGAGGATCGGACCGCAAAGTGCCCTGCCTTCGGCTGCCGCCCAGCTCACATTGCACCCGACCTCTATGGCCCCTGCTATGGGTGGTGAGCCCATTGGAGGGGGGACCCACGTTGCCTCTTCGGGCTGTGCCCGACCGGGGCCCATGGGTACAGGCCCGGCCACCAGGCGCTCGCCATCGTGCCCCACCTCCGGGCCTGGCTCCAGAGGGGGACCCCGGTGACCCGCGTCCGGGCGAGGGAAATCTGGGTCCTTTGTTTTTACTTTTCATAGAGGTTTTCGAGCTGCTCTTTGTCTGGTCCCTCACCTAGGACCAGTTTGCCTTGGGAGACCCTACCAGGGGGCTTAAAGCCCCCAGACAACATAGCTCCTAGGATCATTGGGACACGCAAACTCCTCTACCACGGTAAGGTGGCAGCTCAGAGATATAATATAATATAATATAATATAATATAATATAATATAATATAATATATATATAATAATATATTATATATATATATCATAATATCAGTATACTATACTGAAGGCATTCAAAACTATGAACAAAAAAAGGTGAAATAACTGAAAGCATGTTTTATAGTCTAGTTAGTTCAAAATAGCCACCTTTTGCTCTGATTACTGCTTTGCGCACTTTTGGCATTCTCTCGACGTTTTCAGTTATTTCACTTTTTTTTTGTTAAGTACTTAACTCCACATGTGTTCATTTATAGTTTTGATGCCTTCAATGACAATCTACTATGTAAATAGTCATGAAAATAAAGAAAATGCATTGAATGAGGAGAAGGTGTGTCCAAACTTATTATATGTACTGTTCCACCTATTGTACACCCAATACTGACACACATTTAATCTGCTGTAAAATATTCTTTTTTCCAAGGTATCTGTCCTCCTTCCATTAATGGAGAATAAAAAGTTAATGATTCCAGGACGGGAGGACAGCATTAACATATCCCCTGGATTTCAGTTCTTTGCAACAAGAAGGTATGAATGCCATTAAACAAACATAAATCTCCTGTTTATCCATCTGTAACTATTACATTTATACAGTATACTACAATATGCATATTTGTAATACCTGCAGGCTTTTTCTATCATGTGTGTCATCTCTTGAAATATACAATGACTCTAAGATTTTATGTGTCAGTTATGGAAAAGATTTGTGTTCTGTGCAAAGTAAGTGTGCTCTGAACTGCAGTTTTTTTAGGGGACAATACAATTTCAGCACATTTGGAGCCTAATGTGCGGGCCATTTACAGTTTGATCATGAATGAGAACCTCTGAGCCTCAGCCATAACACTGAAGTGGTTCTTTCAACATGACAATGACCCAAAACATGCGGCCAAGACAACAAATGACACACTTTAAGGACCTATTGTGGTCTAGCCGGTTTCCTTACTTTAATACCATGGAACAAATCTGGAGGTAGTTTATGTTCTGTCTTACCATAATGGCAACGGGTCCTATTTTTATAGTCTTTGCTATGACTCACAACCTATCGATCTGAGGGCGGACACTCTAACCCCAGGGGTGTCAAACTCAAATACAGAGTGGGCCAAAATTTTAAACTGAACAAAGCCGCGGGCCAAGGCTGAACAAATTAACCTTTTAATAGGGACCCAAACAAGTTTTGCAATGAATATTGAACAAGCAAGGCTTAAATAGGGCAGCACGGTGGGACAGGGGTTAGTGCATCTGCCTCACAATACGAAGGTCCTGAGTAAACCTGGGTTCAATTCCGGGCTCGGGATCTTTCTGTGTGGAGTTTGCATGTTCTCCCCGTGACTGCTTGGGTTCCCTCCGGGTACCCGGGCTTCCTCCCATGCAACAGGCAGAGCTTAAATAACGTAATAGTGCAAAATCAACTTTCAAAAACAAACAAAAAAACATCAGTGGTATATTAAATAAAATTTTATTTAAAAAAATGAATGCCTCTTTTCTATTTGCAGCTTTCTGAGGTAAATATCAACAATAACTTTTTCCACAGGCTAATAAATTCAAAAATAAAATAAAAATGAGGTGGGCGGGGTTTGGTGGTAGCGAGGGGTTTATATTGTAGTGTTGCGGTAGAGTTAGTGCTGCAAGGGGTTCTGGGTATTTGTTCTGTTGTGTTACGGTGCGGGTGTTCTCCCTAAATGTGTTTTGTCATTCTTGTTTGGTGTGGGTTCACAGTGTGGCGCATATTTGTAACAATGTTAAAGTTGTTTATACGGCCACCCTCAGTGTGACCTGTATGGCTGTTGACCAAGTATGTGTGTGTGAGAGCCGCATATATTATGTGACTTGGCCAGCACGCTGTTTATATGGAGGAAAAGAGGACGTGACAGCATGTTGTAGAGGACGCTAAAGGCAGTGCCTTTAAGGCACGCTCCCAATATTGTTGTCCGGGTGGAAATCGGGAGAATGGTTGCCCAGGGAGATTTTCGGGAAGGGAACTAAGGGCGGTATAGCTCGGTTGGTAGAGTGGCCGTGCCAGCAACTTGAGGGTTGCAGGTTCGATCCCCGCTTCCGCCATCCTAGTTATTGCCGCTGTGTCCTTGGGCAAGACACTTTACCCACCTGCTCCCAGTGCAGCCCACACTGGTTTAAATGTAACTTAGATATTGGGTTTCACGATGTAAAGCGCTTTGAGTCACTAGAGAAAACCGCTATATAAATATAATTCACTTCACTTCACTAAACTTCGGGAGTCTCCCGGGAAAATCAGAAGGGTTGGCAAGTATGAGTATTAGCGGTGAATGTGGTGCTACCGGCGGGCCAGCTGTTATGTTAATTGGATATTTCCTCAAGGGCCAAATGAAATTAAACGGCGGGCCAGAGTTTGACACCCATGCTCTAACCACTAGGCTACTGAGTAGGTGAGTAGGCTTCTGAATGACTGGCCCACTGCACTTTTCATCCAGCCATCCTTTTTATCCATCCATCCATTTTCTGTAATGCTTATTTTCATTATAGTTGCAAGTAAGCTGGAGCCTATCTCAGCTGATGTCGGGTGAGTGGTGGGGTCCACCCTAGACTGGTTGCCAGGCAATCGTAGGGCACATATAGAAAAAACAACCATTCACACCTACTGACAATTTAAAGCACGGTTGTCAAACATACGGGCCGCGGTTTTAATCTGGCCACCAAAATGAGTTTGCTAAGAATAAAAATGAACTGCAATTTTTCAATGAAAGAAACTGGTATATGTCACAATAGCAATTCCAATGTTACCCACATCACAAATGACACTCTTTAAAAATGACGTGTCATCTGACTTCAAGCGCCCTCTGGATTGGTTCCCGCTACTCCAGTCAGCACAGGTGCAATCAATCAGCTGCTCCTGTTGTTGCTGGCAGCAGATGGCGGCAGACTGATGCAGTATCAATACACCGTACTTTTCGGACTATAAGTCGCAGTTTTTTTCATAGTTTGGCCAGGGGTGCGACTTATACTCAGGAGCGACTTATGTGTAAATTATTAACACATTACTGTAAAATATCAAATAATATTATTTAGCTCATTCACGTAAGAGACTCGACGTATAAGATTTCATGGGATTTATCGATTAGGAGTGACAGATTGTTTGGTAAACGTATAGCATGTTCTATATGTTATAGTTTTTTGAAAGACTCTTACCATAATATGTTACGTTAACATACCAGGCACCTTCTCAGTTGGTTATTTATGCGTCATATAACGTACACTTATTCAGCCTGTTGTTCAATATTCTTTACTTGTTTTAAATTGCCTTTCAAATGTCTATTCTTGGTGTTGGGTTTTATCAAATACATTTCCCCAAAAAATGTGACTTGTACTCCAGTGCGACTTATATATGTTTTTTTCCTTCCTTATTATGCAATTTCGACAGGTGCGACTTATACTCCTTTTTTTTTGTAAATTGTCCACGAAACAGATAAAATAACGAAATGGTAATATGCAAAGACTTATGTTAACATGACCATCATCTTTGTAATTATAATTCCGTCTGGGGCTCAACATTTTCTTGACGGCACATTGCAAAATGTCAGTGATCAAAAACAAGAAGAAAAAAAAAAAATACAAAAATGAGGGTTTTTTTATTTTAACTAAGCAAATTTATCTGCCAATTGAACAATAAAATTTGGCTTGTCAAGACTTTCCAAAACAATTCAAATTAGCTAACCTCAATGAACCCAAAAATACCTCAAAATAAGTATATTCTCACTAATAACTGTACTACTACATGAGTTAGTATTTTCTGTTGTTTCATTGAAAATAAAACAGCAAAGTCCATTTCATTTGGCTGTCATCTGTTTTAATATGAGACACAATTGTGTAAAAGTCGAGAGTTTTTTTATTTACATGCTTGAAATGAGAAATTATTACTTTAATAAAGTAGTTTTATACTCTTGAGTGTTGATGACACAGCTTTGCAACAGTTGATATTCTAGTTTCAAGCATGTTGTACTCAATATAGGTCATAAAATCTCAGCAACAAGCTGCAATATCTTACTGAGATAATTTATGACCAAAACCCTTAAAACAAGTAACATAAAATCTGCTTAGTGAGAAGAATGATCTTATCAGACAGAAAATAAGCAAATATCACATTTATTTGAGATATTTAATCTTACTTAGATTTCAGTTTTTGCAGTGTACGATGTGCAACATAAACTCCATTGTAATAATGTGTGTTATTACATTTGTTTGTTCGATTTTATTTTATGCTTAAATTTGCCATTTTCACAATGATTAAGTTTGAAGTTATGTTACCTTTTAATTTGGTTATTATGGTGTCATTTTGATCATTGTTTTGATTATATCATAATTGTAATATTTGAATGATAAACAAATGTGTTGTGGCAGTTGTGGATGTAACCAATGTGGCTCGGTTACATCCACAACTGCCACAACACATTTGTGGCAGTTGTGCCGCATATATTATGAGACTGGGCCGGCACGCTGTTTGTATGTAGGAAAAGCGGACGTGACGACAGGTTGTAGAGGACGCTAAAGGCAGTGCCTTAAGGTACGCCCCCAATATCGTTGTCCGGGTTGAATTCGGGAGAATGGTTGCCCCGGGAGATTTTCGGGAGGGGCACTGAAATTCGGGTAAACTAGGAGGGTTGGCAAGTATGACAATTTGCAAATATGCTTGTAGTCGCATATCCATATTTATTTGTATTACTTAGTTTTTGGTAACACATAAATTATAGTTTGATATCATATTGTCTTTGGTTTTGGATAACAAAACTAACTTATTGTTTGTGTATTAAAGGATGAACTACAGTGATGGTGGCTGGCACAAACCACCACACTCCAATGCAGCGTTACTTGATAAGTACTGGACAAAGCTGCAGATTGGTAACATGACTAGAGAAGAGCTGAAAATGGTAAGTACATGGATGCAGAATGTTTTGAATGTTGTACTTGTTGTATCTACCCTATGCATGTAGACAACTGTAATGTTGCTGATGGCATTAGATTTAGACATATTTGGTTCACCTGTGCAAACAGAGTTTGGAGTTAGGGAATATTTTGGAGTCGATTGGTATTTATTATGAAAGTTGACCATTATCATTTACATAGAGAAGAACAATTGCATTAAAATCATTTTACGACTTGTGTCTGCTGAGTATGTGCTTATGTGCTTGTGTGCTCTTGCACGTGTCTTTGTGTTGTTCAGATCTTAGATTAAATAGCTAAATCCTCCCAGTTTATTTTGTTCTAATGTGTTTGCATCTCATCGAAACCACATAAGATATAATATACCATGCGCTAAACAGCGCGTGCAAACAATAAAATTGCATGCACTATAAGTAGCCATGTTGCGTGGGAACTTCTAACACAGCAATATGGTGCAGATTTCCCTATTTGAATGGGGATTTTGCATGCATATAAAGTTTTTACTACAGGGAAACTTGATAATTTTCTGCACATTAGTGTTATGCTCAAATGTAGTGTCCTGGTGCAATGTGTTGAACCAGGACACATTTATATTCTGTAACACCTTTTCTGAATCGTAATCTTGACAAGAAAAAAAATATGCATACTGACACCGAATGCTGTTCGTGCATTTGGAATGACTCAAACGCAAGACACCAAATTTTATTCATTTTAGTCATCCAGCAGCTAATAAATTATAAAAAGAAATTGCTGAATAGATCTGTCCAATATCTTTTACTTCTATCAGTCTAATTCAAAGGTGTTGCTACACACAAAGAATGTGGAATAAAACGCAAAATAGAGCTCCCAAAACTGTGATGAGAGTAGAGTTGTCCGATAATGGCTTTTTTGCCGATATCTGATATTCCGATATTGTCCAACTCTTAATTACTGATTTTGATATCAACCGATACCGATATATACAGTCGTGGAATTAACACATTTATTATGCCAAATTTTGTTGTGATGCCCCACTGGATGCATTAAACAATGTAACAAGGTTTTCCAAAATAAATCGACTCAAGTTATGGAAAAAAATGCCAACAAGGCACTGCCATATTTATTATTGAAGTCACAAAGTGCATTCATTTTTTTAACATGCCTCAAAACAGCAGCTGGGAATTTGGGACATGCTCTCCCTGAGAGGGCATGAGGAGGTTGAGGTGGGGTGGGGCTTTGGGTTAGCAGGGGGTGTATATTGTAGCGTCCCGGAAGAGTTAGTGCTGCAAGGGTTTCCGGGTATTTGTTCTGTTGTGTTTATGTTGTGTTACAGTGCGGATGTTCTCCCGAAATGTGTTTGTCATTCTTGTTTGGTGTGGGTTCACAGTGTGGCGCATATTTGTAACAGTGTTAAAGTTGTTTATACGGCCAGTGTGACCTGTATGGCTGTTGACCAAGTATGCCTTGCATTCACTTGTGTGTGTGAAAAGCCGTAGATATTATGTGACTGGGCCGGCACGCCAAGGCAGTGCCTTTAAGGTTTATTGCCGCTCTGTACCTCTCCCTACGTCCGTGTACACAGCAGCGTTTTTTAAAAGTCATACATTTAACTGTCTGAAACCGATAACGATAATTTTGAAACCGATACCGATAATTTCCGATTTTACATTTTAAAGCATTTATCGGCCGATAATATCGGTAGTCCGATAGTATCGGACATCCCTAGATGAGAGTTTATAAATCACATTGCGCATGCTGTTTAATATATTTGCACCTTCTCCCAGTATTGTGGGCGTTTTGGCGATTAGCATATATTCTGCATATTAATGAAGACAGAGACACAATGAATTTCCCCCCTATTATACTGCTTTCTTAACCGACGCAATCCATTTTGCACACATTTAGTCGATTAGCTTTGCGTTTTATATCAAATGTGCATGGGTTTGGGTATACGCATACCTTAAGTAAATCAGGCATTATGTGTGTATTTGCAAAGATAAAACATAGGCTGTATTGATTGTATTATTAAAGTTAAAGTACCAATGATTGTCACACACACTCTTGGTGTGGCGAAATTATTCTCTGCATTTGACCCACCACCCTTGATCACCCCTGGGAGGTGAGGGGAGCAGTGGGCAGCAGCGGTGGCCACGCCCGGGAATTATTTTGGTGATTTAACCCCCCAATTCCAACCCTTGATGCTGTGCTCCAAGCAGGGAGGTAATGAGTCCCATTTTTATAGTCTTTGGTATGACTCGGCCGGGGTTTGAACTCACAACCTACCAATCTCAGGGCGGATACTCTAACCACTAGGCCACTGAGTAGGTTTATGTTCTTGAACCGCACAAAATGAACACAAGACTCGCCATGCATTGCACTCAGCTTCACCGTGTCATTGTCATATCGACATATCGCATAGGACAACAAATTAGTAGTAATTACCTTTTGTACATTTTTTGTTGGTTACAAAACTTCTGCATGAATGATCCCTTATTTGACAATCTTTCTGTGTGTAGGTGGTAATCAACAAGTATCCAACACTGACAATGGTGTCAGATCGTCTCTTGGATATTTACTGCCTCCTGACAGGCGAGAGACATTTAGACCCGTTGTTACATCAAAACTCCCGAGAAAGCCTTCAATGCAAGTCTGAGGAGAGACCCACAAAGCTGGAAGGCAGAGCACTGTCTCTAAGGTGAGGACTAGTCCACGATGAAGCTTGTTATTTTCATTTTGGGCTTAACAGTAGTCACAAATTGCTTATAGGTTGTTTTCACCTGATGTCACATCTGGCTCATTAAATATGCAAGGTTCGTAGTGGTGGTCAAGCATTCTGAGCTGCAATTTGCCAATCAATCAATCAAAGTTTACTTGTATAGCCCTTAATCACAAATGTCTCAAAGGGCTGCATAAGCCACAACGACATCCTCGGCTCAGATCACACGTCAGGGCAAGAAAAAAACACAACCCAGTGGGAACGAGCAACCTTGGAAGGGACCGCAGATGTGGAGGAAAGTGATAAATTAATAATATTTAACACTGATGGTCCTAATATTTCAAACAGATTCTTGGTAAGTTTCCCAGGAAGTGGGTAAAGTAAACATGTTTGTTTTGTCCCATTTACAAGTCGCAGGAGTTTCTCTGGTAGTTCTTCACAAAGAGAGAGATTACGTTGGAGGGCAATAACCGATGTACATACATTCGCATCTGTGTTAATAGAACCCAGTTAGCGTTGGGACGCGTTATCTTTAATCTCCTTTCTAATTTTCTTATTAAAGAAATTCATAAAGTCATCAGCTGGGTGGGTGGAGCGACTGGGGGAGTCCCTTGTTGGGTTAGCGAGTCTACTGTACTGAAATTTTTTTTAGGATGGTTAGCAGTGGTTATTAGTAGTAGTGTGTTGACTATTACTCAAAACTCCAAATTTTATAAGGTATTGATTGGGAGTACCAGAACTTTAGAGGTGGTGACAAAGACTAGGTTTATCGTATTACCGTTGCAATGCGTGTGTTCATTTATTATTTGTGTAAGACCACACCTATCGATTATATTCTGGAGCACCACGCACAGAGGGTCTAACAGGGTATTCATATGGATATTATAATCCCCATTATAATTATATTATCTGCATGTGTCACTAGATCAGCGACAAACTCTGAAAATTCACTGATAAAGTCCAAAAATGGCCCATGGTGGCAATAGATAGCAACCAGATAGAGAGGTATCGGTGTGACAGACAGAGTAAGCACCTCAAATGATTTATAGTTATTATTTAGGTTTGTGGTAAATTTTAGTTTTTCATTGGATATTAGTGCGATCCCTCCACCCCTTTTAAGTGGAGGGGCAAGATGTACACTCGTATAGGTAAAAGGAGATGCCTCGTTAAGCGTGTAAAGTTAATCTGGTTTTAGCCAGTTTTCGCTGATACCAATGACGTTAAGATTGATGTCTCTAATGACGTTTTGGGAGACAATGATTTGATGTTTAAAAAGCAAATTTGATTAGTTTTGAGAAATTTTTCTTTAAAGAAAAATGCCCTATGCTTGCATTGTTTTAGGCCAGTGGTTCTCAACTTTTTTTCAGTGATATACCCCTGTGAACATTTTTTTGATTCAAGTACCCCCTAATCAAGAGCAAAGCATTTTTGGTTGAAAAAAAGAGATAAAGAAGTGAAATACAGCACTATTTAATCAGTTTCTGATTCATTAAATTGTATAACAGTGCAAAATATTGCTCATTTGTAGTGGTCTTTCTTGAATTATTTGGAAAAAAAGATATAAAAATAACGAAAAACTTATTGAAAAATAAAAAAGTTATTCAATTATAAATAAAGATTTCTACACATAGAAGTCATCATCAACTTAAAGTGCCCTCTTTGGGGATTGTAATAGAGATCCACCTGGATTCATGAACTTAATTCCAAACATTTCTTCACAAAAAAAGAAATCTTTAACATCAATATTTATGGAACATGCCCACAAAAAATCTAGCTGTCAACACTGAATATTGCATTGTTGCATTTTTTTTCATAGTTTTTGAACTTACATTCATATTTTGTTTAAGTATTATTCAATAAATATATTTATAAAGGATTTTTGAATTGTTGCTATTTTTAGAATATTTAAAAAAAATCTCACATACCCCTTGGCATACCTTCAAGTACCCCCAGGGGTATGCGTACCCCCATTGGAGAACCACTGTTTTAGGCTGTTGAAACTGTTGAAATCATGAATAGTATAAACATTTTTTGAGAGTTACTTGAGAGGTAATCAAGAAGCGTGGAAAACAGCGACAACGAGAAAAGCATAGGTTGGCAATGATCACTTCCCCTTCAAGTATTATCTTGATGTTTTTGTTTTACGTAAACAACCAACTCGGCGAGTCAGCAAAACCTAGAAAAGTTAAATTTTTTACCAAGGCAGCAATCATAAATAAAGCTTTCAGCTCATACACAATGTTAAGATCTATAGTTATATTTTGATAAAAACGGGGGAAAACATGCATATTCATAACAACGCGTGCAACAGCAACAATGTTCATGGCTGAAACAGTTACAGTCAGCTCTGATCACTTCTTCGTCTTCTTTCACACCTAGCCAGGTGTTCAGTTATTATCTTAATGAGTGGTTAAATTATTGAGAATGTTAAAAACAGTCAATTAAGTCTATGGAGGGTTACTCACAGTTTATATGCAAGGAGGCGTCCTTGCAAAACACCAAGTAAAATCTTGAAATGCAACTTTACCCGAGCAAAAACAATTCATGTTTTACGCGGGAGAGTCTGGATACCAATTCCGTTGACCCAGTCACTCACACTTTTTCATCTGTTTTGCAATGTAGGATGTCTGGAGCACCAGATAGTTAGACATCTCTGGGAAGGGGACCATTGGATAATACTTGAGATCACTCAACAATTTTTTTGGTTTTTTTTGACAAAGTATAGGGATCGGTACTTTTGCAAAGTTATTTTTTTTTTGCTTGTATCTGCTTTTAGCGGTTAGATTTCGGCCCCTTCCATACTCAGTTTGCGCACTGCAAAAAGTCAGTGTTCAAAAACAAGAAAAAAAAAATACAAATATTAGGGGTATTTTATAGGAACTAAGCAAAATTATCTGCCAATAGAACAAGAACATTTGGCTTGTCAAGTCTTTCCAAAATAAGTAAAATTAGCTAACTTCAATGAACCAAAAAATACCTTAAAATAAGTATATTCTCACTAATAAGTTCTCTTTTCTTGGTAGAGAAAAAAATATGAGACCTTTTTGCTCAATATGTTGAAAAATATTCTTAAATTAAGTAAATGCTACTGCCATTATCTTGACATAATGATATGCTCTCGGCATTACAGTTCTTGAAACCAGCAAACTTATACTAAAAATTAATTTATTGTTCTTGATGGAAAGGCAACAAGACAACCGCTTGTTACTCTCGGGGTCTCCTAGCCGCTCAGGCAAATCATATGGTCTAAAAATGCATTTTTCCATCGATAACATGACGTCATCGCGCCAAGTGCGTGCTCTTTCAGTCTATTAGTGCGCATATATACAGCCCGGCCCCTGGCCCAAACATTTTTAATTGTAATTTTGAAGAATTCATCTAAATGTGCATGAACTATTTCTGTTCAAAATAGTTAGAAATGTCACATGTTAAATGTTAAAATATTAACTGTCAGTTTACTGTACTCAGCCAACTGTACTACTATATGAGTACATCTTTTCTACTGTTTTATTGAAAACAAATGAAACAGTCATCTGTTTTAAATATGAGACAAAATTGAGCAAAGTCATGATTTTTTAAATGCTTGAAATAGGAAATTATTACTTTAAAAAGGTTATTTTATACTTGGGACTTTTGATGACACAGCTTTGCAACAGTTGATATTCTAGTTTCAAGCATTTTTTACTCAAAAAAGGTCATAAAATCTCAGCTACAAGCTGCAATATCTTACTGATATATTTTAGGACCAAAACCCTTAAAACAAGTAAAACACTAACATAAAATCTGCTTAGTAAAAATAATTATCTTATCAGACAGAAAATAAGCAAATATCACCCTTATTTGGGATATTTAATCTTACTTAGATTTCAGTTCTTGCAGTGTGTTTGCTGCACGGAAGCCATCGAGGTTTGATTTTTGTTCACTGGAAGTATACGAGTCAGAAAAAGTCCCGTGACTGAATACAACCTATAAAGCGATTCGCATTCCTCCCAGTGTAAATATAGGGGAGCAGTCTCATTACGCTGCCTCTGATTGGACAAGTTTGTCTCATGCAAGACAGCATTTTTGCTGATATTTTTTTTTGTGTGTGTTTTTATTCATCCAGGGATTTACTGAAATGGTGTGAGAGGATCAGTGTCGATTTTGACAGCACGTCTCCAACCACAGCGCAGCATGTGTTCCAAGAGGCAAGCAAGTTTTGTGTTTGACTTTGCAATGAGTGAAATTTCTACCCAGGGTAGTTTACATGAATCTACAAAAAGTGAATGGAGGCACCTGGTCTTGCTGTTAGTTACACCTTCAATTTAAAAGGATTCTTCAGTTCAAAATGTTTTTATGTGCCGTTCCCACATACGTCTCATGACACTGTACACACTGTAACGTTTCAGTTTCATTTTGCTGCCTGTTTGACAAAATAAATACATCAACACATCCAGTCACAAAAGCTTCAC
>NC_084615.1:24274478-24289478 GCF_033978795.1 Nerophis ophidion
CCAATTACTTTTTTGTATAACCATTTATGTGTCACATAAAATTCAATTACATCTCAAATGTGTTAAAACATTTTTCCAAACACACATTTGAAACAAATAACATGTAGTTTTCTTTAATACATTATGACACATCTGCCTATGCCCAGGGAAGGGGATTCACCGGCACTTGCTTTCTTTCCCAAATATTTTATTCCACTGCATGAGAAAAGACAATCTCACCATTAGAATAATATACTCATGTTGGATATAGAGAACATACAAATCATTTATTTATTGAATTTTTCTTTCCCAAATATTTTATTCCACTGCATGAGAAAAGACAATCTCACCATTAGAATAATATACTCATGTTGGATATAGAGAACATACAAATCATTTATTTATTGAATCAAAGATACTGAAATTCCACAACATAGTGAATTTGCAAACAGCTGAAATTATACACAAAGGAAACTATAACCTGCTGCCCAAGAATATATAACGATTCTTCTCACAAAAAGAGGAGAAATACGATTTTAGAGAAGAAAGTAATTTAGAACATTTGTACGCACGTACAACTCTTATGACCTTCAGTATATCAGTATGTGGAATTAAATTATGGAATGGATTAAGAAAAGCAATCAAACAATGTACTAATACGATCCACTTCAAGAAACTCTTCTAACTTAAAGTGTTTACAAAGTACAAAAAAGAATAACCATAATAAACATTCTGAATGTATTTCATCCATCCAATCTTTCGTTCTCAAAATAATCATACTTATCTCATCATATCAATTATAACTTACTTCACCAATGATTATTTATTTATTTATTTTTATTGTGATTACTTACGGTGTACCATATTTTTCGGAGTATAAGTTGCTCCGAAGTATAAGTCGCACCTGCCGAAAATGCATAATAAAGAAGGAAAAAAAACATATATAAGTCGCACTGGAGTATAAGTCGCATTTTTGGGGGAAATTTATTTGATAAAACCCAACACCAAGAATAGACATTTGAAAGGCAATTTAAAATAAATAAAGAATAGTGAACAACAGGCTGAATAAGTGTACGTTATATGACGCATACATAAATAACTGAGAAGGTGCCTGGTATGTTAACGTAACATATTATGGTAAGAGTCATTCAAATAACTATAACATATAGAACATGCTATACGTTTACCAAACAATCTGTCACTCTTGATTGCTGAATCCCATGAACTCTTATAAGTCTATTCTCTTACGTAAATGAGCTAAATAACATTATTTGATATTTTACGGTAATGTGTTCATAATTTCACACATAAGTCGCTCCTGAATATAGGTCGCACCCGTGGCCAAACTATGAAAAAAACTGTGACTTATAGTCTGAAAAATACGGTTTATTGTGAATAAATTGAGAACAGGAAGTGGACAAAAGTTTCAGCAACAGTTATGTAAAAGAAAAGAGGCAGGATTAAATAAGCTCTGCTTCGTCCTACTCCTTTTTCGAACATTTTGAAAAGAAAAACGGGAAATTGGGATGTATCATGTTGTATACATGCATTTTTGAAATAGACTAAAACACAACTCAACTCAACCATTAAGCACTTAATTAAAAAAACACAATGAAATGTTTATTTTTCCATGTAAAAACAACAAACACAGGTTCATTAATTGATTGATTGTTTATTCTGAATGTTTTTCTTAGCGGTGATAACCACACGTTTGCTGCCACTCGACCAGCTGCGGTACTCCTGGAGCGACTGGCCCTTTGCGTTGCAAAGCAGGAGCCTGTTCTCCTAGTGGGGGAGACGGGAACGGGAAAGACAACAACTGTTCAACACCTGGCCAGAGTAACAGGTGATGACAGCCATTCATTTTCTACCAAACGTACTCAAACTTGGCACCCGACTTTTGAACATTACACAAGGGCCCTCCAACCTTTTTCACTATGAGTGCTACAAAACTACTCCTGGCCAAAGGGTCAGCAGTAGGTTTAAAGTAATTGTGTATATTAAACCTTGGGCTCTTTGGCATATTTTCATTTTCGATTTGCTGTTTATAACATTACAGCTGCCTTGCTGCGCTCTCCTGCTCTTTTCAGCAGCTTTTAAAGGCCTACTGAAATGAGATTTTCTTATTGAAAAGGGGATAGCAGGTCCATTCTATGTGTCATACTTGATCATTTCCCGATATTGCCATATTTTTGCTGAAATTATTTAGTAGAGAACATCAACGATAAAGTTCGCGTCTTTTGGTCGCTAATAAAAAAGCCCTGCCTTTACCGGAAGTCGCAGACGATGACATCACCGGTGTGAGGGCTCCTCACATTCTCACATTGTTTTTAATGTGAATCTCCAGCATCAACAGCTATTCGGACCGAGAAAGCGACAATTTCCCCATTAATTTGAGCGAGGATGAAAGATTCGTGGATGAGGATATTGATAGTGGAGAACTACAAAAAAAAAGGCGATTGCATTGGGAGCGATTCAGATGTTTTTAGACACATTTACTAGGATAATTCTGGGAAATCCTTTATCTTTCTATTGTGTTGCTAGTGATTTAGTGAGTTAAATAGTACCTGATAGTCGGAGGGGTGTGTCCACGGGTGTGTTGACGACAGTCTCTGAGGGAAGTCACGGCAGCTGCATGGACGGCGCAAGCTCTGCTGATCTCCGGTAAGAGGCGACTTTTTCCACAATTTTCTCATCGAAACCTGCCGGTTGACAGGTGGTCGGGAACCCTGTTTGCTTGACCGCTCTGATCCATAGTAAAGCTTCACCTCCGGGAATTTTTAAACAAGGAAACACCGTGTGTTTGTGTGGCTAAAGGCTAAAGCTTCCCACCTCCATCTTTCTACTTTGACTTCTCCATTATTAATTGAACAAATTGCAAAAGATTCAGCAACACAGATGTCCAAAATACTGTGTAATTGCGTGATGAAAAGAGACGACTTTTAGGCGCAAGTGGTGCTGACTAATATGTCCCCTCCAACCAATAACGTCACAAACACACGTCATCATTCCGCGACGTTTTCAACAGGAAACTCCGCGGGAAATGTAAAATTGTAATTTAGTAAACTAAACAGGCCGTATTGGCATGTGTTGCAATGTTAATATTTCATCATTGATATATAAACTATCAGACTCTGTGGTCGGTAGTAGTGGGTTTCAGTAGGCCTTTAAAATGAGAGTGGATCACAGTACGGCACTATAGTGAATGTTTTCTGATTAAATACTCTATATATTTAAAGTCAGGTTTTCTCACACAATTCTTACATCTTAAAAACACTTTCTGGCATGCAACGGTAACGCTGGGCACCCAGCAAGTTGACACATACTGTACATACATTTCCTAAAGTAGTGACATGAAAAATACCCAAGTAATACATCCACTATCACTAATCATTAATCCTTATGCATGTTTGTATTTTTCTCTCTCTCAGGACATAAGTTGATGGTTGTAAACATGAACCAACAAAGTGACACTGCAGACCTACTTGGTGGGTGAGTGAAAAAAGGAAACCCATAGATGGACATGGACAACCCTTACAGTTGGGTCTGGCACAGAACAAAATATAATATTTGTATTTTTTACTGTCAAAGGTTGTAGAGGGTAGCAAAATAACAGATATGGACCATAACCATACCACTTTTTGGCATTCATCTGTGGAGCAATCTAGCCGTTCCAGAAGATATAAAAGCTTGAGAAAAAACAACTAAGTGCCCAGATGCCCAAAAAGCTGTGCAATTGCCGTGTAGCATTTTCCCTCTCAGCTTTAGTTTCTTCTTTCAAGACAATCAATGTCAATCAATGTTTGTTTATATAGCCCTAAATCACAAGTTTCTCAAAGGGCTGCACAAGCCACAACGACATCCTCGGTTCAGAGCCCATATAAGGGCAAGGAAAAACTCACAACCCAATGGGATGTCAATGTAAATGACTATGAGAAACCTTGGAGAGGACCGCAGATGTGGGTGACCTCCCCCTATAGGGGAGACCAGATCCAATGGACGTCGAGTGGGTCTAGCCTGATATTGTGAAAGTCCAGTCCATAGTGGATCTAACATAATAGTGAGAGTCCATTGCTTAGTGCGAGGCCATCAGGAGAACATCCCGAGCGGAGACGGGTTAGCAGGGCAGAGATGTCCCCAACCGATACACAGGCGAGCGGTCCATCCTGGACAGCCAGCACTTAATCCATAGCCAGTGGACCCGTGCCCCCACCCTCCACAAGGGAGAGGGGGGCAGAAAATAAAATAAACGGCAGATAAACTGGTCTAAAAAGGGGGTCTATTTAAAGGCCAGAGTATACAAATGAGTTTTAAGATAGGACTTAAATGCTTCTCCTTACGTGCACTTTGAGTGGAGCAACCTTTAAACGTGATCGTTTCCCGTCAAATTTGGCCTTCCGCATATTCTCCCATCAACTTAAGTACTTTTGCTCTTACCTCCTTCTAAGGCTGGAATAAGTCAAGCGCCCCAGGATGGTGAAACATTATATTGCACTTTGGATCAATTGATCTGATTTATTTTTTTCACAGTTAATGTTAAACTGTGAGCTGTCATTCTCAGACTTTGGCACACGCAAAACACAGACATACAACAGAGACCTACTTGGGACGGCGTGACGAAGTTGGTAGAGTGGCTGTGCCAGCAATCTGAGGGTTACTGGTTCAATCCCCACCTTCTACCATCCTAGTCACGTCCGTTGTGTCCTTGGGCAAGACACTTCACCCTTGCTCCTGATGGGGTCCTGGTGAGCGCCTTGCATGGCAGCTCCCACCGTCAGTGTGTGAATGGGCGAATGTCGAAATACTGTCAAAGAGCTTTGGGCTCCTTTTAAAAAGGGGTAAAAAAGCGCTGTACAAGTACAACCCATTTACCATTTTTACACTATCTATGCAATCCCCTATTTGGCGACACAGCTTGACAAACAGTTTTGCTAAACAGAACTGATCCATCCATTCATCTTATTCAGCTTATCCGAGGCCCGGTCGCAGGGGCAGCAGCCCAAGCAGGGAAGCCCAGTCTTCCCTCTCCCCAGCCACTTCGTCCAGGTCTTCCCGGGGGATCCCGAGAAGTTCCCAAGCCAGCCGGGAGACGTAGTCTTCCCAACATGCTCTGGGTCTTCCCCGTGGCCTCTACCGGTCGGACGTGCCCGAAACACCTCCCTAGGTAGGCGTTTGGGTGGCATCCTGACCAGATGCGTGAACCACCTCATCTGGCTCTTCTCGATGTGGAGGAGCAGCGGCTTTACTTTGAGCTCCTCCCGGATGGCAGAGCTTCTCACCCTATCTTGAAGGGAGAGACCCGCCACCCAGCGGAGGAAGCTCATTTCGGCCGCTTTTACACGTGATCTTGTCCTTTCGGTCATAACCCAAAGCTCATGACCATAGGTGACGATGGGAACGTACAAACCCCGTTTCCAAATGAGTTGGGAAGTTGTGTTAGATGTAAATATAAACGTAATACAAGGATTTGCAAAACCTTTTCAACCCATATTCAATTGAATGCACTACAAAGACAAGATATTTGATGTTCAAACTCATAAACTTAATTTTTTTTTTGCAAATAATAATTAACTTAGAATTTCATGGCTGCAACACGTGCCAAAGTAGTTGGGAAAGGGCATGTTCACCACTGTGTTACATCACCTTTTCTATTAACAACACTCAATATTAACGTTTGGGAACTGAGGAAACTAATTGTTGAAGCTTTAAAAGTGGAATTCTTTACCATTCTTACTTGATGTACAGCTTAAGTTGTTCAACAGTCCGGGGTCGTGTTGTCGTATTTTACGCTTCATAATACGCCACACATTTTCGATGGGAGACATGTCTGGACTGCAAGCGGGCCAGGAAAGTAGCCGCATTCTTTTACTACGAAGCCACGCTGTTGTAACACATGGCTGGGCATTGTTTTGCTGAAATAAGCAGGGACGTCCATGATAACTTTGCTTGGATGATAACATATATTCTTCCAAAACCTGTATGGGCCATTCAGCATTAATGGTGCCTTCACATATGTGTAAGTTACCCATGCCTTGGGCACTAATACACCCCCATACCATCACAGATGCTGGCTTTTGAACTTTGCGCCTATAACAATCCGGATGGTTATTTTCCTCTTTGTTCCGGAGGACACCACGTCCACAGTTTCCAAATATAATTTGAAATGTGGACTCGTCAGACCGCAGAACACTTTTCCACTTTGCATCAGTCCATCTTAGATGAGCTCGGGCCCAGCGAAGCCGGCGGCGTTCCTTTGTGTTGTTGATAAATGGCTTTCGCTTTGCATAGTAGAGTTTTAACTTGCTCATACAGATTTAGCGACCAACTGTAGTTACTGACAGTGATTTTATGAAGTGTTCCTGAGCTCATGTGGTGATATCCTTTACACACTGTCGGTCTTTGATGCAGTACCGCCTGAGGGATCAAAGGGCCGTAATATCATCGCTTATGCGCAGTGATTTCTCCAGATTCTCTGAACCTTTTGATGATTTTATCGACCGTAGATGGTAAAATCCCTAAATTCCTTGCAAGAGCTCATTGAGAAATGTTGTTCTAAAACTGTTCGACAATTTGCTTTCAAATTGGTGACCCTCGCCCCTTCCTTGTTTGTGAATGACTTAGTATTTTATGGAAGCTATTTTTATACCCAATCATGGCACCCACCTGTTCCCAATTAGCCTGCACACCTGTGGGATGTTCCAAATAAGTGTTTGATGAGCATTCCTCAACTTTATCAGTATTTATTGCCACCTTTCCCAACTTCTTTTTCACGTGTTGCTGACATCAAATTCTAAAGTTAATGATTATTTGCAAAAAAAAAAATGTTTAGCATTTTTAACATCAAATATGTTGTCTTTTGTAGCATATTCAACAGAATATGGGTTGAAAATGATTTGTAAATCATTGTATTCCGTTTATATTTACTTCTAACACAATTTCCCAACTCATATGGAAAAGGGGTTTGTAGATAGACCGGTAAATTGAGAGCTTTGCCTTCCGGCTCAGCTCCTTCTTCTCCACAACGGATCGATACAGCGTCCGCATTACTGAAGACGACGCACTGATCCACCTGTCAATATCACGATCCAGTCTTCCCTCACTCGTGAACAAGACTACGAGGTGCTTGAACTCCTCCACTTGGGGCAGGGTCTACTCTCCGACCCGGAGATGGCACTCCGCCCTTTTCTGGGCGAGAACGATAGACCCGGACTTGACAAAACATAACAAGCAAAACATAACTCTTAACATCAAACACGACATCAGGGATTTTCTAATAAGTGAAATAAAGGTGCATTTACAGAGCCAAGAAGAAGACACACCGCATAACCTTAACTTCACAAGTACACATGACAAGCACCACCTGGATTGATCAGGATTTTTAGATTAAAGTTGAAGTATTAAAATATCTTAATGGTTATCAATAACATTCAGAAATGTTTGGGAAAACTTCATGTTCATGATTTTCACAGAGCCCCAAAAAAAAGTCTGGCTTTTTAGTAATGAGCTTTCCTTTATTCACGGTTTAAGCACTAAATCAATCCAAGCATCAATGAAAAATGTTTTAAAAGTATGACTCGAAAAGGTGAGTACAATTTCTGTTGTCCTTCTCTTTCGCCTCCAAACAGGCAGCAAGAAAGTTTACTCTATGCATACATTTTAGGATCTGGCTGTGTTTGGTTCATAGCGAGAAAAAACATTTGTGAATCCTGAAACAAAGCTTTTTTCTTAAATAACAATTAAAGTACAGTATTTTTCGGACTATAAAGCGCACTTAAAATCATTTCATTTTCTCAAAAATTTACTGTGCGCCTTATAACCCGGTGCGCCTAATGTATGGAATAATTTTGGTTGTGCTTACTGACGTCGAAGCTCTTTTCTTTTGGTTACATGGTGTAATGATAAGTGTGACCAATAGATGGCAGTCACACATAAGAGATAAGTGTTGACTGTAATATGACTCAAGTAAACAACACCAAAAAAATGTTTATATGTTCGATTGAAAATATAGAACATTACACATGGGGCTCAAAAATCTATCAAAATGTTTTAGTACGACTTTGGTAGGCTATGAAGCCACACCGCTTGATGGATAGTACTGTGCTTCAACATACGAGTACCAGTATGGTCTGTGTATAAGATAAGACATATTATCTGGCGTTTTGTTTGGCAATATTATGCAAAATCAACTTTTCTTACCTTCTGGTAGCTGCTGATCTGTATTTGGAATCTGCATAAGCCTTGAAAATTTAAACGCGTCCGCCCTTGCAGTCCGTGTCGACACCGTAGTCGATAAGCTTCTTCTTTTCCTCTATGTTCTTGTTATGGGACATTTATCCTTCGCTGTTGCCATTTCTAATATAAAGTAGTATAAAGTTATTGCTTATAACTGTCAGTAAACCTGGCCTGAAAGTCCTAAAACATACTGGTGTAGTGAGTTTACATTATTCACCCAAGGAACTTTAGTTATTAGAGACACATTTCACATTGCACTCGTGAGCCATGAATGAGGAGATGATGCGCCGTTATTGATTCGATTAAAGTCTGAATGTCATAAAACAGTTAGCTCCATCTTTTGACGCTACTTCCACTCCTGTCCTTGCACGCTACACCGCTACAACCAAGACGACAGCGAGAAGACACTGCCGAAAGTGAACCACGTTAATAAGACCGCCCACAAAACGGCGCATCCTGAAGCGACTGTCAGAAAGTGGCTTGAAGATGGTCTGTAAAACATAATCTGTGCAACATTTTGACAAAATAACTACTATTATATGTTATGTAGACCACAAGGAAGTGTTTTCCATTTAGAAAAAAAAAATTAAAATATGACCCTTTACTGTGCCCTATATTCCGGTGCACCTTTTGTATGAAAATAAACCTGACTAGACCCGCTCATCGGCAGTGCACCTTAAATTCCGGTGCGCCCTATGGTCGGGAAAATATGCTTTTCTCTTAAACAACAAATATACAGTAAAAAGATTTTGTCACACCCCCAACAGCATACTAGGGGTAGTACAGCATCATCCTTAGTTATTAATCTTTTCTGCCCAACTCAGGTACAAGCCAGTAGACCACAAGCAGATATTAATCCCACTGCGGGAGGCCTTTGAAGACTTGTTCTCCCAGACCTACTCCAGGTCGCAAAACCTTACATTTTTAGGCCATGTGCAAACATGCTTCAGGGAGAAGCGTTGGCATGACCTGCTCAAACTCATGGACCATGTCTGCAAGTCCTTCCTAGCTAAAGATTTGCAAGATGACTCCAACGGTAAAGAAAGTTACCGTCAATAATGATTGTTAATGCTGTGCTGTGTACATCATCGATTGTTTTTAATGTTTTGTCTATAGCCGCCTCGCTGCTGGAGAAGTGGGATGTTTTGGCAAGCAAACTGAGTCAGACTCAGAAGCAGATTGAAGCGTGTGAGACAGCCATGGTCTTTGCATTTGTGGAGGTAAAGCTTGAAGAATCATCCATCAGATTTCTGTTATTCTTGTCTTGTGCAAGTTAACAGTGGGGACTTCACTTGATCCCATCAGTGAATGGTTTAACCGTATCATAATGTTCAGCTCATTCAGAACGTTCAAGCTATCTTTATTGCATATTTAAAATGCCTTATCTGACTTTACACGCAATACAGTAAAACTGATTTCCAGTTTCTTTGATTTGTCAATAAAGATACACTCACAGATGTCTTCAAAATAATCTATTCTTAACCAAAGTTTGTGTAGGAAATTCGACCTTTGTCAGAAATGGTTTATTTTCTAAGAGCTGCTGATGTGCTCTTGACGTGACAATGGAGTAAATACAGCAAAATGTATAGTAGAGATGTCCGATATTATCGGCCGATAAATGCTTTAAAATGTAATATTGGAAATCATCGGTATCTATTTAAAAAGGAAAAATATATGACTTTTTAAAACGCCGCTGTGTACACGGACGTAGGGAGAAGTACAGAGTGCCAATAAACCTTTAAGGCATTGCCTTTGCGTGCCGGCCAAGTCACAAATTATCTACGGCTTTTCACACACACAAGTGAATGCAAGGCATACTTGGTCAACAGTCATACAGGTCACACTGAGGGTGGCCGTATAAACAACTTTAACACTGTCACAAATATGCGCCACACCGTGAACCCACACCAAACAAGAATGACTAACACATTTCGGGAGAACATCCACACTGTAACACAACAGAACAAATACCCAGAATCCCTTGCAGCACTAACTCTTCCGGGACGCTACAATACACACACACACACACACACACACACTTCAACCTCGCCCACATCAACCTGCTCACGCTCTCTCAGGGAGAGCATGTCCAAAATTGCAAGCTGCTGTTTTAAGGCCTGCTAAAAAAAATAATGCACTTTGTGACTTCAATAATAAATATGGCAGTGCCATGTTGGCATTTTTTTACATAACTTGAGTTTGAAAACCTTGTTAAATTGTTTAATGCATCTGGCGGGGCATCACAACAAAAGTAGGCATATTAATATGTTAATTTCATGACTGTATATATCGGTATTGGTTGATATCGGTATCGGTAATTAAGAGTTGGACAATATCAGGATATCGGCAGAAAAGCCATTATCGGACATCCCTAGTGTATAGACAATACTATAATACAAAATATATTCCGTATAGGCCAAAAGTTGGGACACATCTTCTCATTCAATGCGTGGATTTACAGTATGTATTTAAAAAGAAAAGGTGAAATAACTGAAAACATGTTTTATATTCTAGTTCCTTCAAAATAGCCACCCTTTGCTCTTATTACTGTTTTGCACACTCTTAGCATTCTCTCGAGGTAGTCACCTGAAAGAGTTTTCACTTCATAGGTGTCATAGTTTTGATGCCTTCAGTGACAATCTACAATAGTCATGAAAATAAAGAAAATGCATTGAAATGAGAAGGTGTGTCCCAACTTTTGGCCTGTACTGTACATAAAATAACATGTAACCAATCCCTATATATTTTAACAAACATGAATATCCAAATGGTGGGAGCAGCTTCTTATTGTGTGTATTTTTACAGGGAACATTAGCCAAGGCAGTAAAGAAAGGCCACTGGATCTTGCTGGATGAGATCAACCTGGCTGCAGCAGAGACCCTGGAATGTTTAAGTGGACTCTTAGAGGGCAGTGCGGGATCGCTGGTGTTGCTGGACCGTGGAGATTTTGGTAAGTTCATATTATGAATTAATTTCTCATTTGGTATTGGTGCATGCGTTTAGCATGTGTGCTTCAGAGCCATGGGGTTCTGTATTTAAATGTCGGACTAAAGACGTCTCTATGGCGTTTGCATGTTCTCTTTGTCTTTCAAAAAACATGCATGTTTCTTTAGTTGGAGACTACTCAACGGCCACAGGTGTAAATGCCGGTGGGTTTTTGCGGTCTGTGGTTCAATCCGTATGGGGTCGTCCGGTCTTCTTCAGGGGTGTCGTTCAAGTGGCTGTGCTCTTAAATCAATCATTCAATCAGTCAATTCCTTTTTATTGTCATTGTCATAATAACACTTAAGTCATACATGTCAACAAGATTTAGTTCAGACTTAGTCTAGCGGCATAAAAACTGCATTGAAGTGCAGGTTGACAATAATTTACATTTTAGCATTGTCAAAAATAGAAGGGTGTGGGTTGGGAAGAGTCTGATGTCTGATGGGTGTTACCAGTGACGTGCTGTCAGGGGAGGCATGTGAGGCAGTGCCTCACCTGCCACCAGGTGGCTTAACCATGTGATGTCCAAAACAAAGAAATAAAATAAGTTTTAATATTTCTCTTTTGGTTTATGCTTTCTATGTGATTTTGGTGTGGTTCCTGTATATTTTGATAATTTTCATGGTCAAAATCGCGGAAATTCTATGTTTCCTAATCAAAACAATGCAGCAGATGAGAAGTGAGGCAGACACAGAAGGTGCCTCCACGGCTACACACAGTGTGTATTGGGCGAGGGGGCGCATGCTTGTTGCCACGTGGAAAAGGCAGGTCTTGAGGCAGCAAGTACCTCTGCCTCAAGGTGGGGGATATATATTGTCAACTTGCAGTTCAATGTCTCAGCAGTACTCTGACTCGCCACACTGGGAGAAGTGGGGACGCTCAAGTTAGCAGACACAGGTCTCTCCAGCAGAAGCCAGCATTTTTTCTTTTCTTTTTTTTTAACTGTATTTATAACAAACATGGCATTTTTATTAGAGTAAGCCAGCGTTTGTGGGTTTGTAAATATTGTTTAATTTCTTGGAATTAAATTGAATTGAATGAATGTTTCTGCCAAAATGGACGATTATATACTGTATCCAAGATGAAATACTTCTCTAAACTGGACTTTAAGACAAAATGAATGCTATCATACAAAGTACGTTTTCATGGAGGATAGCTATTGCTGCTTCAGATACGCTTCAGATACAAATACAGAAAGGTAAAATACACACACAATACTTAATTTATTTTGTTAAAAGCAAATGGGATCAAAAAGTATTTAATAACAACTTTATCAAATAGTTTTTGACCCATTTATCATATCATAATGTCATTATGAAAACGTTTTAATGAAAGTGAATAACTCCCTTTTTTTCCCCTGTAACTTTAATGTGCAACTAAATCAACAATGACTAGTGCTGCACATGTGTAAAAAAAGGAGGAAAAAAAGAACGTATGCCTCACCTGGTGTTTAGTTCACCGCACATCACTGGGTGTTACGTTGATGTGGCAGCAATGCAATGTCCAGAGCACGATTATCGAGGTGGGGAAGAGTGAGGTAATAAGATGGTCGGTGGCAGTAAAGGGGCAGGCTGTTCATTTAGCAGTCTCACAGCCTGGGGATACAGACTGTTAGACATTCTGGTGGTCCTGGCGCAAATCGATCCATACCTCCTTCCAGAGGGTAGCAGGTTGAAGAGGCCATGTGCTGGGTGATGTCTGTCCTTCAGGATGTTGCGTACTCGCTTTAAGCAGCGAGCTGTGTACATGGCACTCATCTCTGGGAGTATTGTCCTTGTAATTTTCCCCGCCGCTTTAACCACTCGCTGGAGTGCCTGTTGATTCGCTTTAGTGCAGCTAGCAAACCACACTAAAAAGCCCTAAGTTAGGACACTGCTAATTAGGGGTGTAACGGTACGTGTATTTGTATTGAACCGTTTCGGTACGGGGGTTTCGGTCCGGTTCGGAGGTGTATCGAACGTGTTTGTAAGCTTTAGTCTTAACAAGCTGCTTTGCTTTCTGTCTCTGTCTGAGCACCTAGCATTGTCCCACCCACACAACCATCTGATTGGTTATATACAAAGCCAATCAGCAGTGCGTATTCAGAGCGATGTAACAGCCAATCAGCAGTGCGTATTCAGAACGCATGTTGTCACTGCTTCATCGTCGAACAGATATGTGTTTAGCAGCGGACATCGTACTCTACCTAAATTATAAAAAACACTTCCCAGTCCCAACTACTACTAGCATCACTATGAGCCCGTTGACTTTCTAGAAACTTAAACTGCAGCTCAGCTCACTCGCAGTTCTGGCTTGAGGTGAAGGCTAATTAGCTTTTAGCGTAAAGTTAGCTCATTTTTCTGTGTGTGTGTGTGTGTGTGTGTGTGTGTGTGCGTGTGCGTGTGTTAGGGGCAGCAAAGCCCTGTCTATCTGTTATTTCACATGAACTAACATGAAGTCCATGGTGTTCAGGGATGAATAGTCTCTCCTATTGCTATTGTACTATTTTTTCAGCTATAGTTATATTAAACCATTAGTAATGTAGCAGCCTAGTTTTGAATGGCAGGGTCCCTGCTATGACATGTTGACAAATATATAACATTTACATAATAAAAGTCAACTACAGGCTTCCCAAATGCTGTAATAAATTAAGCATGTTGAGTTGACTTGAAACTGTTTAATGTTGCACTTTTTATATGTAGAAGAAAGGTTTTGTCATTTTATTTAATCAAAGCAACAACTTAAGGCAGTTTAATGTGGATTAACGTGGGCAGAATCATTATAGTGTTCCCAATGTTAAAAGGATAAAGCAACTGTTTACAAATTTGGTAAATACATTTCTTTCTGTACAGAAAATGAACCGAACCGTGACCTCTAAACCGAGGTACGCACCGAACCGAAATTTTTGTGTACCGTTACACCCCTACTGCTAATGGCACAATTGTAAAAGTTTACCATTGATTTCTGAGGAATGTTTGCTCATTTTAGTTTCTTTAGAAAGAAAAGACGTTGTTGGACCTTTCCGATTGTAGGAGCAGTGTTAATGCCCCAGCGTAGGTTTTGTGTTATGTACACCCCTAAACATTTGAGTTGTTTGACCCTTTCTATGAGATTGTTATTGATTAAAAGTGGAGGGTGTTTTTTCTGCCCTTTTCTGCGGAAGTCTACAATAAGTTCTTTGGTTTTGTTAGTATTAAGAACCAAGTTGTTGTTACCACACCATGAAGCCAGCTGTTGCACCTCTGCACTGTATGTTGTCTCATCATTGTTACTGATGAGCCCAAGCACCGTGATGTCGTCGGCATATTTGACAGTGAGATTGGATGTTGGGCATGCAGTCATGTGTGAAGAGGGTGAAGAGCACAGGGCTTAGAACACAACCCTGTGGGGCACCAGTGTTGATTGTGAGCGTGGCAGACATGTGCTCGCCTATTTTCATGTACCGTGTGCAGGTTAGTTAAAAAGTCCAAAATCCAGTTGCAGAGGAAGGTATTGAAGCCTAGATCTGAGTCTGTTGGGCCTTATTGTGTTAAATGGGGAGCTGAAATCGACAAAGAGCAGTCTTGCATAAGTGTTCCTAAACTCAAGATGTTCCAAGAGTCTATGGAATATAATAGCAATGGTGTCTTCGGTCGATCGGTTCTCCCGGTACGCGAACTGATATGGGTCAAGGGAAGGTGGTGTTGCCTTTTTAATACGTTTCAATATCAGTTTCTCCATGCATTTGGCAGGTATGGAGGTGACTGCTACAGGTCTGTAGTCATTTGGGCCTGAGATGTTGGCCTGTTTGGGGATGGGAATTATTGTCGCGGTTTTAAAACAGGC